>NC_072796.1:85210078-85532770 GCF_028583425.1 Eublepharis macularius | reverse complement strand
CACTTTGCGGCCATCTCTGCGTTCCACGACCGGGTGGATGGCTGCACGGTTTTCTCTCACCTTCGGTCCCGCCAGTTTTTGAAGGGGATGCTTAATCTTTACCCGCCTGTGTCACCCCCTGTGCCCCAGTGGTCTCTCTCCCTGGTCCTGGCTAGGTTGATGTTGCCCCCCTTTGAGCCTTTGGCTACGTGCCCTCTGGACGCTCTCCTACAAGGTGGCATTCCTCGTGGCGATCACTTCTGCCAGACGGGTCAGCGAACTGGCTGCTCTTAGGGCGGACCCCCCGTTTCTTCGCTTTCATGCGAATAAGGTGGTCTTGCGACCGTGTCTTTCGTTCCTGCCCAAGGTGGTGTCAACCTTTCACCTTTCACAGGAGATTTCTCTGCCTGTATTTTTCCCTGAAGCTTCTACTAAAGGGGAAAAGGCCCTCCACAGTTTGGATCTGCGGAGGGCACTGGCTTTTTATTTGGAAAGGACAAGGGTGTTCAGGAACAGTCCCTACCTTTTTGTGTGTTTTGGGGCAAAGGATAAGGGTCGCAGGGCGTCTGCTCAGACGGTGTCCCGTTGGATTGTGACAGCCATTGTAAGGGCCTACGCCACGGCTAAGGTGGACTGTCCTTTGGGTGTCAGGGCTCACTCCACACGGTCCCAGGCGGCATCTTCGGCACTGCTTAGGGGTGTACCTTTAGCTAATATTTGTAGGGCTGCAACTTGGTCGTCCGCTGATACCTTTGTACGACATTACGCTGTTGATGTTAATGCCAATGAGGATGTGGCTGTAGCTAGGGCCGTCCTCCACTCCTTGTTTCCCTAGGAGTATGCTGATTAATCTGCTCCGATGGGGAAGGCGGAGTCTCTGTATGTAGTGTATATATATATGTATATGTATATGTACTTGTTAGATGTTGTGGGGTTGGTATGTTTCCACATGTATATGTGTGTATATATTGTTGCTCTTTTTTCCTGCTGTATAATAAAATTGAGTTGGATTTCACCCCACCTTCCTTATTGTGTGAAGCTTGGTACTCTCCCATGTGTGGAGGCACAGAAGAACGAAGATGAAGACAGGGTTAACATACCTGTAACTTATGTTCATCGAGTTCTTCTGTGCCAACACACAACCCTCCCTCCTGCCCCGCTGTGAACTCCAACGCAGATTGCTGTACTTTTGGGCTATAGTTCTAGTTGCTCAGTCGGAGTTATGGCTCTGTGTATTGGATGAGCGGCGGCAAGGGAGAACTGAGGGAAGGGGCCGTTGGCCGCTGGAGGAGCATGTGACCGTTTGGGCGGGAAACGGTTGCTGAGGCGCGCGGCAAACGGGCCCTTCGGAGCTAGGAAAGCGGTGAAGAATCTTCCGGCGGCTGGCCTGCGCGTGCGCAGTACCCATGTGTGTCGGCACAGAAGAACTCGATGAACATAAGTTACAGGTATGTTAACCCTGTCTTCTGTAGCCATGGGCACTCCAATCTCATCCCTGCAAACCCTGATAGGCAGCTCTGACGGCCAACACAGATGGCCAAACACAAACACAGATGCCGCCGGCATCACCCACCATTCCTGTATCACTGGGAACAGTGGGGCGCCCCTCACCCTTTGCCTCCACGATCCACGGATCAAGAACGGGAGATGATCGGTGTGGATCGTTTATTTGGGATCGTTGCCGGCCCCGATCCACGATAAGCTGGATCGTTAATTTTTTTTGGATCGTGCCCATCTCTATTCTCAGCATCAAAGAGACATTTTCTTGCATACTAATGACTGTTTACATTTCCATAAAACTGAGCCACATATTAGCATTTTGAACAAGGAATACTTTCAGAGGACTTTACTCCAGGTCACTTTCATGTTTCCAGATAGCATGTTTCTGAAATTACTGCTTAGAGCCCACAATAGCTGCTATATACTTAACATGATCGAGAGGTACTTGGCAACACAAATCATTCAGATTAACTCAGAGTTGAAATAAGTCCTTTGTGCCACATTTTAAGGCTATTTACAGTATAAAAGTACAATCCTGAACAGAGTTACTTATTTCTGAGTTCACTGAAGTCAATGGCTTTAACAGAGTAACTGCATAGGCTGGTGCCAAAAATATTATTCCAACAAAGAATAAAAAGCAGCAGTTCATTAAAATGGGATGTAAAAGCCTAGACATAACCTCCATAACCTACGAGACCACCTCTCCCATTATGCCCCATGCAGGGCCTTGTGCCCTGCAGAGAAACAGCTTCTGGTGGTCCCCGGCCCTAGGGACATTCGGCTGGCTTCAACTAGGGCCTTTTCTGCCCTGGCTCTGGCCTGGTGGAATGCTCTCCCAATGGAGATTCAGGTCCTGTGGGACCTTTTACAGTTCCACAGGACCTGCAAGACAAAGCTGTTCTGCTGGGCCTTTGACTAGGGGCCAGTGTTCTGTCCGCTCTTCTAACCACCACACCCTCTTTTTGCAGCCACCCTGGAGTTACATTATGGCAGTGCCCATGGTTATGGTGACTCTGTAGTGGCCTGGTTTGTTTGATGGCGCCCGGATTTTTATACTGTTTGTATTAATGTGTATTAATATTGGAATTTATGCTATTTGCAATAATGTTTTATTGTATATTTACAATATATTCTGTTGGAAGCCACCCTGAGCCTGCTCGTGAGAAGGGCAGGGTATAAGTCGAACTAACTAACTAACTAAATAATATCACACAAGTAACTTTGACTTTAAGGCAAAGTGGGATAGCAATTTCTTAAATTAAAATCTTTAAAACTTGCATTTCTTTTGTCTTTGTGCTCTGAGTACATTACTAAATTGCTTTGGCAAAAATGGTAGTGTAATGGGATAAGGGTAGCCAATTTGCTTATAAACCATGACCAACAAATCCAACTCCCTCACATATTTCCCAAAAGCTAAACTTGAAAGTTTCTAGGGAGTTATATTTGGGGGTGTCAGCACATGATGAATAAGTAATAAGCTGTAACTAAATAAATAGATTTTATAGTGGCTAAAGTTGGCCTGAGTGCTGCATGTGGTCAGGTGTCTCTGCAAATACCAAAGAATTATTCTGGCTGCCAGGATGAAAGATGAAAGAAAAATATATTTCATCCACTTTGGAAGATTTTCTCAATTTATCATCACACTACTACATTTCCATGAAGAAGTTCTCATGAGTGAGTGGATAATAAACTCAAGTTAAGTGCTGTCTGTTAATAATGGAGCAGAGAAGAGATTAAGGAATCAGACTGTTCTGAATGTGGCAAAAGCCAACACCTTACCTGGTGCCCATCAAGTGTTTTCACTTGGTACCAGCACAACTTCTGATAAACTATTAGAGATCTGATTGGCTATGCAGATTTTTTTTAAAAAAAATTGCTTCGGTGGTGTTAGCCACCCATGTTAGTTTTATTCTTTGTCACTCCTCTTTCTGAGTGTATTTTTAAAATTATCCCTCCTCTCCCCAGCACTGGAACCTCTCTCTCTCTCTCTCTCTCTCTCTCTCTCTCTCTCTCTCTCATATGGTCGTACCCACCACCCTGTGTCAGAATTCCAAAGCTGCCCACAGGCTCAAAATAGTTGGGGACCCCGATATAAATTATAGAATCAGGTAAAGTTATAAATACATTATTTTAATAAATTTGCTAATCTTTCCCTCCTCTGAACTTTCAACCCAGATATTTTAATGTTAAATGCAAATTAGATGTGTTTACTGTTAGCTGCTTCCAACTCTATTACTTTCTGCATGAAGATGATGCTAAGTAAACCTTTCTTCTTAATGCACATGTTTGCAAATGAGTTTACTAAGAACATTCGGTAAGGCAGGAAATTATCAGTAAGGTGTAAATTTCTTTGCGTTTGCATGTTGTCTACCCCAAGCATCTATACTTTCTATGTATAGATAAAAATAATTTCTACAGAGAAATAAAAACAGAAGTCCAGTGACCCATTATCGGCTAAGAAAATTTATTGCAGCATAATCTTTCATGAGTCAGAGCTCACCCTCAGAAGCAACCAACTTATTTTCAGATTGAATTGGGATCTAAGAAATGAGACTTTAGATCTTTTTGTTGTTGTTGCTCCCAAGTTGAATAATATACAAGTTTTAGAGAGAACTTCTGGGCATCTTTTGGGATCGCTCCCCACACAGCTGAGAAGATGGCGGGACTTGGCTTTGTCCTAACAACTTGTTGGCTTATTCCAGGACCTTGCTAACTAGTTCTCTTCTGCTCCATTATAAGAATTATCAGGCAGAGATACTGTCCCTGAATTGTAGAGAGAAGTTTTATAACTGAAGTTTGCACAAAAGAGAATATTAATATCACTTCTGTAGTATATTCTTTCTGTAGGAATGCAGAGCAAAATGAGCCTCTCATGGCTGGCAGCAGAAATGCTGAGGTATAACAAACATCCACCTTTACTATTCAGGGTGTTGTAGAATCCTTACAGTTTGTATAAGTCCTGTTTGTAAGAAGACCACCACTTCTGTTTGTGTTATTTATGTAGGAAAGTTTATTTTGTTTTAAAAATGGTTTTTGCTCATTAACAGCAATGGAAAGCTGGCTAAATAGACATGTTCATATTTCTCAAAAATGCAATCTAGAAAGATCTCACTGATTTTCTGAAATTTCCTTTTTCCAGCCATAGCAAATAATTCATGTAGCTCCTGGAAAGAGTGATGTTTGTTGAATTGGTGGTCCAAATAGTGCGTTCAGAATAGTTTATGCACATTTTTGCATACTGTAGTCTAAACTCTCCATTTTTTTGTATACCGTGGCGAGCAGGTTTGCAAGGTTGACCTTAGCAACTGGCAGTGGGAGATGGCAGGCAATAGAGGGGATTCTTACTTTCACACATTTGCATCAGCATGATTTTATCATTTCAGGTAATGACATCAACACGCCAGAACTGTTTTGGGGTTTTTGCCCAAATTTCAGATCTTTAACCAGATTGTGATGGCATCACTTCCAGGCGACAGAAAGTGATGTCACTTCATTACCAGTGATGTCACAGCATCACATAGAAGAGCCTGCTCCAAGCTTCTGTGTCCCCCTTTCTTCCCCTGCCATCCAGCTGAGCAGCAGCAGAAGCCATGGACTGTTGGGGGCTGGGGGTCCCCCAAACCTGGCAGGATCTGGCAGCCCTAGTGGCCAGCTATGATGCTCATGATTGGATAGCTGCTAAGATTTATAGTCAGTAAATATAGCCAGTAAGAACTGAAAAATGCGTAGTTCTCTAGGAAATGAAGAAATACCCCCTTGTATATCTTGTTGCTTACATAGGTTTGCCAACTCTAGTTTAGGAAATTCCTGGAGATTTGGGGGTGGAGCGAGGGTGTAGGGTTTGGTGAGGAGAGGGACCTCAGTGGGGTATACTACCATAGAGTTCATGCTCCAAAGTAACCATTTTCTCCAGGGAAACTCATATTTCTCATCTGAAGATCAGTCATAATTTGGGGAGATCTCCAGGCTCCAGCTAGAGGTTGCCAACTTTATTCTTACATTCCCCTTTAGCCCTTGTAAAACAACTTTTCTAGAAAACAATACGATACAATATTTTTGATTTGGCCATTATCAGAATGTTACAAATGTGTTTTTTATTTTAAAGCAGAATTCTGTCCAACAAAGTAAGAATTCAGGATTGACCTCCTGCGCTGGGCAGGGGGTTGGACTAGATGGTCTGTATGGCCCCTTCCAATTCTATGATTCTATGAGAACATTGGGACCAAACTACATAATACACTGGTAAATCAATGAATGACTGCCCCAAATAGGGTGTTTTTTTGTTTTTTTTGTGTAGAGTGTTTTGGAGCCAGGATGTCATTGAGATTGGCTGCAGTATGATATGAGAGGAGGTTTAATAATGTTTTGTCTCATGCTGTTTTCTTGACCTCAAACAGTTCCCAAATCTTTTACAGCCTGTATGTTATTTTTCAGCAAATAGCAGGTTCTTCCTCATTTTTTATCAAACAGTTAACCTCCTTCTCATCATATCACAATCTCTGTCCAAATTGGGGGGCCCTTCCCTGTGGTCTGGAAATATTTGCAGTTCTCCCAGTGTCTCTTTTTAGGCAATTATATTTGTCATTTGTAAATGATCTCAAGTACTGTGGTTTTAAATATCGAATATCAAGTGTCATGCCATGCATTATACTTAATGTACAATTTTATATTTGCATGCAAAATTCTATTGCTGTTAATGTGTTTTATTCAGTGTGTTAATATTTCTTTTCACATACATACCCCACACCAGCCAGCAATTTCTGCCTCTTCCCCTTCCTTCCTTCCTTCCTTCCTCAGACTTGCTTCCTCTGTTGCACTGCTGTCAGGGCTCCAACCTGGTCACCCCTTCATGCCAGAGTGGAGGGGAGCAGAGGGGAATTGCACGTCAGAACTTCCTGCACTTTCTTTCCACTTCACTGCAGCAAAAGTAAGGTGTGTCAATGGGCTCTCCTTCCACTACTGCTCCTCTTTCTGGGCTCTCCTTCCACCATTGCCGCTCCCTCCCCTTTCTCCCCTTTCTCCTCTTCTCCTCCCTCCCCTTCAGCTAGGTGTCCAGTATTTTCAGGACATTTCCCCCAAACAGTCTAAGGAAATACTACACTGTCCTGGTGAACCTGGAAACACTACACTGTCTTTGGGTCTGCTTACCTGGCTGGAAGAGGGGAGGGGGAGGCAGGCCAGGAGCCACCAGAGTATGTGGCAGAATGGTGCATATACTCTGATTATCCTCTTCCCATGAAAAACTGGAAGCTACATGGCCGTTTTCACACATCTTTACATAACACAAAACTCATGGAACAAGGGCATCTTCATGGCGTCATAAATTTTTTTAGAATGGAAATATATATGCATTACAATCCAGCAAAAGTTGAGGACTTTTGTCCCATTCATTTCACATGCTTTACTCTTTCATTAGAACAAACAGGACAAGAAAGTATTCAACCCTGATTGGACTATATTGATAGTAAATTAGGTGTTCTGTGTATTGTAAAGATAATGCAATTGCAGTATGTGTAAGTTCCATTCATTACAAAAACTTGTTTTTTCTTTATTTTTCTATTTTATAGTTTTACAATGTGCCTTGAATCTCAATGAGAAAGGTGGACAATAAATTAAGTAAAATAAATAAATCATAATCTGTCTCCAAACTTCTAATTGCAATGTTCTGAAAATTAAAATAAATATTAGTTGGAACACTGTTCGGAAACCATGAGTCTTTTGTCAAGGAGAAAATTAAAAGTTTTTAAAACAAGCAGCTAACAAAATTATTTACATTTAAACAAAAAAAATTCTTGAAATTGTAGTGTATGTCTACAGTATAGATTGGAATCATCATTATGTAATGCTGTAGATTGTCTTTACATAACAATTTTCTTACTATGTATTTTGAGTAAAACCTTGTCCTTCACTCATTCCAGACAGGGGGATGTCATAGGGTTTTTTTTCCACTGTTCATCAGAATTTCTGTCAGAAAAAAAGTGTTTTCCCCTGAATTTGTCTAGGCCTCTCCAGCTCTACCCCTATGCTACAGATATTTTATAAATAAATTTTAAATGCTATTTTGATAATAAATATTACATTTTACTGACTGATTTTAGAATATTATTCCGTGTTTCAAACTTACGGTAAATTGCTCACTATCAAAACCACTGAACATCTCAAAGTAGACTGGTAGGCAAAAACAGCTGTGGAAAGCCCCCCCCCCCATGGAGGGGTCTGGGAAGGAGGAAGAGGTCCTGTCCCCCCCCCCACACACCCCTAATGGAGAAGAAGGAAGCAGGCTTACCATAATTTCTTCCCAGCTCCGATCTTCCTGCCTTGTATGGGGGTAGGGGCCACCAACTTATACTGGCAGCAGCTCCCAACCCCTTCACAGAGGCTGCTAAGCGTAGAGCAGTGGTGGTAATGATTTCCAGCCATTTTGTGTAGGGCAGTCCAAGTGACAGGGTATCTCTGCCCAGGCCATCAGCCTACCAGGAGTCTCCCTGGTGGCCTTAATGGCAAATCCTCCTGGGGAACAACTAATCTTTTGACCAATTTTAAATTTTGTGATAAGTTTTCTTTTCTTGAAATGACACAGCTTCAAATATTTAAGCATATTCAACTGTAGTGCAGTGTAAAGATACAGAATATAATATGCATATAGATAGTGTTCTCGATTGCAGATAAGTGTCATTGAAATTCTGCTATAGGTTGCTGCTTTTCTAGTGTGATAAACTGAAAAAGCTAATTTGTTTGTCTGCAGGTTTGAATTTTGTGAACCTGCGTTTGTAGTTGGCAACTGTTTGCAGATATCATCTGACAGTCATCAGTATGACAGGATTTACTGTGGAGCTGGTGTCCAGAAAGACCATGAGAACTACATGAAAATCTTATTGAAAGTTGGAGGCATTCTAGTTATGCCCATAGAAGATCAGGTGATTTTTTAAATGTTAAGATTAAAATATAGTAGTCATGTACAAGCTTTTTTTCTGAATTACTCTCTTATTGTCAGTTGCCTCAGTACAGTGAATACAAAGGTATTTTGTAAACCTTAAACCAGAGAATGGCAAAAAACAGTGGAATGGGGCACATACAGCTCACCATTCCTCTGTGACCTACAGAAATGTTCCTGGTATTGCCTAGTAGAAAGAGGGGGGCTGTTCCTGTAAATTTTATACAAATTTGTTCTGACATAGCCTTTCCCTGGTTATGTTATGATGATGCTGTACCATGTACAGTGGCAAAGGTATACCACAAAAATAAGCTGATTGAAAGATTAGATGTCCTTCTGTCCCTAGTCTATAAATAAGTTGTCTGCCCATATTTTCAAAATTGTAAATTTACTAACATTCTTTGGATCATGTTAATCGATTACCTATGCTGAAGCTCAGTCATTTGTAAGGATTTAGAGCCGAAACAGACGAGACGAGTTCCCTCAATTCAACCTGGGTTGAATTGCCTCAAGGTTTGATGGGAAATGTAGGCATTTCTCCTTCCCGTCACTCAGAGGAGGAGGGGGGAGGAGGAGGGCTCCTCTTGCCCAGCCGCTGCCGTTCCCAAGCGCAAGGGACTCGAGGAGCCTGGAAAGTGGCAGGGGGATGCTCTTAGGCTGGGGCGCGGCGGCATTCTTGCTGCTGCCGCTCGCCGCTGCTGCCTCTCTCACCGCTGGAGAAGAAAGCCAAGAGGAAGGAGGACAAGAGGAAGAGGCTGGGGTGGGGGGGCGGGGGGCGGCTGCAGCAAGAGTGCCGCCGCCGCCGCGCCCCAGCCTAAGAGCATCCCCCCGCCACTTTCCAGGCTCCTCGAGTCCCTTGCGCTTGGGAACGGCGGCGGCTGGGCGAGAGGAGCCCTCCTCCTCCCCCCTCCTCCTCTGAGCGACGGGAAGAAGAAATGCCTACATTTCCCGTCAAACCTTGAGGCAATTCAACCCAGGTTGAATTGAGGGAACTCGTCTCGTCTGTTTCAGCTCTTAGTGCAGGAGTCGTCAGTCTTTTTTGAGCCTCAAGGTAGCTTTGTGGTGGGCTCTAGCAGAAAACAGCTGCAATGGGAGGTGGAGTCAGTTACAAAATGCCTGCCACAGGAGACAGAGCCAACCACAAAATGCGTAACTCTGATAGCAGATCTTCAACATTTCAGACAGAAGTTCTGTTTAATAGGATAACCACAATATATATGTCCTCATCTAGTAGAATGTCTTCATTTAGCAGTTACCTAACACACTTAAAAGGAAAAAGTGCTGCTGCTTCCGGCTATCCCCTTTACATGAGCCCTTCTTTCATGAGCCCAACCACTTCTAACCTATGACAATGCTAAAGGGCTGGTGAGAACTCCTTACACTGGTGTGTAGTGTAAGAGATTCTGACCATATTTTGATAGGAACATAAATGATGATTGAAAAGTGATCAACATTTGATGTAGTTATGTTATATCAACTTGCACCTGAATTATCAAAATACATTCAAATTAGGAAAATCTGTTGACATCAATAGAAGTTCCATTTAGGTGTTTTAAGCATTTTAGCCATGCAAGCAAGTCTTACTTAGTTAGTCTTACTTACTTACTTAGAATCAAGTCCCACTGTGTTTTTAGAATATAACTGTTTGCACAGGTAAAGTTCTTTACATAAAGCCAATTTCAACATTATACCATAAACATCAAAACTCAAAAAGGCCCACCTGGTCACACCCACTTTTGAAATCACTTGGTGAGTGACAGGAAAAGTGTGGGTGGGTGGCATAGCACCCATGTGCACCATGTTGGGGACCCCTGATTTAGTGTATGTTTGATTAGTGGGCATTACTTTTTCAGTACTACTACTGGTTGTAACTTTATGATCAGTTTTTTTTTTATGCAGAGAATTTCTTGAGGTATCTATAGTAGTGTAGACCCTATGACCGGATGCACAAAACTCTGCTAATATTCAACTAATAGAATTCCAAGAAACAGATGGATCACATATGAAATTCCCACATATTTTCACTATTCAGCACTTTCTGGAGCAATATAGGAATCCAGCCAAGGGAAAAGGTAACTACACCACGCAGGTAACTTGGGCATTAGCCCTAAAAAGTCCACACAATGGAAACAACAAATTACTGAAGGTAAATATTTACATTAAAAGGCAGATTTAATGCTTAACATGTACAGGCACATTGGTACATTTTCTGTCTCAGGTTTTGATACACAAGGACAGAATGTTTTGAGAAGCATGAAACTTTGAGTAATACAATAATACTTAGCGCTTATTTTTTATTCATAGATCTCAAAGGGCTTTTCTACGGTGAGTATATTATCTCCAGTTTACAGATAGGGAAATCTAGGTACACTGAAACATGACTTGCTCAAGCTGACTGTATCCCTAGTGAGCCTACATTGCTGTATAAGTAAACAAAGTACTTTGTAAGCATTCCCATCAATTAAATTGTCATACAGATGCTTTATAGTTGTTCGATTTAAAAACATGTTCTGTTGTTATAGACTAGGATATTATGGATTTTTTTTTCTAAATTGAGAGGTTTACATTATACCACTTTTGTTCAGTGATCATTGATGACAATTTATTGAAATTAAAACACTGCACTGAAGCAAGATTTGTTGAAATAAACAGTTGTACTGTTGGTCTATCCAGAAGATAGCAGCTTAATGTATTTTTAAGAAAAATTGGATGGATATGGTTGATTTGTTAGATTTGATAGATACATTTCAGTATCAAGGAATAAAAGAAGAACTGGAAACTGGCATACCCTGGTCTTATAATCCTAACCAATTCAAATACTAAAGGAAACCCTTCTGAGAGAATTTGTGCAATGTGAATGTTTAATATTTTGATCTGTAATATGCAGCCATTTAACTACATATCTTTCAGTTCTGAGTATTCATGTCATAGCAAGTCTCTGAGGAGGTGACATATACATTTTCTGAATAAATATCACTATATGCATTAAGTACTTATTGTCCCTAGGCAATTCATGGATTTGCATGCATCAGATTTCAGTCAATAATATAACTGTGTACTAAAAATTCTAAAAGTAACAGTTCATCTGCAGTCTTCCTGTGCAGTCCCACATGGGACTGTGCACGCGCAGGCCTGCCGGCTTCGGAGATTTTTGAAAGCTGAAAACACTAGGGGGCGCCCTCGCCTCTCAGCGCGCATGCACGGCCGTCTTTCCCGCCAAGAGGCGGGGCACACCCGACGTACCCTCACTTCCTCTTTTGCTGCCGACTTGAGAGGTTCTAGCTCGTCCATTATCCAGCGTTATTCAGCGAAACTAAGAATGTTGGGAAAAGCTTTGTTTAAGAAGTGTGTGTCTTGCGATCGCAAGATGACGAAGTCTGATGGGCATTCTAATTGTCGATATTGCTTGGGGGAGACCCATAATACACAAGCTTGTAGACACTGCCGTACGTTCACCCTGAAAGCCAAAGCCGAGCGTGCAGGTCGGCTTCAGGCCTCCTTATGGCAGCGTGCCATGGCAGCTACTGATCAGGTCCCACCCAAACCTTCGACATCGGGTTCATCTAAACCAACAGATCCGTCGGATCCAAAGAAGAACACCAAACCACCGCCATCTGCGTCGGTTTGCAGCGCTTCGGAACCGATGGCTTCAATGTTGGATCCAATGCCGTCGGAACCCAGACCTAAGGCCCCTTCAGAACCACCTACCATACGCTCTCACTTGAGTCGTGAAGGTTCCTTGACTCCGAGGACATCGGAACCGAGGACTCCTCGAAGCGGAAAGAGTTCAGACCAACGGAACCACCGCAGCGAGCCTGGTATTCCAGAGTCTTCGGATCCGGCCAGTTCTCAGATAGCTTCGGGCTCTGACCTAAGTAAAATGAAGAAGAAAAAGCATTCTTCTAAACGCGACAAACAGGCCCTGAAAGCCGTGATAACCCTGCAACGGCCAGCAGACCATCAGGCTACAGGGGACTCCGAACCACCGAGGAAGAAGTGCTGTGGTTCCGATGACCATCAAATCTCGGGGAAGCACTCCCCGTTTGAAGGGTCCTAATGAGGAGGAGGTACCTGTACTTGACAAGCCCCCTACACCATCGGGGGGTCCAGGTCACCCCCTCAGAAGTCATGGTCCTGCTGCTCCTCTCAAGGTGAAAGAGGCCACTTGAGGGAAAGGAGAGGCTCCCGTCAGGATCGTGAAAGTCCTTATTTTGGTTCTCATTTGAGATCTCCTCCACCGTGTTGACATTACAGGGAGGATTCCTATTACTCCGAGCTCGAGTTTCGGGACCTTTTGAGAGGTTCTAGCTTGTCCATTATCCAGCGTTATTCAGCAAAACTGTAAGAATGTCGGGAAAAGCTTTGTTTAAGAAGTGCGTGTCTTGCAATCGCAAGATGACGAAGTCTGATGGGCATTCTAATTGTCTATATTGCTTGGGGGAGACCCATAATACACAAGCTTGCAGACACTGCCATATGTTCACCCCGAAAGCCAAAGCCGAGCACGCAGGTCGGCTTCAGGCCTCCTTATGGCAGCGTGCCATGGCAGCTACTGATCCGGTCCCACCCAAACCTTTGACATCGGGTTCATCTAAACCAACAGATCCATCGGATCCAAAGAACACCCAACTGCCGCCGTCTGCAGCCTTATGACTCTCTTCTGTCTGACTCCCCGGATGGGACTCTTGGACCTTCAGAGGAAGCGTCCCCAATGGATGATTTTCGTGCCTATAATGAGCTTCTCCAGAGAATGGCGAAAGCACTTGAGTTGGAAGTGGCTTCTATGGAACCACGCTCAAACGAAAAGATTCTGAGGCACATTTATTCTGGTTCGACCCCAGCACTGCGTTTCCTATGATCGAGGGTTTTGTTGAGCTCCTCACAGGGCTGAATTTGAAGCATGCTTCCACACCTGCAACCAACAAAAGAGTTGAGAACTTATATCGGGTCAAAGATGATCTATGCCCGTTTTTGTCTTTACACCCTCCTCCGTCATCTCTCGTAACAGAGGATATGCAAACTAGACCTAAACAGGGATCGCTTTCGGTTCCGTTGGACAAGGAAAGCAGGAAAATAGATTCGATGGGCAGGAAGGTTTATACATCTTCAGCCTTCGCCATTAAAATCGCTACTTATGCAGCCATGATGGCTGCCTACCAGTTATTGTTATGGAACAAGGTAGCTACCTTCGTCCCGCACTTGCAAGAGGACCAAAGGAGTTTCCTTTGGGTGATCCAAGAAGAGGTGGTTCGTTTATCTCGCCATCAGATCAGTGTGGCCAGAAATATGGCAGATACTTTGGCGAGAGTCTTACTTTCTGCACTTGTTATCTGTAGATTTGCTTGGTTGAGGTCGACCGCTTTGCCTGTGTAGACAAGAAATAGAGTGGAGGACCTCCCGTTTGAAGGACATACACTCTTCTCGGATAAGACCGATGAATATTTATCTAAGAGCGCTTACAGCCCGCTCTTACGGAGTAGTGCCTCAACACCAGGCTTACAACAGATCTCAATATAGGCCCTTTAATAGAGGCCGCTCACAGCATTTTCTCCCCTACTACGGGTATGGCTACCAGTCTCAACAACGTTATCAGAGCCCTCAAACGTCTTTCTCTCGGAGGAGGCTGGGCCAAAGGAATAAACAGGGAGGCCATCAACAACAGGCTAAAGAACCAGCTCATGTTCAGAAGCAATTCTGACTATTACAGGGACCTGACCCTCTGTTTGGAGTCAGGCTAGCTCCCTTTTTTTTTGAATGGTGTTGTATTTGTTCTGATTCTTGGGTGTTACAAATCGTTAAACATGGTTATAAAGTTGAGTTTTCACAATGGCCTGGCCTCCAATTGCCTACTTTCTCCCCCCAGAGTACTCAACCAGGGGTGGTATCTGAATTAGCAGCCCTTTTGGATAAGGGTGCGATTGAAGAAGTGTCAGATAATTCCTCCCTTAGGGGTTTTTATTCCAATCTATTCGTGGTAGAAAAGAAGGATGGGGGTCTCCAACCTGTTTTAGACCTTCGGGGTTTGAATGCGTTTATTCAGACCCGTAAATTTAAGATGACCACTTTGCAGACGGTCTTGACTCTGATACCTTATCAATCTTGGTTTGGTGTTTTAGATTTGAAAGATGCTTACTTTCATATTTCTATCTTCCCAGACCATAAGAAATTCCTGCGTTTTACTTACGGTACTCGCATTTTTCAGTACAGAGTCCTTCCCTTTGGGTTGTCCACTGCCCCTCGGGTCTTCACCAAATGTGTGGCAGTAGTCATTGCCTACCTAAGGTTGCAAGGTTGTTGTATTTTCCCATACCTTGACGATTGGCTCATAGTGGGACATTCAACTGCGGATGTGGAGAAACAAATTTCTATCACTTTGTCCACTTGTTTACGCCTGGGATTGTTTGTCAATCAAAAAAAGTCTAAGTTGGTTCCCTCTAGGGCCACACAATTCATAGGGGTGGTGATAGATGGTGTACAGGATTCTAGTTTCTTGCCCCAGGACAGAGCCAATAAGATTAAACTTTTGGTGAGAAAGTTTAAACGGTGCAGATTTCAACCCGCTAGGTTGATTCAAGTGTTACTAGGATATATGGCATCAACGACTGCTGTCATTCCCCTGGTGCGACTTAAAATGCGCCATCTTCAACTCCGGTTTGTTTTTGTATACCGCCCAGAAAGGGATTCTCAGAACAAGAAGTTTAGTATCCCTCGTAAGGTGCTCCTATCTTTACACTGGTTGTTGGTTGATTCTAACCTGTTTGCAGGAGTGAGGTTTGGATGCAGGCAACTGGAAGTGTCGATTACTACAGATGCCTCCACTCTGGGATGGGGTGCCCATTGTAATGGGTCTTATGCTCACGGGATGTGGGATGACTCAGAATGTACTGAACACATTAATCTTTTGGAACTACGGGCGGTTCTCTATGGCTTAGTTTCTTTCTCTGATATTGTTCAGAATAAGACGGTCCAGATCCTAACAGATAACACTACCACCATGTTCTATTTAAATAAACAAGGGGGTACAGCTTCTGCCCGGCTATGTATTGAAGCTATGAGGATCTGGGATTGGGCAATTGACCATTCAGTATGGCTATTAGCGGTCCATATCCCAGGGGTGGACAACATGGTTGCTGATCGCCTTAGCAGGCTACAGGGTGATAATCATGAATGGTCCCTTCAAGATGTGTATTTACATCCTGTCTTTTCAGACTGGGGCTTTCCCGATTTAGATCTTTTTGCTTCAGAGGAGATCCACAAGACTCCCCGGTATTGTTCAAGAGGAGGAGTCGGCCTAGAGTCTCTTGGGGACACCTTCCAGCTAAAGTGGTCCGACCACTTCTACTATCTGTTCCCTCCATTCCCTCTCCTAACCAGAGTCATCTGCAAGATTCTAATGGACAAAACAGCGGCCATCCTGGTGGCCCCATTCTGTCCAAGACAGCCTTGGTTTCATGCACTCATGAGACTACACGTGAGGAGGTATCAGTTCCCGCCTCAGCCGGACCTGTTATCGTGGAAGGGGGTGTTTCACCACAATGTGAACAAACTCAAACTGACGGCTTGGCTGATCCTCCCAGACGAGGTTTCTCTGAAGGAGTAATGCATGTTCTAGAAAATGCTAGGCGGTTGTCCACTCGACAATCGTATACTCTGACATGGAATAGGTTTTCTCTATGGTGTCAAGGACAGGGTTTGGATCTGTTTGCCTCCCCGCTTTCTACAGTTCTGGACTTCCTTTGGGAACTTAGACAGGGTTGTCTAACTCGTCCATTAAGGTTTATACGGCAGCTATCTCTGCCTTTCATCCCCCGGTGGATAGAAAAACTGTTTTTTCTCACTATACGTCCAAGTTATTTTTGAAGGGGTTGAATAACTTATTCCCTCAGGTGAGGGCAGTGGTTCCTCAGTGGTCTCTGCCACTGGTCTTGACCAGGCTCATGTCTAGACCTTTCGAACCCTTGGCCACATGCCCCCTATGCTTCCTGTCCTTTAAGGTAGCGTTTCTAGTGGCAGTTACTTCGGCTAGGAGGGTTGGGGAGCTGGCAGCGTTATCCTCTGAGCCTCCTTATCTGAAGATCCACTTGGAAAAGGTTGTTCTTAGAACTAAGGTAGATTTCTTACCTAAAGTAGTGTCAAAGTTCCATATGTCTCAGGAAATTTCACTACCAGTGTTTTTAAAGAACATACTTCTGAGGCAGATAGGGCCCTTCACACTTTGGATGTCCTTAGGGCTCTGCTTTTTTACTTAGACCGGGTTAAGGATTTTAGGATAGATTCTAATTTGTTTTTATGTTTTGCAGGCCCAAAGAAGGGTCATAAGGCCAGTTCTCAAACGTTAGCTCGTTGGGTTGTTCGAACTATTTTGTTGTTACAAGTCCATGAACTTACTTTGTCCTTTGGAGGTGCATGCTCATTCCACCAGATCTCAAGTGACGTCAGCAGCTCTCATGAGAGGCGTTCCACTGCAGGATATCTGTAGAGCAGCTACATGGGCCTCCGCTGACACATTTGTCAGACACCATGCCCTGGACGTCCTAGACAGGAAGGAAACGACAGTGGGCACTGCAATCCTACACTCAATCTTCCTGTGACAGCTGTTTATCACCTCCCCCCAGGTATTTAAGCTTTTTAATCTCCCATGTGGGACTGCACAGGAAGACCGCAGATGAAAAACAGTGTTTCTTACCTGTAACTGTTGTTCATCTAGGTCTTCCGTGCAGGCACACATACCCTCCCTCCTTCCCCGCTAAATCTCTTGGTACTTACCTTGTAGTGCGGCGGCGAAAGAGGACTGAGGGTACGTCGGGCACACCCCGCCTCTTGGGAGCCATTTTCGGTGGGAAAGACGGCTGCGCGTATGCGCTGAGAGGTGAGGGCGCCCCCTAGTGTTTTGAGCTTTGAAAAATCTCTGAAGTTGGCAGGCCTGTGCGTGTGCAGTCCCATGTGTGCCTGCATGGAAGACCTAGATGAACAACAGTTACAGGTAAGAAACACTGTTTTTGCCTTTGTTTATATTAGCATTATATTAATTTGTACATGCAAACTTCTACATTAGCAAATATGTACTAATTTTTTTTAGAGTTTAGTAAATGTTTCTTAAAGGAAACAGAGAAAGATATGAAACCTTTCTGAATATAGTATAATATACTTGGGCTCATCATTTTACAAATCTTTTTTCCCCTAAACTAAAGCCTAATGAGACAGTGTGAAAAATTTAAATCGGAATAGATGAAAACTGTTTGTTTGATCTTACTGTGATTCTGTTTAATCGTTTTCAATGATTCCATGCAGCTAACCCAAATTCTAAGAACTGGACAAAATACTTGGGAAAGTAAAAATATCCTTGCTGTTTCATTTGCTCCACTTGTGCAACCAAGCAAGAGTGACAACAGCAAAAATGATACAGTGGGACTGCGTAAGTATCATGCCTTTCCCTTGTGTTTGCTAACTGTTTGCTATAGAAGGGTGCTTCTGTCAATATGCCTGAACAAAAGTGTATCAGAATGCCTTAGCATTCTTAGTTACAGCTGAGTTCCAATGGCTCTTTTTTAATATTAACATTAAGGGCACCTCTAGTCCATTGGAAAATGATATGTGCACCGCTTTCTCCCCCGAAGCCAGTACAGCATTCTTCCTTTCTACACACGTTGCATTTAAATGTGTTAAATTTAATGGTCATACACATTTCATTGCTTTTACCTCTTTTGATAAGGTACAAGTTGTCTGTTACTTTTGGGTAAGACATTTAATTCTTAATTTATTTTCTCTTTAGTTTTTCACTGAAAATATTAGATGTGTATCATTCAATTCATGTTTTTTTTTTTAAGACACACACTTTATTGCACAAATACAAATTACTGCTGAGTATTTCCTGGTATTGGCTTGGATTCTTCAGTAAACTTCCTTGCTTTCCTTCTCTTGAAGCAGCCCAAAATTATCCCTGCTTTTGGGGGGTAGGGGGATCTATTATGAATGTTCCAGCACAGGGTCTGTGAAACTGACAGCCCAGGCAGCAGGAAAAGAGATTCCCCGCCGGTTCCAGCATGGGGTCTGTGAAATGACAGCCGCTGCACAGGAGGAGGGGGCTGTCAGTTTCACAGACCCCGTGCTGGGTTCAGCCAACGGTCTGAAACCAGTGCAGGGTCTGTGAAACTGACAGCCTCTTTTCCTGCTGCCCGGGCTGTCAGATTCACAGACCCCGTGCCAGTTCCAGCGCGGGGGCTGTAAAATGACAGCCTTTTTCTCCTGCTGCCAGAGCAGCAGGAGAAAGAGGCTGTCATCTCACAGACCCCATGCTGTTCCAGCGCGGGGTCTGTGAAACTGACAGCCTGGGCAGCAGGAAAAGAGGTTGTCAGTTTCACAGACCCTGCACTGGTTTCAGACGGTTGGCTGAACCCAGTGCGGGGTCTGTGAAACTGACAGCCCCCTTCTCCTGTGCAGTGGCTGTCAGTTTCACAGACGCCACGCTGGGTGCAGCCAATGGTCTGAAACCAGCGTGGGGTCTGTGAAACTCCGTACCCGGCCATGTAATGGCTGTAAAAATTTGTTTGTTCCGTAAACACGCATTCTAATGGAACACATGTTTTGGTACAAACGGACCAGCCATCCCGTATGTAATTTTGTTACGTGGTTCATTTTGTGCCCATCTTTAATGCTGACCTTTTTTTAAAAAAAAATGTTCATTTCAAGACTGCATTTACCACCTCTCCCTACTTAAATATATGACACTGACTTCCTGAAAAACAAGAAACAAAGATTGTTTGAAATAGCATGATAGCTGCAGCCCATTCATCTCCCCCAGATACTGCTCTGGGGGAACAGGAAACCTTGAGAATAGCATGAGGGGGCTGCAGCCATAATTATACCTCTCCTTCCATTATTGGAAAATTTTGTATGGACTCAAGCTGCTGTCTTGCACTTAACAATAGGTGGTTAATATTTTTCTTCTGACAAGAAACTGAGTGGAAATTACAACCCAGGGGAACAAAAACCAGCTGCATTCACCTGTTTATTATCTTTTTAAATTGCTAAAGGTGAGGGATGTTTATAAAATTCACCCCATCTGATTTTGTACCCAGAAGTGTTAGCAATTTGCCATTCTTCTGTTTTTGATTTTCAGACACTGTTGAGACTAGTCCACATGTACATCTTGCCACCATTTTCCCACTCTTTAGGTTACTGATTTACATGAGCACGTATGTGCAATAAATAAAACTGTCAAAAAAGGAATCTTGAAGTGATTGCACAATTATATCAGTATTTCTTTGTGAATGATGCACATATACACATACGTATAAGGAAGGGGAGAGAACACATTCAGACTTCAAACTGCATGTCTGTTTTCAAATCAATGAATTCTCCAAAGCAAACTGGAAAGCAGAGGGAGTGAATGGAGAGCTGATCCCCAGAATCAGGCTTACCATTCTTCCGACTGCCAGCAGGTGCTTCCTGCAGCCACTCAGCTGGCTGACAAGGGAAAAAATGGTGAGAAATTGGGGGTGGCCAATCAGCAGCATCCTGGCATATTAATGTCATTCCCTATGCACCTGGAAGTGACATCAGTTTGTCACCAGGGGATGCTGGAGATGCTCTGATATTTGGGCAAAACGCTAAGGTGAAACCATAGAATTTGGTCCAAATACCAAAATGTCCCTTCAGCACGGCATAACAATCTTCACTGTGCAACTGAACGGAAGCTGTGTGAATACAAGAAAATTGAACAGTATGGTCCTTTTATAGGCATCCTGTTAAACAGAGCTTTTGCCTTAAATATTGAAGAGTTTCTATTAGAGTTATGCATAACCTCACTCCCTGACATTTTGCGGCTGGCTCTGCTTTCCATGGTAGCCATTTTATGGCTGCATCCACTACCCTGTGTCAGAATACCAAAAGTTCCTGCAGCCTCAGAAAGGTTGGGGAGTCATGATATAGATGATATTGCAGTGTTTAAGAAGTGTTACTTGAACTTGCATGCCTTTCTTAGCATACAAGTTCTTACCTCTTAAAGTAATACTAAGTTCAAAATGTCCAGTGTTACTGTGAGGAATATGGATTTGAAGAAAGAGATTTTATATACCATTTCTGTGCCGTTCAGTATTATATGCACTTTTTCTATGCCCAGGAGCTATTGTAGTATTTGTAATGCAACCTGTAAGAAAATGACGTTTGAAACAAAGGACCAAAGAAGAATGTATGTTAAACATGTTAAACGCTGTGAGAACTGAGAACTAACAGTATAATGCTTGCAACATGATGTAGAGATGCACCTCTAGAGATGTCACACATATGTTATATTATTCTATATGATTTTAATACAAAAAGCTCTTTGTAAGAATTGTTAATGCAAAATGTTGCAAACTAAGTCAGCCGGATTTAGCAACATCTCTCTCAAGGCTGGGAAAGAGAGAGGCGGCAGAACTGGGGGCCACATTCCTTTCCAAGCTCCTTGCAGGCTTCAAGGCTTCAAGGTTGCAAAAAGAAGCGGCTTCAGTGACTTTTGGGCGCCGTTGAACAAGTAACATTAGCAAAAGAGGGGGCAGGAATGAGCCCAGAAGAAAGGAAGATGTTCTTCCTTCTTTCAGAGAAACAAGCCCAAGGACAGATAAAGAAATTGCAATCTTGCAAGTTCTTCAATTATGGGGCTGACCTGGATTGCTTCATCCAATTAGAGTACCCCTAGACAGATGGTGTCAAGAAAGAGGGCCTCCTTTCTTGACCCCTGGATTCTGCGAGCCAATAAGATAACAAATATTATAATTAGCCAAAAGGTATTAATTGCTTTGCACTGCTTTTGTAGCTTTGATGAGCATTGAGCACGAGGAGACCCTTTACTTTCCATGTAAGGATTGCTCATCCATTGTTTAATAATCTATTTTGCTTTAATTCAACAGGACTCCGTAGACTGTCTTTCTCATTGTGATTGGCTAAGAGGGACAGCAAAAGGCACCAAATTCTGTGTCTTTAACAACTGGCGTTTTCCTCATCTTTTTATATTATTGTTTATGTTAGCTTTATGCTTGACCTAGGGGCCAATTATAATTTTTCCTTTTTTCTTTTAGCTCCCTGTGCTGTTAGAAATCTACAGGACTTGGCTCGGATCTATATTAGGCGCACTCTTAGAAACTATATAAATGAGGAGTTGCAAGCCAAAGGCATTATTCAGAAACCGCCACCAAAACGCAAACGCAGAAGATGCCGTAGGCGCAGGATTAACACCTATGTGTTTGTAGGTAATCAGCTCATTCCTCAGCCTCTAGATAGTGAAGAAGATGAAAAGATGGAAGAAGACAATAGAGAGGAAGAAGAGAAAGATCACAGTGAAGTCCTGAAACCCGAAGAACCCCCTCAAAATCTCTTGCGGGAAAGAATAATGAGCTTACCACTCCCTGAATCACTAAAAGCCTACTTGACATACTATAGAGAAAAATAACTTGTTTAAAGTAGAAGTGATAATGCTGACTTGATAGTTCCATTATTCTTGAAATGTAGCATTTACTAAGAAATAGGTGGACAAATACCAGTTGTCTTTCTGCAAGACGAATTGCAGTGATGAAATGAACCTTAACCTGTCTTAACTTTGCTACAGGGACTTGCATTCAGCAGTAGACTCCTGTTTTAAATGCATTTTTGTTACCTTTTGAAAAAGATGCTCTTTTAACTCTGATATATTCCAAAGCAGTATGCAGCACTAATTAATTGTTTGCATGATAAAACTTTTTGCCCTGACAAATTTGTATTGAAGAACATTAGTGAAATTTTGTATCTGTGAATAATTGAACAAAAATGTTCAGACATCGATAGGATGTCTGCATTAAATTCTCTTAAGAAATTTTTTAAACATGCAAACATTTCTCATCTCATATTGAACTTGAACCCTTTCTTATTTTACCATGGCTATGTTGCAATCATTGTTACTCTCTTGATGTAAATGTATTCCAAGGAATACATGAGTGCAATAACTTTGTGTGCAGACACTGAATGAGCTGGCTTTAATAAAGTATAAATGTTCAGAATCAGAAATGTCAGTCAGCCCTGCTACACTTTCTTTTATATCTCTTGCCAAAAGATCTCAAGAAAAGTGGCTGCTTTTTTCAGAGCCTTAACAAAAAAATGTTGATTATAATGTTTTTTTAAAGTACTTCAACCCTATGTCATTAGCACCAACCTATGATACTTGTGAAGATTTCTCAACTTTTCACCATTTATGAAAAGTAGTTTCTTTTTAAATTTCATGGTACTGAAAGAATATTTCATATATAGAAGATTGTAATTTAGGTTTCAACTACTATATTTAGTACTTAAATGGAGTAGAATATGTAAAAAAAAAATAGTCAGTACTGTTTGTTTGCATAGTTGTAATAGTAGCATTTTTAAAGGTTTGTTCAGCAGGTGCACTTTAAGTGAATTCTGTTCCTTATTTATCTCAGATAAGGCAAGGTTCTTATATTTGCTATCAATATTCTTCCTTTTTGAAATTAATAAAGAGTTGCAAGCTTGGGGACTGACACTGCTTGATTACTTTGTTCCGGCTGCCAATTTTTGTTTGTATTTAATGATATTGTTTGCAAGTGTTTTATCTTTTTGCATGATGGAGAGTCTAATTTTCACTAGCTTTATCATTTTAATATTTAGTGTAAAATATCCATGAGGATAGTATAGAGTTCAAGACGTGCTGTACAAACTGCTGTTAAGTTATCCTGATCAGTTAGGGCCCAATCTAAAGCATTCCTTTATGGATAAAACTGCAAAACTTATTGTTGTGGTTATATGAATATAGAATGGAAAATCCTTAAAGCAAAATAAAATCAGGACATTTGAGCATTCATGTAGTCTCACAACCTGCTATTTGTAGTTAGAAATAACTCGGACTCTACCCTAGTCATATTTTGTGATATCAACTAGAGTTGAATCCAATGCTTTTGAGGGCGGAGTGAGTTCACTAAAATTATCTTTATTGGCTTCTTGTCTCATCAGCCCTGCTTACAATATAAATTCACTGCTAAGGGTGATGGGCTTTCCTGGATAGGATAGCATGCAGTATGGTGGATTGTAACAAGAATGGTGACAACAGGAATATCCTTCTTGCATAGGCAGAGTTCAGATTTGTGACACTTGCTCAACCTGAGCCAGAGGGAGGAAAAGCAAGTAGGTTTATTTCTTGCTGCAGTCTCCCTCCTGCAACCCTCAGCAGCAGATTTTCAGAGGGCTTTGGGGGACCGGGAAACTGATAAAAATCGCATCCATAAACTTGCTCCATTCTCAGAAACGTTAGATCCAACTCACTGGACTCGATGGATTATTTAGGTTTCCTACTTTAATTACTATTTTAAGCTTTGCCTAGCTGACTGAAAATTCAGCTTAATTAAAAGGAAGCTTTTTTGGTGTGTTAACCAACATGTTGAGTTGGTTTCTGAAAATTACTTTATACTAATAAACATACTTGTTTTTGTTTTGTTTCACAGCTTAAGAACCAACAGAGTTTCCCATACAGTGAAATTATCGCAGAAATTTTAAAGGTCGATCTGTGGGAAATACTGCATATCTGTTTTATCTCAAATAGAATGAAATTTTAGGGCTTCTGAAATTCAGCTTGCATCTTCTAATGCTGGAATGTCATATAATGTCCTCTGTGTTCATTTAGAGTGCAAACATTAAATAATTTTCCTTACGGAGAAACTTTATACAGGTGGCTTTTGATGAATAGACTTCAAGCATTTTCCCTTTTGTTGTATTCTTGTTCAGATAGACAGCAAGTGAGTCATTATGTAATTATTCATTATGTAATTTTTTGGCGTCACAGAAACAATGCTTCTTTTGTGTTTGTGGATTTATTTTACATTCTTGAATTTATATTTACTTTTAAATAAAAGTATAAAAATGCAAACTGAATCCAAATTAAACCTTTTGACATAATGACAACAAAATATTTCTGGTGGTTTTGTGCTGATTAAAGCTCATTAGTGCTCCATTTATTGATTGATTTCATCACATAATGATTTGTTCAATTTGAAAATTGCACATTTAAAAGATGTAAATGATATTCTAATTGTTCACAGTACTGATTCTTCAGGCAGTTTGATCTTCAGAGAGGTATGTATATATTCTTGTGTAATATAAGAAAAAGTGGAAGGGCTTAGCACTGTAGCATACAAAACAGTCATAGTAAAAGAAACAAAGATTCCCTATAATGAGCGCTGACAAGTTTTAAGTAACGTAGTAACTGGATCTCATGCCACTTGAGTAAAATCTGTTTGAAGAAATCATATAGGTTAGATGTCTGAAATGGTTCGTGTCCACATCACTTGTTTCCATAGGAAGGGCGATGTTAACATAAAAAATCTACATGAACATAGCATTTCAGTTCTGACATGTATACAATAAAGTATATATAAGGGAACAGCAAGATTGCATTGCCAGCATGAGGGGAGAGGGCTAAGGCGGAGGAAGAAGACCCAGCAACAATGTATGGGAGGTATAAAAGGCCACAACTTTATTGCTTGCAGCTTTAATAGAGCATTGGCAGTGCATAGGGTGTGTATCCCTGATCGGCTGACTGGCCTGAAGTGGGGCACCATGGAATGACAGTACGTGGGAAAGCACATGGGCATACACCTGCGTGGTTCCCCTGTCACCAGGGAGTGAGCATGTCTTGACAGCTATAGAGCTGGGCTTGTCTCTTCCCTGCTTCGCTGCCCTGATCCCATAAGAGGATCCTCACTATGGGCAAACAGAGCATGAAGGCCATGTTAACCCCAAACAGAAGGGTGCCCAATCCCAAACCACCACAAGAGCCCCAAAATGGCTCCCACCAAAGCTCCAAAAGCTTCAAGCAACACCTCAGGCCATCCGGAATATCCTGTAATCATATGCCCTGTCCTCAGCTGGACAGGTGCACACCGTCAGGATGGTACAACACCGCCAAACGAAGGAAATGTCGGGGTGGCAGATGATACATCCCCCTCACTGCCTCCACATATCAGCTATGTAGAGGTACCAGTCAAAAGTCCAATTGAAGACCAATCATGGTCGTGTTAAGTAACAGTGTGAATGCGTATACAAAATACCAACATTTCCGCTCTACACATCTTAATGACAGAACCTTTCATTTCTCGGTCTTGGAAACGATATCGAAGTCTGAACATCATGTGAAGTTCCTCCTTCAAGCAGAAATCAGATGGATCTTTCGATTAAATACTATGATTCCCCGTGGCCTTAATCATGACATCGATTTTTCATCCTTTTTATGAATATAACAATAGGCCTTATATAGTCCCCTTTAAGTTCTCTTATATGATCCTTCCTCCTCCTTTTCTCCTTCCTCCTTTCCCCTCCCTTTAATCTTCTCGCCCTCCCCTTAAACGCCGGTTCTCTAGGTGCCTTCCCCATTTAAAATATACTACATTCTAAAAGTTTTAATATTCTTATCAAGTATTTATTATTGAAATATTTATTAAAAACTATATATAATATATGTAATTGGTAAACGGGGAAAAGTGCAATGGAACCCTTATAATTTGGGCGTGTCTCAATTAACCTATTAGGAGATGTATTTATATGGGAAAGGAGGGCTCGTGTTTCACATTGGATAACTTAAGGTATTATGGATGCGGTACCCTGGTGGAATTGAATGGACTGAAAAATTTTTCCTTGATGTAAGTAATTGAATGGTGTCTAATTTTGTAACATCTTGTGCTATTGGCATGATAATTGTAGTATTACTGTGCATTGTTATTTCCAGATATGGTGGCCTGAAGAAAGACATTGCAGTCTGAAACGAGCGAAGAAAGACTGCCGGCTCATACTCGTTGCCATCCACTTACTTCACCAATTATCTGCTTGCAGCACTGCCTTTTGTATACGCATTCACACTGTTACTTAACATGACCATGATTGGTCTTCAATTGGACTTTTGACTGGTACCTCTACATAGCCTATTGCCTACATGTATTACGGCTTGAATTTTTTGTATCACATTACCTATTGTAGCGGAAGAATTGTGATTCTGCACGTTTGTGGAGTTTGCAATTGCAATTTTGTGGAATATAATTGCATTTTGTAATTACGATTGTGCTTCTTCCACTTCTTTTCTTTCTGTGTATCCCTGTATTGGAAGTGGAATTCCCCCTCTTGTTTTGTCCACATATCAGCTGACTGCCTTCGCAATGCGCTGGTGAGAGTATGAGGTGCCCTGGGGCTGTGCATTAAAGGGGCAAGGGTACACCCTTGACCGGGCCCACCACCCTCATTGGCTGGCCGAGAGCTGGCCCAGAGATAAGTTCCCTCCATGCCACTTGGGCCAGAAGGAGCTGTCCCAAGCTGGGCCACCACCATGAGCTTCTGCTGCCTGCCCTCATCCCCACAGCTTTGCAAACTGCCTCCCCCTGGTAAGTCGGTGAGCCGTTGCTTGTAGAATATCAGTAAAAACCAAAAGACAGACGCCGTGACGTACTAACTGCTCCAATTTAAAGAGATAACATATATTTTTTCAATGTATTATATATACACAGATGAAATGGCATATACAAGAATTTGAAAACAAGTTACAATTTGAAGGCAATTTGAAGGCAAGCATCAAATAAGGCATTCTTAACTTTAACTCTATCAAAGTTAAAGTGCAAAGTGCTATATAAATATTCCTATATTCACATCCAAAGTGTTAATGCCTATTTTATAACAGCCTAAATGGTATAAAGTGTAACCATGAAATATAATACCACTCCAGTAGACTATGTATAACCAATAGTCATTATATAAATTTTAACAAACGGTGCAAAAAGTCCAATCAATGTGCAAAAAGCATCATGTAGTCGTATAACATTCTTCTTAAGACTATTTGTAGAACACTCTTCTGTAGAAATCCAAGGACGAATATAAACAATTGCTGATAATAACTGCGATGGGAAGCCAGCAAAATAAACCCGTTTCAACATATATTCTTCATCCAGGCAGTTAAGTTTATTAAATTATAATCAATAGTATAAAAATATAAAGTACAATAAATATCACTTTTTACAAAAAATCATACTAATGCTACAGTCAATGAAATTTCATACAAATGTCAGTGGCTTTGAAATCAGTGTCCTAGCAGATCCTGATATATTTGTGATGATTTGCAAGTTAACATAAAAAGTCTGCATGAACATAGCATTATAGTTATGACATGTATACCATGAAGCCTATATAAGGGAACAGCAAGATTGTGTATGCTGGTTCTACACTTGTCCAAGATTCCACATTAGGTATTGTTACTTTCTTTGTGCATCCATCACAACACAAACACACAGTCTACATGCATACAAACTGTACATGTATAGGTTGTGTGGCCACACTGGTAAACACAGTGCGTGCCCAGTGCCATATGCATTGAGAGTATCTGTCCGCATAATTGAGAACCCTGGAAAATCAGTGCTTCCAATAACAAGGATGAAACCTATTGGTGTACAGTTTTTACATCTATAGACTCTGTGCCCTTAAGTCAAACATGTAGGTGGAGGGAGCAGCTCCTGTGTTCCATTGTATTCTTGCACTATGTATGTTGCTCTGTATAAATATGTGGTTTATGTAACTGCTTCAGCAGTTGGGGAAAGCACTAAATATTAAGTTTTGCAAGCATGTATACCCATGAAAAATTATCTTTGGGTGGGGAGAGGGGAAGAGGCTGAAACAAAATGAGCTTCCTAGTTCTGTGGATCTCACTGGGAGCAATCCCTCTGCTCAAGCTAGGAAGAACTTATATTACACAAAGAGGATGCAGCAGCTCTCTTTGTACCTGACAGGCAAGAGGACCCAGGAGGCTGCTGTGAGAAAGAGTTCAAAACGTAGCTGTCACCTGTTGTGTATTCTCTTGCCTTGCATCTCAGTGGAGCTGGTGAGCAAGAAAATCAAGCAGGTATTTGTTGGGAGATGCCAATTTCCCCTTTTTACTTCCCTTGGTATCTTGTCTTACCACTTGCTTCCACTTAACTTAAATACTAGATGTGTGCTACATGTGTGCATTGTTCTCTGCCAGTGTTTGCTGCATCATCAGGTCAATGTACTTACATATCCTTTCGTGGGAGGTGTTATGTGCCATCAAGTCACTTCCAATTTATGGTAAGTCTATGAATTACCGCTCTCCAAAACATCAGATCATTTATTAACCTTGCTCAGATCTTGCACACTGGTAGTTGTGGCTTAGTTTATTGAGCCAAGCCATCTCCTTTTGAGTCCTCTTCCTTTTCTACCACTTTCCACCTTTCCTAGCATCATTGTCTTTTCCAGTGAGTCTTCTCATGATGTGACCAAGGTACACAAGCCTCATTTTAGTCATTCTAGCTTCTAGGGGAAATGCAGGCTTTATTTGATCTAGAACCCACTTATTTGTCTTTGATGTAGTTCCAGTGTATTTTGAGTTTTAGGGGAATATGTCTGTTTTAAATCTGTTTGAATATTTAGGGGCCTAGGTATGCACAAACCCCCTAGCCTATCTCACATTGACTCGCTCTGTGTGTCTGAACACAGGGCTCCACTGTATAAATTAACAAGAATAACTATCACATACAGTCTCCTGATGTATATATCATTCTCAATCTAACCATCTGTTTTTTTCTTTTTACATTGGTATCGGAGATTATGTAGATAAGTAGGTTGAGAATCCAAGCTTTGTGTTGTACTAAATTCTTCAAATAGTTTGTTTTAAAGTGCAGTGGGAGGAACTGAGGATGTGAATACTGTAGAAATAGGTTGCAATTAAGTGTCTGTGCGTTTCTGATACTGTTTGTTGAAGAAACAATAACAGATGGGATCACTGGTAATTCCACCTTCAGTGTCCATTGCAAAGAACAGCAGGTCTGAATGGCTGTAAGATCTCCCATGCATAATAAAGAAAATAGACTACTATAAGATGAGGGCTTGAGAGGAGTCATGGATGTGGAGGCCTACCCTCCAAAATCCTGGCCTGCTCTCCAAAATCTATCCCCCTTTGGGGTTCTGTGAGATCTCCAGGATTACAGCAGGCTGCTCCCCCAAGGATGTCTTTGAGAGACAGCTGCTTTCAACATTATTTTCATTTTGGAACATGTTCAGTCCTCCTCAGGTTGAATTTCTTTTTCTTCTGTTTTGGTTTATTTATAATTATTCTGTAAACCTGAGGTGTCGTTTCATTAAGCAGAGACCCTTTCTCTGCAGGTGGCCCTGCTATTCAGCTTTTATTCACCAGATAGGGACCAATCACCATACTGTTAGGCATAATGAGCTTCCTGTCCAGGAGGAGGAATCTGATCTTCTGACTCTACCCCTGCATCATACAGCCATCAACAGCCATCATACCCCTGCATCATACAGCCAATAGGCACAAGCAAAGCTTTAGCGGCTACTACATGGAATGAAATAAGTCTTACAAACAGGTCCTATCATTATACAGAATCAGAAGGCCACTTCAATCCATATACCATGTGATGACTGGCAGCAAGTGGACACACTGCAGAAATGCTAGTTGCAATGTTTCTTTGTGGGAACCTTGGCAGTTCTCATGTGGCATCTCTGCCACACATGATCTGCTGAGTCACTCCCATTAGTGCCCTTTTTGTACCCACTACAACTGGCTGATTGCAAGCCTTTTGACCAGTTGCTGGAAATAATTTTGTTCAGAACTAGATTTGTAACATGATATTAAAGAATATCATGGTGTAGCTTTGTTTATAAAGTTGTGATTGCACATTAGCAGTTGGTAGGCATCAAGTGCATAAATAGTATAAAGTTTTAAAGTTGTTTCTAAACTTCTGCACTGTATTTTCTGACATGATAATCAAGAAAAATGTTCCATTAATTTAAGCTTAAAACTATGTATAATAAATTACATTTTTTCTATAAATAAGGGTGCTCCATTTTTCTCATGAGACCAGCAATTTTCCAGAAGACAGTATTAAAGTAAATACTGTTTTGGAATAGAAATGTATCAGCTAATCTTCCTTACATTTCTATTTTTCAAAAATCAGATCATGAGGGTTTTTTTGTTTATCTCATAAACATATAATCCCTTAAAAGCTTATCGGTCAGTATTCTGATTCTTTTGTTTACCCACCAATTGAAAATTATTTTTGTACATCTTTATTTCTGAATAATTGCCCTGTGTTGCTTTCTATGATAGAATTCTGCTGGTTGCCAGCTAATGCCCCATTCTGATGAGGCTTATTGATGCGTCAAAAATCTCTGAAGTCCATGTGCCTATGCTCTGCCCAAGTCTTAGGATAACATAATGGATAATATGTTTGGTTTCTAATAGCTAAGCAGACTGTGACACTTTGAGACATATCATGCGGGAAAGAAGGTGTTTGGAGGAGCTATCTCCTACAGAAAAAAGAAGCAATAAAACTGTAGATCAGTTCTGCTGATGTGGTCTCTTTTACCATCTAGGAGTATTGTTCAATCATGTACTGCATTTAAAGACAAGCTAAATATTGATGTCAGAGAGTATTTATTATGTGCACTTTTTTTTTTCAAAAGGGGAAGGTCAGTGCTGTTGGGTTGCTACAGTTGGTAGCATGTGGTTAGCCAAAAAGACCCCATCTAAAATTGTTTTTTTAAGGTGTAATGTTAATACTGGTGCCTGTGCTGATTTACAAGAGTCTATAACATTTGCAGCTAACTTGTTCTGGGGAACTAAGCAATTAGGTTATATACTCCTGAAACCACACAGTAAACAGTTTATTGGGCAGGTGAGAGGGATCTAATTGTGTAGCTTCTCCCTCCTAGCTACTTTACCTTCTACAGATAGCTAATGAACACAAGTTGTATTACTTGTCATAAGTGATGTTATAAGCACTAAGCATCCATTTCATTTGTGATAACCCATAAAAGCCTTATTAGTGCAACCAGTAAGGAGTATGCCACACACTCCCAGAAACACAGCAGTGTAAATTCTGGTAAAAAGCTTTCCCCGGACGGCACTGGATCTTCTATAATCTGTTTAGTAATGTGGGCATTTATTATGCTACAAAATGATTGCCAGAAAAGGCCTTTACCATGGCTTACTAATGGCTTAGATCCTTCAGAGTTTTTCCACAGGGGAAAGGGTTCCCATGTACTGAGTGCAACTTTCTCACCTCTTCCCTCCCACAACGTCCTGAAATGCCCCCTGAAATCTGGTTCCTGAGGGTCCCCTGCTACCACAGGGGAGAGGAGACCAGAAATTTGCACAGAAATCCTTCCATCTGTGGAAAAACTCTGAGGGGACTAAGTCAATATATGTTGAAGAGCAAACTAGTGCCTGAAACTGGAATCTCTGAAAAATTGGACAAATTGATGCCATTATGTTGGCACCTCAAAGGATAATTCCTAATAAAGCTAAGAAGAATTACTTTTATGACCTTTATATTATTCTGCAAGATGGTTTACTTTTATATTAGTACCAAAAATAGATGCGAAAATTTCTGCGACATACTAGAATAGGAACAATTTTGTGCCAGCAAATCTTTTCATCAAGCTGTGTCTTGGCTACATGTGCTCATTAAAATATAAAGATTGCCAACATATTAGGGTAAAGATTAGTAAATTCAAAATGAAGTTACTAATATTTAAGCTTGAACACTGTAGAGGAGAAAAAGCTATAAAACACTTTGAATGATCTTTCATCCGGTAAGTAAAAGAAAGGGCTATTTGTCAAAAAAGAAACAGCTTCTATTTATTAACACGTTAAACCACTAGAGGGCAGTATTACTACACAGGAGAAAAGAAATTCTAAACATTAGCATTATTGCATAATTAAAGCTAAGGTATCTTCCAACGGCAGCATAGAAAAATAATTCATTTGCATACAGATCTCTATGTAGCAAAAATCTCTAGAATACAAAGAGAGAAACAGCACATTTACTGTCTGGTTTTGTTCATAGTTGGATACTCAGCTTAAAATAACTAATTTATTCATTTATGTCTCGCCTTTCTCTCCAGTGGGGTCTCAAAGTGGCTTACATCATTTTCTTCTCATCCATTTTATTTTCACAACAATGCTGTGAGGGAAGGTAGGCTCAGAGATGTGATTGGCCCATGGTCACCCAGCAAGCTTCCATGGCAGAGCTGGGTCTAGGGGTGTGAATAATGAGAAAAAATGAGCCAACCCCCCCTCCCCCAGAACTTACTGGTTCACCTTGTTAAAACAGTTTCCAGGACACTGAACCAAATCTGGGAAACTAAATTGTGTCTTTCATTTTGGTTTGTAGCTTCCAGCAGCAGGCAGGCAATGGGCTCACCTCGCAGGGCAGCAGCTTTCCTGAACAGTGCTAATCGGATCTGAGGGGGAGCAAGAACTTATGTTATTAGTTAAATCTATTCATGGGAAGGGGGAATGAGTCCAATGTGCATGAGTGCATCCCCCTACCACATAGCTACCAGCAAAAGGCATTCTCTGCCTCCCTGACAGTCAGGTCCTTCCAAGAGGAGACCCCCCCCCCTCCCCTCCTCACCTATCAGCTTTGGAAACATTTGGAAGGAAAACTTCAGTCAATGGCTGCAATTCGAAAGATCCTTCCCTGGGAGTAGGCACTATTGAATAACTTGAGACATCTAAGTAGACCTATTTAGGATTGCTTCCATAGTCTTTCATGGCTCTTTTTTTCTGAGTCAAATGGCAAACCCCTTTCAAAAACAATCCTGCCTGCCCCCATAGCAAAAAGAAAACTTATGGGTTAAACAGATCTGTTTGAACAGGGAGGGGGGATTCAAGCCAATCCTTCTGCCTGCCTGCCTGCCTGCCTGCCTGCCTGCCTGTACTTGGGTAATGGAGAAGATTGGCAGTGAGAATGTCCCATTTGGCCATGAAACACTGAGCATCAAAAGGAAGGATTTGGATTCACTCCTTATTGTGGGAACAAAACTACAAAGAACAAGGAAACATGAAACCAACAGGCAACAGTAGAATGCAAAGGTAATATATTATTGGCACTGTAGAAAAAAGTGAACATGAAGCGGGCTTGTTTTTAATGTTGCTGCACTGCACTTCTTGAAGCACTCTCCTGCTTGGGAATGCCCCTGCTGCTGCTGCTGCTTCACCTGCCAACACTTGCCTTCTACGGATCTGGTGTGTGTGTGTGTGTGTGTGTGTATTACTGTCCTTGAAGAAGAACTCAGCAGATCAATGGTTTAGACTAGGACAGGGGCTAATGATTGATACTGCTTTTGTTTTAAGTATGAAAACAGCTGCCCCAGAGCCTTGTTTCCCCACCCCACCCCTTGAAAAGAACAGTGTGCATTTGCATATGTACAGCCAATGTGTGCGCAATGGACCAAAATTCATGAAAATGGAGGGAGGGAAACCCCAAACAGATCAGTTCCGAGCTGGCACCAACCAGTCCAAATGGGAAGTTACTTGGTTTGTTTATGTTTTATTTGATTTATATCTCACCCTCCCCGCAGATGGGCTCAGGGCAGGTTACATCAAGCATAAAATACAGCTTAAAATCAATATTAAAAGCATGTAATCATAAAATCACAGAGTACAGTCACGTGGTAGTGGTCTTCACCAACAGCAATCCCCTGCCTCTAATACACTGGGGGGGGGGGGAGAAGGACAGAGGGGGCAGGCTCAAGTTTGTTTAAATAGAGACTAAGATGACATTTTGGCTCCTTCTAGACAGGGAAGCTTACCAGGTAGCATAGGAGTGGCCTCAACCATATGCCTAGCAGAACATCTCTGTCTTGCAGGCCCACCAAAAAGATAGAAGATCTTGGCAGGCCTGTGAATCAACAGACAGAGTTCTACCAGATGGAAGCCAGGACTGAAAAGGCCCTAGCTCTGGTAGAGGCCAAATGAGCCTTCCTAGGGCTGGGGACCACCAGTAAGTATTTATCTGCAGCTCTAAGTGCTCTCTGGGGTACATATGGCAAGAGGTGGTCCCATAGGTATGCTGGTCTACTCAGAGCTTTATAGGTCAAGACCAAAATCTTGAATCTGACCTGGAATTCCACAGGGAGCTAGTGTAGCTGCTGCAAGATGGGAGTGATATGTGCCCTATATACTGTACCAATTAGGACATGTAGAGCAGCATTTTTTACTCGCTGCAGTTTCCAGGTCACACCCAAGGGAAGCTCAGCATAGAGCAAGTTACAATAGTCCAGCCTGGAGGTGACCATTGCATGGATCACTGTTGTTAGGTCATGGGTCAAAAGGTAGAGGACACGCTACCTGGCCTGCTGAAGAGGGAAAAAGGTGGATTGGACAACTACCACAACCTGGACCTCCATTGATAGAGAGGTATCCAGCTTCATGCCGGTACAAGTGGCAACCCATCAAAGGTTGGGAGCCAGATCCTCAGACCCATTGGCCCATGACCCAAGTACAGGACCTCTGTCTTCATAGGATTCAACTTCAGTCAACTCTACTTCACCCATCCAGCTATGGTTTCCAAAGCTCTAGGCTCTAGTTAATACCTCCACGGCTGAGTCAGGCTGGCTGTCCATCTACTGATGGCAACCCAGCATACTGATGGCAACCCAGCCCAAAACTTCGCACAACTGTGCGAGGGGATGCATATAGAGATTGAATAGGAGAGGGGAGAGAATCATCCCCTATGGGACACCACACACTAACGAGTCGCATGCTGATAATTTCTCCCCAAGCGCCACCCTCTGTCCCCGACTGTGGAGAAAGGAGACAAGCCACTGTAAGGCTGTCCCTCATATCTCCACATCAGCGAGGTGGTAGGTCAACAAGTCATAATCAACTGTGTAAAATGCTGTCAAGAGATCTAATAACGCCAGCAGTGGCGACCCACCTCGATCCAGTTGTCTACGAAGATAATCTATGATGGCGACCTGCACTGTCTCCGTCCCGTGGCCTGGATAGAAGCCAGACTGAAATGAGTCCATGGCAGAGGAATCCTTCAGGAAAACCTGCAACTATTCCACCACTGCCCGTTCAATCACCTTTCCCAGAAACGGAAGGTTTGAAATTGGGCGATAGCTGGATGGGTCAGCAGGTTCCAAAGATTTTTTTTAAAAAGAGGTCTCACCACTGCTTCCTTAAGTGCTCTCAGAAGAACTTTGGAGCTCAAGATAAGTTGACAATGACCTTTTTTGAAAATGACTGCCTTATTGATTTTTAGTCATGGGGAAGCATATTTTCAGTTTTCTTTAAGAAAAAGCCAAGTGTTCTTCAAAGTTCCTCTAGGCAGTAGAGCCTTCACTTTGATTTGTTTTAATCAGGGGAACTTCTAGGTTTTCATGGGCCCTGATCATATAGAGTATAACTGGTACAGCACGTTTCTCCAGCTGCACTTCCTTCAATTTTGGCCCCTCCCCTTTGGCTCTGCCTTTTTTTCTTTAACAGCACCCTTTTCCATTTCATTTGCTTACTCTGGTAAAGTGAATTTTGTTTTCTTGGTTGCATGAAAGCAACAGAAAATTAGCACCTTGCAGATGCAGCCATAGCATAATTGCTTGGTTTTCAGTGAGAAAGTTGTTTAATGTATACATTTTGCATTTAATGTGGAAAAAAACGTTATGTTGTTTTCTAAATCGGGAGGGTCCCAGTTTGTCAAGTACAGTATTTTTAAAATTCTACAGAAATAATCGAAGATTTTTGTTGTTTCCTCATCAATTCTATTCTGATTCATAACATTGATTCAAAAGATATATACAACTAAGAAAATTTCCACCATTTTTATAATAAAGTCGGCTATCACTTTTCACTGCAAACACTTCTGCTGTTTTTACTCATTAGCCTTTATATTACTGTTCCCAGTGTATGTACCTTCAGCAGAACTATATGTGAAGGAAAATCATACTGGGAAATCTTATGGGGAAGAGAGTAAGGAGAAGTCAATATTTTGTGTGAATTGTTACTATGGAGTATAATTGTTTGATGTAAGTTCCTCTGAAAATGTCATTTACAGTGAGATTTGTGGATGAAGATGGAGGCAAAATTTGCGTAAAAGAACATTTCCTATAATCCAGGGCAGTTCACAAATCAACTGAACAAGGGCTTATGGAACTCTTGTTGAGAACACTGAAGGAAGACAACATGGATAATACATTAAGGATTTCTGTGGCCAAGGTTATGATAATGGAGCCAACATGAAGGGTCAAAAGAAAGGTGTTCAGGCAAGACAACTTACATTGAACCAAAGAGCTTCATTTGTACCCTGGGGCAGTCACACTCTTTCTAGACGGTAGTTTCAAATACATAATCTTTATCAAAGGAATCTATTACTCGTTTTGGTGTGCTACAGTGCATCATTGTCCTAATTTTCTGCCTCTGTTCAATAGTAACAGATACTAAAAGAAAATGTGTCCAATCTTATGTGAAAGAATTAAGTGGCACTTGCTGGGGAAGTGCCACTGTCAGTGTGAAGCCTATTCAATATTCAACAAAGGAAGTTTATGCTGCTCTGATGGAAGCAGCAGTTGTCTCAAGCAGGTGCAGGTCTTTGCCATGAAGCACAGTGTCTAGCAGACCAACTGCTAGACTTCAAGTTCTTGATATCATTTGTAGTATGATGTGACATTCTGTTCCATGTGAATATTGCAAGTAAGGCTATGGAATGCCTTACAATGGATATTGTAACTACTATCTCCCTCATGAAGAAATATAGAGGGAGTTTATCAAATCGTACAGAGAAAGCAGTTATGCAGCAGCAGTTATCTTTGCAAAAGAATTTGCAGAAACCTTTGATGCTGATGTCACTTTCAAGAATCCTCCATGTAAGAGCCGTAAGAGGGGGCCTTTAAAACAAAAATTATTGGGTTTTTATAATATATATGGAGGGATTACAACAGGCCATAAGCATTTATGAGATTCACATACAAGACACATAATCATCCGTCTAGATATAAAAAGCCATTGTATATGTAATTAGCGCCCCATATACCTTCAAGATTCCCTTTTATTAATTTCTACACTTTTTAATCCACTTACTCTGTAGCTTATATTTCTAGTATTTTTTTCTTTTGTGCATATTACAGATAGATCACATTTCACCTCTTTTACCTTTTAATCAGGGATCTTAGATCCATAATCGTTCTAGGAGTGGGAGGTAAAAACATACAATATCAGCAGGACATTAATATACATCAACATAAAGATAAGAGCAATTTTATATTAATTTCCTCTCTTTCTTATGTCTGTTCTGACCATGCCTTCCAGACTTGTCTGCTTGTATTTTCATGATAGTAAGGGTATAGAGGCCAAATCAATATTTAGTTTGAAAACAATTTTATATTCTATTTTTTAAAAAGTATATATATATACTTCATCTATTTTGTTCTAGCCAAACCTATTTACTTGGGTTTTCATATTGATAAGACCAGGGTGATCACATAACTATATAGTAAAAACACAATTTTACCTTTTAAAAATAGTAACTCCTTCATCTATTTTATTTTGACCGTCTGGACTTATTTACTTGGGTTTTCGTACTCGCAAGGTTAAGAAGAGCAGGTGGTTATTTAACTTAGCCAGTATTTTATATTTTGAGAAGGAGTACAGTCTAAGTACAATTAATAAACTCCAAAGACCCATTAACATAGACTATACAGTGTCATATAAAAAGAGAAAATAAGGAAAGAAGGGGAAAGCTATTTAAGTAAGTGGTTGAGTCTGCATTAATAAGACCTGGTATGCCCCAAGATTCTGATTGTTGTTTTTAGTTCTCTCTTCATGAAAAGTGGTACATCCAGTCCTTAATCCCTCTTTCCCCTTTCAGTATTGGCATGCTTGATTCTTTCCATGCAGATCTGCTTTTTTCTTCTTCTTTCTTCGTGAGATGTAGTACATCCAATCCCTAATCGATCTGGGCCACCAAAGGTAGATTCGTGGCCCCGCCTTTTCTTTACTAAAGTTTTGTGTCTTGAAGGGGACGTCCTGATAAGATTGTCCATTTTGCAAAGTGTGTCGCAGACTGATTTTCCCCTCATTTGGCTCCATTTTCCTTTCAGTTAAGTCTGTTCCTCCAGAATTTTTTTCTGGATTGTGATTTCTTGTAATCCCTTTATCCTTTTCCACTCCAAATATCACATCTGCTTTAATTAGTAACTCTGTCATTATTTTAGACATTTCTTGCAAACAAGCAAGTACCTCTTCTTGCCAAGAAGCCATTTCAGAAAGTGGTAAAAAGCTTTGTTTTGGTTAATTATATTCAAAGATTTATAGAATTCCAGCAATTGCTGAGAGAGTCATTCCTCCCCCATCTCACTCAGGCAGCCACGTGTAGTTAAGCTGGATTGCCCCGTAAAACCATGAATCTGTCCACTTACTTGATGGAAGGCTGTAGGGTCAGTTGAGCTCTCTTAGAATTATTTTTTTATCTGTCTTGTTAAGAATCTGCTTGATTTGCTGAGGTTTCTTTTGGCCTGTTGGACTCCTGGTTTCACAGTTAAGTAGCCATGTTGGCTCCTTCTTTGGTCCTCGCTTCAGAACCAGTATCTGGGCTTCTGGAGGTTCACCAGTCCCCCTAAGCTCTTCCACCTTGTTCCAGCCTGCCTCCCCTCTCCGGGGGGAGGGCTTGGGGGTCCGATCTCAGCTTCCAAGGAACCAGGAAGGTCACGGCAGGGAGCTCATAAAACTCCCCTGTCGTGCTTTCACGGTCTCATTCCAGAAGTCAAGAGGGGTCCTTTTTAAATATGAGAATCAGACTCATGATGTCCAGTGGCCCAGAAGAAATATTCTGTAGACACTTTTTTTTTCTATTAGAGAGCAATTTAAGTGGATTACATCTCACAAGAAATTATAGAGATTCTTCTATAACTTTGAAATACTACCACAAGAAATACATCCCACTGTATGTGTCACAACCTCTAAGTCCTCAAGAGGGTTAGAGTAGGGGGTCAACAGCAAAAACTTAACACTGTAGGATGAAAGCTTTCCCTCACATGGTAACAGGAGCCACCGCCAGTCCCTCTTGACTAACCCTAAGCTGAGAGACTGAGGAACAAAAATTCCAGTCCTTCTGGGTGTCAAATAAGAAGTCAACCTTGCAAGGTGGGTTCCACAAAAGAATTACTTGGTAGCTGTAGCACTGATTTTAGATTGAAGCCCCCAAACCTAAGTAACACTACAGAAGTATAATTAATAAAGTTTATTAAGAATATTGAAAAATATTACAGTCATAGAAAGTGTGCAAGACAGAAATAGAAATGATAAAACTACATTAACTATCCTAAAATACTGTATAGGATTTGGTTCCCTAACACAGATGTTACCTTGTTACTTCCAACCACAGAGTCCAGCAAAACTCCAAAGGTCCAAAGTACAAGAGCTCAGGATGACATGTAAGGGACTAGTATCTACAAACAGCACACATAGTAGACCCCTGCTTTATGCCAAGCTGCCCTCAGCATGGCCTAATCCTGCTTGACCAATTAGGGGTGTTACTAGGACATGTGACCACATGTCCGCATTGATCCATGTGATGGTCACTTCTTGTTTAGACTATTGTAACTCATTCTATGTATGGCTACCCTGAAAGATGCTCTAGAGACTTCAGGTGGTGCAGAATGTGGCTGCTAGGTTGTTGACCAAGTCTCCATGGTTAGCTCATATAACACCGATTTTGAAGCAGCTACACTGGTTACCAATTAGTCTCTGGATCCAATTCAACGTATTGGTCCTCATATTTAAATCCCTTCACCATCTGGGACCCCATACCTTCAGGTCCACCTCTCTCATTATGAACCTCTCCCACCTTGCTTTGTTTATCTTTGCAGGGCTTGTTGGTGATTCCTGGGCTGGGGCAGGGGGATGACTTTCTTCCACCAGGAAAAGGTCCTTTATGATTGTGATACTCTCCCTTTGGAATGTATTGCCAGAAGGCACTCGTGTTCAGTGGGACCTGTTGATATTCCAGAAACTCTGCAAGGTAGAACTATTCTTGTATATTTTGGCAGCTAATATTCTACTGTGAAGCAGAACAAATTGCGATGCATTTTATCTACCTGTAATTTTATGTGATTCCCAGCATTTTGTAGGCTGGGGTTGGAACTATAGCAGTTTTTAATTATTTGTATTAGGTTGTTGTTATATTATGATTTTATTGAATATATTATATTTTTATTGGTTGTTAACTGTTGTAATTGTTATGAACCACTTTGAGATCTTAATGGAAGAGAAGTGGAATAAATAAGTAAATAAATAAATAAATAAATAAATAAATAAATAAATAAATAAATAAATAAATAAATAAAAAGCCCCATTCTGAGGAACAGCAGTAGACTAGACAACACGATGGTATGATCAACATTTATTATAGTTACCCCTTTGTAACCAAAAGTTTCCAGCGCAACTTATAGGAATGGATAGTTTTACTTTCAATAATTTTGTTTCCTGGGTTTGGGGTGGGTAGGTGGAAAGTATTCTTCATTTTAGAATATCCATTGCATACATAAAAATGTTAATGAAAATAGTGTTCAAAGTTAATCAGATTTTCTAACTAATCTGCCAGGTTATGAAGATGTATAAATTAATTGCCACTTATCATTCAAATAGGGTAAATTGACAATCATCCTCTGATCGGACTCCCTGCTGCTTAGTCTGGTGCCCCCTGCAGCTTATCAGCCTGGGCAGTTGCCCAGCTCACCCACTCCAATGCTGCCTTGAGTGTACTTGTCACTTCTACAGGCTTTCCTGCTTTAGTTGATTTGATGGCTATAGGGTCACAACTATGTGAAGATAGCCCATCAAAACAGGTCCTTGTGATGACACAGGTCAAGAACCATGGTGCTGGGTTGTCCCTAATAATAACTACATGTCCCATGAGACAGTACAGGAATGTACATGAATAAAATATTCCCAGCTTGAACACTTACCTGCTTTTTCTGTTAAATAGCACTCGGTCATGCAGACTTGATGAATAGGCCAAGAATACAAGCCACACACCCCCAGACCATTTCTTTGTTGGTGAACCAAACTTTTTGCAAAAAGAATATGGCAGAAGTGAGGGTGAAATTACAATTCCTATGAGGCAATGTAAGAACATGCATACATCCAGGTAAGTAGCCTGGCTTTAGACTTAACCAACTCTGAGTAAGGCAACCAAAAGGGATGCAGCAACACTTCACATATATAAGTCACTGTGAAAGTACTGTGACAGTTATTTTTTACTTTAAAATGTGGCAAACTGCAGGTGGCAGCAGTGGCTGGGAAACAAGCCTACAGAAAAGAAGTATGAGCTCAGGCGTGCACAACTGGCTTTGTAGCACAATCAAACATGTTTGAGCTGTTCAGACGTCAGTTAACAATATGTCAAACTTTTGACCACACTGATCGCAATTGATGAAGCAGACTGTGACTGTGCGTTCTGGCAGAACATTCTTAAAATACTCCAGCTGAAGTGACGTATTAAAAGGAAACATGGAATTCCTAAATCCATTTTCCTCTAATACTAATACAGGAGTAAGGAGCACTTACAAGGGAGAATTAGTTGCCAGGAAGGGAGCTGCTTTAAAAAATTTCTATATCAATGCTTCTGTTCATAGTTCCTCTGGACATTTTTTTAGTATTTTCTCACCAAGGATCTAGAAGTTGAGCTGAGGGAACAGCAGCTGGGGGAGGCATTTTGCAGAAGTGGTTACGGAATGGGTGGAGCATTCTTCTCTCCAGCATACCACTTTATGCCTACAAAGTGCTCCCATGCTCACTTTTGTGTTGTCTTAGCAAACTTAGGCTGGGGGAGTATTTATGAAACGGCCTTGGTCACCCTGGTAAATGACCTGAGCTGGAAGTTGGACAGGGGGAGTATGACCAGCTTGGCTCCCAGTTGGATAAACCTGGCCCCCTGTCCAGGGGCATCTTCCAGCACTACAGCTATGGCCCTTCATGGAAGGCTACACGATCACTACTTGGGATTTCTGAAGAGTTGCCAGGTGGAGGTGCCACAATCCTTGGAACAGGAACCTTCTTAAACAGTCACAAACACTTTGCGTACCAAAGCTTGCTCAAGGGCTCTCTACACAGAACAAATGATTGGGAAAAATAGGGGACAATACTCTGGGGGCCCTGGTTACCCTGGAAAACCAAGGAGAGAAGCAAGGCATGTGATCATTTTCATTGTGGTTTGGGTCTGAGTGGTGAGAGGAGGCAAAGACAATCTTTCTAGGGGGGCCAATAATGGTTGTTGACAGCCCAGTTTTTGCAATAGCCGTACTGGCCTGAATCAAAGGATTGTTCTGGATTGAGCTGTAGGTAAGGATTTGTTTGCAGTCTGCAGCTGTAAATAACTGTATACTATCAGTACTTTGGTGCAAAATGCATTCTAGTTATGCCTTGGTTCCTGGAAACCTGGAAGTGTTTTTAATGCCCAAAGGCTTGACAGTTCATATCTTCCCTGGGGTGGATACCATTCTTGTTTAAAGTACTGATAAACAAATTGTTCTTGAGCTGAACTCACTATTTGGCTTCCTGTCTCATCTACCAGTATCCAGATTCACAATTAGCTACTTCCTGTGGATTATTTTGGACAAGCCAAAATTTGCAGGAACATCCAGAGTTTTTAAAAATCTACTCTGGTGGGTTATTTAGAATATATTGCTATTTTGAGTATATGGAGACAAATAGGACACAAGGACAAACCAAAAATAATTTATCAGTTACCTATAAACTACTAGTCCTAGTGGACTTTCTTATGGTACATACAGATAACTTGCTGGGTGCCCAGTAACCTAATATTGGCTGAAATAATTGGCATAGCATTAGATATATTTGCCTAGCAAAATATCTGTTAACTTTCTTTGAATTTGTTCACCAAATTTTGAAATTATGTAAATGTTAATATTGGGGAACGTAATATTTTCTGACAATAAATATACACATCTAAGATACTAACCTGGAAGTAAAACTGATGGGATTTTCTTCTGAGTGAAGAGACTGGGTTGCATAAGTGCAGGTGTCCTTTCTGGGCCACTGGGCAATGTCTGACTTGCAACATTTTATGAGTTTGTGCCACTGGATCCCAGTGGAGGCAATTGTTCTGACTTATTACTCACTGCCATACTCTGAATGAACTTCTTGACCATCTACGTTTCTCACACTGTTCTTCTGCCTTCTCCCTGTACTATAAAGTAACAAGGAGACTAGCTGTGCCCAGCTGACTGTCACAATGTAAGAGCAGTGCAGAACTGGAGGTCCTGGCCACATCTAAGTGATCCTGATTGTTTATTAGAACAAAATTAGAACCCAGTAGCCCCTTAAAGACCAACATTTTCCTGGATATAAGCTTTGGAGAGGAAAAGTTCACCTTGTCAGATACAAATAGGTCAGGTCAGGAGGAGTGTTTCAAAGAAGGGCCAGTCAGAGTCGGGATGCAGAGGTATGATGCAAAATGTAAGCTACTTGAGAGCTGAGAGATGTGCATAGAGGTGGGAAATGCAGAAAATTAGCAACAAGAAAAAATCCTATGTCCCTATTCAGCCTGGCCGGGGGTGGGGTGGGGTGGGGGTGTCCATTATCTGCTTTATTTTATGTTTGCTCTCAACACCTAGGCCTAAAAATGAATCCTGTAAAATTTGCAAGCTTATAGTGATAAAACGAATTGGTCCAATAAAATGTATAATTTTTTACTAGTTTGGTATATGTCATTCAGTGGTTTCATTGTTGTGAAAATACCCAGAGATTACTCACCGTCTGTGAGTCATATAAGCTCCTTTTATTTTTTCTGTTTTTGTTGTCCTTGTGAGCAACTGAACCCAAGGTTACTCTATTTTCATCTTTAGATAAAGTCTGTATTGTGTGTGAATAATTTCCATGACTTTTGGAGACATGTTGCCGGTGGTATTGATGTTGTATATTCATGCATAGCAGAAGCAGAAGCATCAGCATCATCAGAAAGCACAAGAACTTTCCCACCAGTTGTGTTCTCGCAGGCAGACTGGATGGTCTACATAACTTTTTTTTCATATAATAGCCAAATGTAGGATCATGCAAAAGCATATTAAAAATGCGTTGAAAATGTACAGTGCTTGCTCTATACAAACAATGCATTTTTGTTTCAGGTGAGATTATGTGTTAGTCTGTAGTAGTAGAACAAAATTAGACTCTAGCAGCAACTTAAAGACCAACCCCTTTTTTTCAGAGCATGAGCTTTCGTGAGCCAAAGCTCACTTTGTCAGATATAAAACACATATTTGTATTTCCCTCTGTTTTTACATAAATCTCTCTAGCCTTTTCCCCTTCACTTCCATTGTCAGCTTATTCTTCTCAGACCTATTTCATTGTATATTTTCTGATTATTCCATTCACCTATGGCCAGTCTAACATAGATTATAAATAGGGTTGTCAGTCCATGGGGGCAACCTGTAGGAGATAGCAGGAGAGCAGGACTTACTTTTTTTGAGTCATGCCAATGCCATGACATCAGTTACAGGATGACTCAGAAGTGACCTCATCAGTTAACAACAAATGGGTAACACAGGGGAAGTCCATCAAAACAATAAACTGACTCTAGTGCTAGTTGCTTCTTTGTTGCAAGTAAAGAAGGAGAAAATAAACATGGCTTCATCAGACAAGGAGCCAGCTTGACCACCTTGTTTCCGAAAAGTCTTTCTCATGGACCTGCCATTCTCAAGCACATTTCTCCCACACTGAAAAAAATCCATGTTTATATAAGAAGGAATCTTTAACACGAATTCAAACTACCCTTGGCACAGGCACCAAGTTTTTAATCTATTATGGTAAACTACTTTGAACCATGAGGAAAGGCAGGATAAAAATTATTTGATAAGTGAATAGAACTCAGAGTGGAGTACATGATTCCCCTGCTCCATTTTATCCTCATAACAACCCTGTGAGTCTGCTAGGTTAAAAGTGATTAGTTGGCCCATCATCAAATGAGGACTGAACAGTCTGATCATGAGTCAGCTCAATCTTAGTCTGACATTTTAACACTGCAACACAGGCTTTCTCTTGCTAGAAGTAATGTGGATGTCAGCATGTGGTAGATGCTTATTCACTGTTCATGCAGCTTTCACTGAATGTGCTATCATCATAACACAAGTTGTTGGACATGAAGTCAAGAATGATGAAATAATGGTTGCTTCCTAGTTCTATTGTCATGTCAACAACAAGTCAAAGCAATAACATGGTTTTCCACAGTCTTTCCAACCAGTGGAGATGTGTAAAACTCTACTGGCATTCATAACGTCAAGGACAAACCCTTGTGCCTTTAAACCAGTGATGGCTGGTGCCTATTGGGAATGCTAGTGTTACTGGAATGGGTCTTCTTGCAAGTAGGGGGAATTAGTGGCAAGGAGGAAGGCTATGCAAGAGGGGTAACAATGGGATACTCCACCAGTATTTACAGGGTCCGCTCCCCAACGCAGCAGACGAGACTTGGTGCTTAAGTAAAGGAGCATTTTTATTTAAAGAGGAAAAACCAACATACACACAAGAGGCAAATAAAAACAGTTTTGTACACACACACTCATACAGAGTCCTAAGAAATTAGCCAGAGGTTTGGAATAGAGTGGGGGGGGGTATCTTTATCCATCAGAAGAGCAGCGTAGTCCACAGAGGAAGAGCTTCAAACATCCCGTGTTCTCAGCCAGGAGAGAGAGTCTTAGGGAAAGTGGCTCTAAGGGTACAATGCTCAGATCTGAGGCTCAGTGTGCACAGTTTGAATGGGGCAAAGCCCTGGTTCTTATAGGGCAAAATGTGTCCCGAGGCTGAGGAGCCCTTCCAGCTGCTGGAACAAAGACCTTAAAGGTCAGCTCCTGGGAATGACAAAGGTTTGATTACCTTTGATTGGTGCTGTCGGGATGTAATAAAGGAAATGCAGAGTGTTCTCCTGGTGGTTTGAAAAGAAGCAGTATGCTAATGAATACTCCTGGGGCTGAGTTGATTAATTTAGGCAAGGACGGTATTTTCCCAGGGACAAATTAGAAACTTGATAACTGTCGATCTTGGAGTGGGGATTTAATCACAGAAGGAGGATATTGGAATGTGTTAAGTGGGGTGACTCAGCAAGGTTGTTTCTTGTCACTGCTTCATCTGCAGCTGGAGGGGCAGTAAACCAAATTACCTCAGTCCTCAGCATCTTGCATGAACAATCCATTCATGGCTTAGTTTCCTGGACGGGACTTAGCAATGCTGGCTGGAATTCCCCTGATGCAGGTCAAGCTGCTTTAATCCAGGGACCTTGTGATTTTTATATCACAGGCAGCTAACAAACAGCTATTAAATATGGCAGAGGCTGGGGCTGACTGCTTACAGAAGGGCAGAAGAACTCTACATTATAAATCTGAAAAATAAATAAGAAGAAACAGACTACATATATTGTTTCAGATTGTGCTTCTATACTCTAAGCTCATACTCTGCAAATATGCAGTTAATGCACTGACTGATGTACCCTTTAGACTAAATTGCTACCTAGGCTGAGTGAGTAGATTAACACCAGCAGCTAGGAAAAGCACCCAACTCCACAGAACAACAAAATAAAACTCACACTTCTCCCCTCCTCACCAGGGTGTAGCTGAAGAAACAGATGAACTCTTGTCCAAGCCAAAAGAAGCTTCTTTCTCATGCTGGATGCAAAAACAAGCAGCGAAAAAGGGGGGCTGCTCCCGTGTCTGACAATGTGGAAAAGAGAGGAAAACCCACGGAAGCCACAATTTCTAAAGAAAGAACTAATTTTCTGTAATAATTATTATAGTGTTTTCAATTGCTTTTACTAAGCTGATTGACGCATATTATAATGTACATGAAAAGAGTCAATAAAGATTGTCCAGGACTTCCACCATCTGTGTATGTTCCTTTGTAATGCGTTCGGATGAATCTTCGCAAAGACTTCTTTATATTAAAGAAAATAAGTTGAAAAGCACAACGATGGCCACGCCCAATCTGAGGCCGGCTACAAACAGATTTCATCCCCTTCCTCAGGGGCGTGGTTCATAACTGCAACACAAATAGTATTTCTATACTTAATATGCCAAATTAACATCACAAAAATGTTTATACAGCTTCAAACCAAATAAACATCGCAGAAATTGTTTATACAGCTTCAAAAGAAAACTGACCTGTTGTTTACTCAGAAATTGAATTTTCACAAAGAATTTTTCAAGAGGCATGTATTTTCTCTACACCTGGACGGCGGCAGCAGTATCTTCCCGTGCGCGTCGTCAGGTCACCCATCGAAAACATAAATAGCATTCCAATTATCCACTTCTTAAAGAAACATAACAGATTACAAGAAACAGTTCAATAATAACTCACTATTGAGACCATGAGGTCTAACAGTCTGTAAAAAGACAATCCAAAAAGCTTCCCTTCTCAATAAAGTATTCTGATTCATGTTGCCCTTCGTTAAAACCTCAAGTACCGATACTCTGAATGAGGTCTCATCGTGCTGCTTTTCCACGAAGTGTTGGACTAGAGGTGCCTCTATTACTCTATGTCTAATCCTTGACATGTGTTCAAAAATTCTAGTTTTTAATGGTCTAGAAGTGCAGCCAACATAAATCATAGCACAAGGACATTCAATTAAATACACAAGACCTGATGTGTAACATGATGCAAAATGCTTAAAGGACAACTTACGGTTTTTCACAGAGATCTCCTTACCCTCCCATATCAACTTACACATAGCACATCGGCCACATTTATAATTACCCTGAGGACAATCTTTATTGACTCTTTTCATGCACATTATAATATGCGTAAATCAGCTTAGTAAAAGCAATTGAAAACACTATAATAATTATTACAGAAAATTAGTTCTTTCTTTAGAAATTGTGGCTTCCGTGGGTTTTCCTCTCTTTTCCACAGGATGCAAAAACAAAGCCTCTACAGCCTTGCTAACCTAGGTCAGAACATGCCCACCTACCCAGCCCACATAACAACATGCTAATTCATTTGACAGTGTGAAGGCCAATGTCTGCACATGAAGACAAAACTGAGACTCTCTGACTGGATCACTCCCTGGACTGATGATAAGGAAGGAGGGAAGCTGGAGCAGGGTGGGGGCTGTTGACCCTGATAGGGCAATGCCTAATTTGCCCAAATGGTCCACCTTCCCTGTGTTTAAGAGAACTAATGTCATATACATTTGGTTGAGCTGAGGTAGACTTTATGTTTTGCTCCTGCAGCAGGAGTACAGGTTTTCTCCATCAGTGGCACGCAGTGTTCCAGCTTGTCCATGAATTTAGATAATACAGTGGCCAATAGTTTCCCAAAAGCTGCATTATATATGCAGGTAGGCCCAGCATGAGAGAACAGATGTGTTGCTTTTGGAAAAAATCAGATGAAGCATCCCGAACACCAGAAGGAAATATTTAGTCTCTACTGTGACTTGGCATCCAAGATATTCCAACAAGAAGCACAATTAATTTACAAAAATATTCTGTAATGAGACCAATGTGGACTGCCCATGCAATAGTACCTGGTGGTGAGATAATCCAGAAAGATATTACTCTCTATAGTAAACATTTTAAAAACGTAATTCTCCCACCTACCCAATTAATTCTCTAGTCTTTATTGAAGAACAAATACCTCATATAAACTCTCAGGCTAATTCATTTTGTAATTTGTATGTGCCTTTCATTTGCATGTTGGCAGACAGTTTTCTGTTGATACATTTTTCAAGACAAGGAAGGAATCTAATGAAAAGCATTATTTTTATGTTACTGTTGAAAGCTCCTATGGTTCATGTTTGCAAGTAGACAGAAAAACAGCCTCATTTGAAACTGATGCTAGGTCAGTCCCACCATGTGAAACGTGCTTACACTATGTTGCCTGCACTGCATTTTGAGCAGCAGAAATTTAACCTTTTGTTTTAGTCAATGCTTAATCTTGTAAAAATCGACCCCTTCAACAAATGTTTAGTCAGGGATGTGCATTTGGATTTTTTTTTTAATATCTAACATAAATAACTACAAAAGACTACAAAAGTATAAAGGGGAGGGGGGGAAAGGGAAGGGAGGACTGGGAAAAGGGAAAATCAACATACAAACAACAAACACTACACTCAGAGGAGTTAGCCGTGTTAGTCTGTAGTAGCAAAATCAAAAAGAGTCCAGTAGAACCTTTAAGACTAACCAATTTTATTATAGCATAAGCTTTCGAGAATCAAGTTCTCTTCATCAGATGCCTGATCAAAACTGATCAGGCATCTGATGAAGAGAACTTGATTCTCGAAAGCTTATGCTATAATAAAATTGGTTAGTCTTAAAGGTGCTACTGGACTCTTTTTGATTAAACACTACACTACATGTCTTGTATTCCCTTCATGCTGCAATTTTTCTTAAAAGTTAACTTTCTAATATGCTATCAGATTGGTAGGTCTTATACAATACAGATTATATTCAGGATCAGGACTTCTTCCCCCCCCCCCTTGCGTCTCGGTCTCAATTCTCTCTGCGCAGCTGGAGCAGCTGCGCCCGCTCTTTCCTCCCCCCCACTTTCCCCTTCAGACTTCGAACTTTCTTCTTGCTGAAACTCCTGATGGTTGAACAAAAAGTCTGTCAGCTGCGCGTCCGATGTGATCTTGTAAGTTTGATCCTTATATCTGAACCAGACGCCTTCTGGAAACAGCCATTTATATTTTATATCACATTTCCTCAAGAAAGCCGCAAGTCCTTTATACTTGAATCTTCTTTTACAAGCCAAAAATGGAACATCCTTCAATATTTTAACCTTATTGCCCAAATAATCCAAGTCCACATTATACGAATTGTCTAAGATGGTGTCCCGAGTCTTCTTAGATGAAAAGTCAATAATAATCTCGCGAGGCAGCTGCCGCTTCATTGCATACTTTGAAGATGTCCGCCGGACTTCCAAAATATCGCTTTTTAACTCTTCTTTAGTTGCCTTTGCGAATGGCGCCAAAAGTCCAGACACCAAATCTTTTAAATGTTCACTTTGCTCTTCTTTTACATTTTGAAGACGCAATACCATTTGGGCACGGTCCACTTGTAATCCTATTATTTGATTCTCCAAAAGCTTCACTTCCTTACTTGTTGCTTTCATGAGTACTGCGTTCTCGTGCGCAGACTGCTCTGCTCCGGTCGCTGTTTCTTTAATGGCTTTCACTTCGCTCTCCACTGAATCAACCTTTTGCCCCATTTCATTCAGTTTCGCTACAAAAGGCTGCACAGCATCGAAGACTGCTCGTCTCACCATCTCTTCCAAAGTTTCCCCCTTCCCCTGTAATGTCGCCATCACCGATTTACTCATTGCTGGGCTCTGCTTTCTCGTCGCCATCTTAGGGGGGGGCGCCAACTAAGTTCCGAAACTCGGTGCAGGGGAAGAAGTCTGCGCCTTTTTAGCTTCAACTCCCACCGATCCTTCGCATACGCTTAAAAATCAGAAGGGATTCGCTTACTTACAGGTCTTCACCTTAAATCTGCTTATTGCCGTTCTCCATGGCCCGGCAGCATACGAGGTGCTGCGCAAGTCTGCCGGCCTCCGTTGGAGCAAGCGGGCAATTCGGTTTCGTTTTCAGGTTTCGTTTTCGTTTTCCCGGCCATGTCGGACGCTCCTCTCTGCAGGTCCGGGGGGAACCATCTGAGCAGCCTGACCGGGCGGTTGACCCGCGAGGGTTAACCCCCAGGACTCCCAGTGAGGGAGCCTGGATCTGGGGTGCCGCGGGAAGAACCCCCTGGAAGTAATGCAGGGGGCATTTGGATATTTTTTGACATATTTGGGTATCTGGAGCAATATTTTGGATTCTTGGAATACTGGTAATCAGGTTCTGAAAAATTCCAGAAATATTCAGGGCTGGCATTTCAAGGCCCCCAAACCTGTTTTTATACCATTTAATAGGTTTTCTGGTCCTTGGTGGGGGAGTGTAGCTTGGTCGGGCAATGGTAGCAGACATTGGGGGGAACTCTAGAACTCTATGCCCAATTGTGACAATTATCTTACAGCCCTCCACGGCTCTCTGAGCATGGACAAAGAGGATAAAAAGCAGTCTTACAGCTTGACTCCATTTCAGGGCTTGATTTTCTGGAGCACTGCTGCTTGTTGCTAATCTGCACCTTAGATTTCTGCTGCCTGCCTGAGACCTCCTTCTTGTTCTGTGCATGGACTGTTTTTCCCACTATGGACTTTGCTTTAAAATAAGATTTAAAATATTACTTCAAATTTTTCTCTGTGTTTTTGTTTCTGTCTGGGGAGTGGTAGTTGGGTAGTGTTTTCCTTCTGGTTCTTTTAAAAATAGTTTTTTCTTGGTTTTGTTTTGAACTGTTTTTAAAAGATTTAAAAGGCTTGTGCTGTTTTGATGAGTTCTCTTCTCCTCATTTGTTTTAGAGTTTTTAATTGCTTGTCATTATCTCTGGTTTTGAAACATTTTTAATTCTAGAAGTTTGTCCTTGGTGTGTGTGTGTGTGTGCGGGGGGGGGGGCGTTCCCCAGTTGTTACTGTTTTTAAAAATTTATGCATTTATGCATTATGCTTTTTGCATTCTTCTGGTTCTGGTTTTACAGTTGTTCATCTTCATGGCTTCTGTACAGTTCCACATGGGGAAGAGGGGACAGTGCACATGCAGGCTAGCCACAGAGAAGATTTTCAGAGCTTTCCAAAAGACTAGGAGCACCCCACCTCCCTCTGACACTTTCCTGCCAAAAAAATCACATGACCAGGAGGAGAGCCGCTATTCCTTCAGTTCTCTTCTTGCTGCCACTGAGAGATGACCTCCATTGCTGTTCTCGGCTTTTCCCTCACCTCATCCTTGAGGTTGAAGATAATTATTTCTTTTAAAAGTTTTTACCTTCAATATACATTCTCATGAAGACTACAACTACATTTAAAGAAGAAAAGTCTTTCCCGCTGTCATTATGGCTCAAGAGTGGCCGCTTCAAGATGCCAGAGAACACCAGCCAGATTAAAGGCACCTGCTCCCTCTTTGGTATCCCTGATTACCAAGGGCTATGTCCAGAAGTGTAGCCTGTTAGAGCCTCCACACAATGGCTCTTTCTCCAAGGCTGTGGCTTCATGCAAGCCTGATACCTGGCACCCTTGATTATCAAGGGCTAAGTCCAGAGATATGGCTGTTCTCCAAGGCTGTGACTTTATGCTAGCCCGATTAAAGGTAAGTCCAGATTAAAGGTAAATCCAGAGGTTTGGCTCATCAAAGCCTTCTCACAATGGCAGCACATCAGCCTGATTAAAGGTAACTGCCCCCTCAGTTCTGAGGGAAGAAGCCTGGAAATGTGGCCTGACGAAGCTGTCAGTTCCAAGGATCTTTCCTAGAGGCTTTGCCAGCATACCTTCCTGAATAGACCCCTCCATTCCCTTGGCTGTGTCTTCTCTGAGGGAGACACCTGGAGGTGTAGCTTAATAGTGGCTTAAAAGTGGGATCTGAGGCTGAGAAGTTTTCCCCCAAGGCCATTGGAAATGTGCCTGCCTGATTCAAGAAATCCCTTCTCCCAAGTTGTCCTTCATTCTGAGATGCAGTCCCTGAAGGTAGGATTAATAAAGCTAACACAGAGGGAAACTACATGAGATGCCCAACAAGTGTTCTTCACGTGTCAGTTTCCTGCAAGTTTCCATGGGAAGTGTAGTAAGAAAGAACAGCTGCTTGATGTGATTCTCTGCCAGAGAAGAGGGAGAGAATCCCTCCCACCACTTGAGGACCATATTGAGGAGGGCACCCCAGGAAGCCAGCAGTCAGCTCCCTGCAAGCTCACCTTGCCATGCAGCAGCGGTGTCCAGCAGTCCCTCCTCTTCCCACCACAGCCAGGAGTGATTGCAGCAGCCCCAGCCACCAGCTCCCTCTCGGGGACCAAGTGAATGTTGCGCACACTCCACTGCCTCCCTAGGACCGAGGGCTGGAGTATAGTCTGCTTGGCTCCCTCTAGCTGCTGGCGGTGCACTCTCTCCTTGTAGAGCGCTGAGTGCATTTAGGGGAGCAGCAGGAGTACAGTACAGATTAGGTTGGCCTGGGCTTCAAAACAATTGAAGCCAGATGGCTTAAAAAGGGATGTTAGGCTGTCCTTCAGTCTTCCAAAATATTGAAATTGGGTTTTCAGAAAGACTAGGGATTAGCTTGATTTTTGGGGAAAAAATAGGCTTCACTTCTAGGATTGGAAAAAAATTTAACTGAGGTTTTTAAAAAGAATTCCATACTAGCATCGTAGGTTGTAGTTCCAAAAAAATTAGTCAACTTTTAGGGTAGAAAGAACTTAAACTCAGAAGGTTTTGAAAAGATTTCACTTGAAGCAAGCCTTGGTGTAATTCGACAAAAAAAACAGGTGGCATGGGTTTGAAAAAAACAGTTATTGCTGTTCAAGTACAGCAGGTTGGTGAATCTGATTCAAGAGCAGGTTAGTTAGGGTTCAGATTCAGAGTGTAGTGTAGCTTAATGTACCATCTACCCCACTTTGATGAAGTAGTCCAGGGTAGGGTTACCAGTCCCCTGACGGGGGTGGGGGATCCCCTGCTCCTAGCTTCTGACCCCATCCCCACCACCTCTCACCTTGCCAGTGGAGGGGTGGGGGAAGCCATGGGAAATGGGCCCAGGATTTCCGCAGCATCCTCTGGAGCACTTCCTTGTCGAGCTGGGAATGATATCATTCCCAGCTCAACTAGGAAGTGAAGGCCCCCACATAGGGCTGATTTGATACTCCCAATGCATGCCTCCCACTCCTGTCCCCCAGTTTGGACTCTAGGGGACCTGGCAACCCTAGACCAGGGGGACAAAGGAGCAAGAGAAGGGGACCGCACTGGGGCCCTGAGGGGAAGGCTAAGCAGAAGAGTAGTAGGATAGTGGGGAGGGGAGGGCTGCAGTATCCCTCACACCTGTGCCGATACCTGCCCCACAGCAGTCTTCCACCTCCTCTGACCTCTGGCTATGGTGGTGCAATGAAGAAGGGGTCATAAGGTTTTTTTATTGATGCTGTGGCTGGAGAGGTATTCTGAGGTAGGTGCTGGCAATGGACAAGGGCATGGTGCCCAGAGTACACCTTCTCCAGCTGTCCTCATCAGCAGCAGGAGGAGGAGCCTGCATTGTCTTGTGGGCTGAACTTGGGAGACAATACTCATGGGAGTTCTCAAGTTCACCCCAGGGACCCAGAATCTGCTGGAGGGCCCGGAAGAGAGACTGGGTACCCCTTCTCCAGCTCCTTCAGAGCCCAGCAAGACTTATGGAGGAGAAGAGGTTGGAGATGGTGCAAGAAGAAGAGATGGAAGGGCAACCCAAGTTTCTGCCATTTCAACCCCTTCTCCTTCAGGCATTTCCTTTTGCCCTCCCCCAGACATGTGGTGTTTAACCTGAACCCTTCACAGAAGATGGCTCCAGCGGTGCTTGCAGATGATAGCACGGGCACCCCTATTCCTCCATTGTCTGGAAGCACTTCATCTTCCCAGATGCCAGATACTTCTGGAACCTACCTTGATTCAATAGCTAAAGCCAAACCTGCTGTCTCCCTGAAATATCCTACCTTGCATAACCCAGGATATTTAACCCTATCTTTTTCCTGTTAAGACCTGTCTCTGTTTCTCTTCACCTCTTGATTTATCCAACTTTGAACAGGCACTGATATTTACATGAGAACACTTCATTCTCTTTCTCTCTCACAAACATACACATGCACACTGATATGTTGTTGGCTGTGGGTATGTGCTATCAAGTCACAACTGACTTATGGTGATCCCAACAAGGGGCTGTCAAGGCAAGTGAGAAGCAGAGGGGGTTTGCCAGTGCTTTCCATTTGGAACTTCAATGTACTTAGTACTTAGTATGTATTTTTCACAATATCAATTGCATTTTTCTTCTTTTAGGCTGTTTTTATTAGTTTCCCAAACACTGCTAATGGTAACTTTTTGATATTTTATTCATGAAATCCATTGCTACTCTGAAGAACATTGCTTATCCCCCGACTTCTTACACAGCCTCATCAAATCTGTGGTATTAAGTAGGACTAATATCTTCAGGCTGAATGACATTCTTTCTGTTTTGTGTTAACCTTAAACTATGTATTAATGAAAACACTGAAAAACTAAAATTTGATTTTTTTCAAAATCTATTTTGTTATTCTGTAGAAAAAATCTAGAAATAATATAGCTTTTAGTGAAACATTTCAAATTTATTTAGCCTTTCCCTCCTTTCTCCTCAGATATTACCATAAATCCAATACATCTAATGATTTTTTATCTTAGATGCAGAAACACTTTCAAAAGATTTCAGGAGATGAATTCTGATAATTTTCATATTATTGGAATCAAAAATAGAGATTTTGTACAAATGATAGTTATGAATATTCAATACATTTTTCAGCAGAGTAAACACTGAATACCATGAAAACTGGAAATTTTTAATTTCTCCCTTATTTGTCAAATATGTAAAACAAGCAGGGGATCCACAAAAAACTGAGGGGGGGAGCCATTTTCCTCTCCCCCTGCTATTTCCTCTTTTCCTTCTCTGAAAGCCCCCGTATCTTCTTCCCTTTCCCGCTTCCTTCCCATCTACCAGCTGACCTACTTTTATCTCCCCCACCTGTCTTCAGCTTTACCTCCTTCCCTTCCACTGGCAGTCTGACCCAGTTGTGTGATGCCAAATGCCAGGCTGGGCTCAGCTCTGTGGTGGTGAACCCACAAGAATCTCCCTTTCTCCTATATCCTCTGCCCTACACCATTCCTCTTACCTTCCTGCAGGCACCCCCTTATCCTTACCTTTCCCTGCCTCCTTTTCTCCTTCTTTCCCACCTTACATTTTATCTGCCCCCTATCTTCAGCTATATTTATTATTTATGTATTTCATTTATACACTGCTTTTTTCTGCAGTGAAGACTCTAAGTAGCTTAATTAATTCTTTCTTCCTCCTTTTTATCCTCACAGCAATTCTGTGAAGAGGTAGATTAGGCTGAGAGAAAATGATTGGCCATGGCCAATCAGCAAGGCTCCTTGGCAGAGTGGGGATTCAAACATGGCTTTCCTAGATCCTCAGTAGAGATGGGCACAAACCAAAATACAAATCAAAGTTCGTGATGAACCAGGTCGATTCATCGTTCGTGAACTGGCGGTTCATCAGAGCCCATTTCTGGTGAACTGCCACGAACTTTAGGCTGGTTCGTTTGGTTCATTTTTTTGGTTTGTCACTGCAGACAGCCTGGTGCCGATCAATCAGTTTCCTAGGCAACAGGGGATGGACTTCCTGCAGACCTTCTGCTGACCTGAAAGTGACGATTTGCTGACTTGGATGTGACATTTTCACAAACCAAATGAACCAGTTCATGAACTGGGGCAGGTTCGTGAAAATCCGTGGTTCGTGAAATGCGATGAACCACAAACTGCACAGTTCATCTTTTTTCTGGTTCATGCCCATCTCTAATCCTCAGCTGATACTCTGTCCACTGCACCACAGTAGCTTTTGTGGGGGGTTGCTGTTGAACAGAAGCAAGCAGACACACCTGGATAAGTAATGCAAGTTGAGTGGTAGCAAGTTGTCTAGTGGTTGCTAGTGGGCATAGCCCTTATAAGTCCTCACTCAAAAGCCCTAGAAAGTGCCCTTTTTTACTGACAGAAACTAAGGCCTGAAGACTGGTAATACTATGTGGTTACCTATCAATGTCCACTGAGGACATTCATTTTTTAAAACTATAGGTGCTGCTTCTATTATTTTGGGCAGGTTAACCTCCTCCCCATGTTCTTTTTTTAAGGTTTCAGATTTTTCTGCTTTTCTGTTCCAGTTTCCAGATTTAAGTATCCACAGATTTAACCATGTTGAGAATTAGATAATTAACTAATGCCTGAAAAAGGAATCTGAAACCAATTCTGTGCATAATCTGAAACTAGTTTTATGAATATATGTTTTGAGTTTTTAGTAATGTTCAGTGGAAAAAAAATCAGGATTCTGCATGAGCTTCAAGGATCAGACAAAACATGCAAATTTTCTAATAAAATCAATATTTAGATTCTGCCAAGGCAGCATTTCCTGTTACTCCTGTTATTAAATAACTTTACACCATTGAAAGTGTATTTTACATCCTTGTATGGTTACATTTAAATGGGAGTGTCAGGAGTAGAGTAATAGCCATGGTAATAGCATAGTTGCCAGAAGGACGGGAAAGAAAAATGGGCATTTGAGACAATGACAAGAGTTGGAATGGGGAACAGGAACAGGAACAGTAGGCAAGGTACAGGGTGCCAATTCCAAGTATTCCGCCTGTTGATAGAAAGACAAATTATACATTTTCATAGTCAATAGTGAAATCTTACCACCAGAATCTCAAATAGTACATTCTTTCTCTTGATATGATCCCAGATTTATTCTGTGTGTGTGTGTTTCCTCCTCTCTCATGTTTGCACACATCCTTGCACAGTTTTAGAGAAATGGGACGATCCAAAGACCTATAACTGCAAACCTTTGGGTGTATTGTCGAAGGCTTTCACGGCCGGAGAACGATGGTTGTTGTGGGTTTTCCGGGCTGTATTGCCGTGGTCTTGGCATTGTAGTTCCTGACGTTTCGCCAGCGGCTGTGGCTGGCATCTTCAGAGGTGTAGCACCAAAAGACAGAGATCTCTCAGTGTCCGATGGTTGTTGTGGGTTTTCCGGGCTGTATTGCCGTGGTCTTGGCATTGTAGTTCCTGACATTTCGCCAGCGGCTGTGGCTGGCATCTTCAGAGGTGTAGCACCAAAAGACAGAGATCTCTCAGTGTCTTTTGGTGCTACACCTCTGAAGATGCCAGCCACAGCCGCTGGTGAAACGTCAGGAACTACAATGCCAAGACCACGGCAATACAGCCCGGAAAACCCACAACAACCATCAAACCTTTGGGTGCTAAACTTTAGATCTTATTAGGTTACCAGGCTGTTTCAGAGAACTTCAGTTACGCTTAGTGTTTCTTTCTCCATAACCAAGGCGTATGGTACTGGTTTCCTAATGAGAGTTAACTCTTTTAAGATCCTTGAATTAAATTATCTTAGAAAGGTGTAACTCTGGAATTTTCTACACACTCAATTTACTCCTGATTTTCTTCACAGTCAATCGCAAAGCATTGGAATTGATTTGGGTACAGTTCTTTCACATGTCTGCCCTTCCTTTGCATTTTTATAGTTGTGTAGTCAGTTTATTTTGTTCCGGGCTTGACTTAAATCAGAATTTTCAAATGAAGGTGTTATAATCATCAGTGATCTCATTGGTGATGTCACAGCACCAATTTTTTGCACATGCTTATATTGGTAGATCGATAGATTGATATAAGAGTTGAATTTTTTAAAAATGATTGAAAATGAACACATGGGGAAATCTTTGTATGGGGGAGCCTAAAAGGGGAGCATCTCCACCACCTATATCTAAGCTACCCCTCCCCACCAATCCAAACTGTAGAGTCTTGCCTGGGCTGACCTAGAGCCAGGAGGCAGAGGTCAGTGCCTATGGAGCAAACTGTTCTCTGTTGGGATGAAGCTGAGAGCAATAGCTGCTATGTGTTTTCAAGTTGTACTGCTTTTCTGGCACTAGAACTGGCCACGCATCCTCCCCTGGGCCCCCAGGGTTTTTGCATTTTTTTTTTTTACAAAAGTCATCCATTTCTTATTAATAGATTGATCCACCATTGTAATAAAAGGTGCAGCAGGTTCTCTAAATTCATTTTTTAAAACAAGTCATGTTGTTTTAATGTGTTCTAATAAATCTCTAATAAATAATAAATCTAATAAAACAGTATAAATCCCAATTCAGGCTGCAGCTCAAGGGGTGGAGGGACCCAGACTAATGGCATATTTTTCCTGAATCACTAAGGCTGCTTCCACATGACCTTAATGGGATGGCCTGCCAATGGAACTCTGGCGGGTTATCTCACTCATTGCACATGTCATCATTTCCCATGCACAAGTAGGTCATGATGATCCCAGTTTTTAAGCATTTTTTGTTAGACCTGATTTGGTCCATGTTTATTTTTAATGCAGATTTTCAGCGTAATTATCCTACCATATCAATGCATGCAGAGGCTTTTTTGTACTTCAGAAGACCCCTCCCACAAACCTCCAACCCCTCCTCTCATCATTAGCCCTCCTTTAAACATCACACATGTGTTTGCCTTGCATGCGCAATCATATATTTTTAATGGTCCTATACAAAGGGAATCATACTGCAGTGCTTGCTACATTGGATCACTCTGCAGCCAGACTATCAATGTGGAAACAACATTGAGAATGGAATGTCAATAAGGCCCATTGTTTGGGAAAATACAACAGGCCCTAGCAGTGCTTCCCCTGTGCCTCCCCCCGCTGCATCAGTCGAGGGGGGGATCGGGGAAGAAATCACAGGCTCCCTCCTTCTCCAGCACCTCATCTGCTGCTCGACTTGTGCGTGGCCCTCCCAAGGCCCTGTGGAGGTAGCGGGTAGCCCTGCCCCCAGTCTCTGCCAGACCTTGGGAGGGCCTTGCTGATGTGCTGAGCCTTTCTGGGTCTCTGGAAGCCCCAAAGAGGCAGCGGGGAGGCAAACCATTTTGCCCCCGACTTGCTTCTTATCCCTGCATACTGTGCCTGGATGGGGATAAAGAGTGAGTGGTTGAGAACATGGTTTGCCTTTTATATTGTAGGATATAGAATAGTGAGATCATGCTACTCTGCCAGCCACAGCTGCTGGTGAAACGTCAGGAACTACAATGCCAAGACCACAGCAATACAGCCCGGAAAACCCACAACAACCATCGTTCTCCGGCCGTGAAAGCCTTCGACAATACATGCTACTCTACTGTTCACATATTTATGAAACATTTTTGCGTTTAAAACTATGAGCAGGAAATCAATGGTAAACAACAGAGTACTACATATGCCCAGTTTCTACAGAAGCTGAAAGACAGCACAATCTCACATGTGCTCCAAAAAAAAAAGGGAAAAAGAAAAGTCGGGCAAGAATGTGCCAATGTCATTTTTGATGAGGCACAGATAAAAAATGCATTTTCTGTTTTGGGACCTTTTTTTCACAACACCCACAAAACACGCATGAGGATGATGCATGTGGAAGGTGAGTTCTTGAAGCAGATCAGGAAGACGTGGCTTTGGGGCAGAGAAAACCCCCCAAAACTGGAACATGTGGAAATGGCCTTAAGTCAATGCGTGCAATACATTTGGGTCCCAATGGGAACCCAAAGCAGTTTGCAAAATCATTCTCCTCCCTTTCATTTTTATTTTCACAACAACTCTGTGAGGTAAATAAGGCTGAGAAAGAGTGACCGGTCCATGGACACCCAGCGAGTTTCCATGCCAGAGTAGGGATTTGAACCCAGGTCTCCCAGATCCTAGCCTGTTACTCTAATCAGTACATCACAAATACATAATATTTTTGCTGTTGCATGTAGCCCACATTAAATGAAATGGCTTAATTTTATGTTGTATTAAACACTTCCTGTATTTCATTGTGTTTTTTTATTTTAAAACTTAATGCATCTGTTTCCTTTCTTTTCTTCATCTTAATAGTTCTGGCTGAACAACTGATATACCAACCCAGTCATCCACAAAAACTAACCACCCCCTCATGTTTTGAAAAGTCACAGAAGAGCTCTCATCACTTCTTTGAAGTATTCCTGCTCTGTTCAGTGGTCAATAGATACTATTCCATACCACAGTACTACTGTTAGCAAACTGCAGCAGCTTTCAAATTTGTTTTCAGCATGCAAACCAAGTTGATGGCCCTTAGCTATAGCATATGACAGGCACCCTGGGGCTCTCTTAACAACACAGCTAGAGTTTGACTGGTATTGGGGGGGGACCTCCAATCAACTTACTAAGCACATTGTAACAAATCACATCAAAGTGGAGAAACAGCTAAAACAAAAGAAAATTACTGCTTTAATTTCCTTTCTCTTTTGCTTCCTTGCAGTACATGAAGCGTCTTACACAATGTCATCCACAACTGGCTGAAGTACAATTTAGCTCTAGTTGGAAAGAGAACTACCATCTCACAGGAAGGAAAACACACCCATGTACTCAAGCACAAATACATTAAAGAAGAAAAAATGCTTTTCTTAGTGATGCTTGCTGGGAACTGTATATGAAAATTATCCTCAGCCAAATTTCCGAGGTTCAAATTCTTCACTTGGCTGGACCATCTTGATTAGACATGAGCACAAATTTAAAAAAATCAAACCATGAGGTTCGTGGTTCGTGGATTTTCACTAACCAGGAAAACAAACTGGCACAAAACTGGGGCCAGTTACGAACCAGTTCGTGGTTCGTGGGGTTTAAATATCCTTTTCTGGCCACTTAGCAGTGGCAGGGAAAGGGGCATTTAACAGTTTAAAGGGCCCTTTCCTGCCTTGCAAGCGGCAGGTCCCTTTAAACTATCAGCTGGCAGGTGGCGGGGGGATCCTCCCTCTCCACCTGCCCAAACCCCAGCCCCCCACTGGAATATTGGTGTAGGAACTGGGGGTGAAGAGGGTTTTACTAACCCCCTGAACAGGAGACCAGTAGAGGAGCTCACCCTGCCTCGGACTCAACCATATGCTTGGCAGAATATCTCTGTCTTGCAGACCTGGCAGAAGGACAGTAAATCTCACTTGGCCCCATCCTGACCCTGTTGGGGGCATCTCCTGACTGCTTTCCCAGGTTTGGGTGAGGGAGGAATGTCTCATGAGGTCTTTGGGTTGCCCAAGATGGAAACAGGGGATGGGGTGGAGTAGGGGAAAACTGTCTTGTGTTCTTTAAGACTCAAATGCCCCAGAGCAAAGAGAAAGCGCTAAGGGATATTGTTCCTGAATGGCAGCCCAGAGAGAGAGAAATAGTCTCAGGAGCAACCCCAGGGGAAGATGACTTGGGTGACTCACAAACCTCTTCCCCTCTCAACCTGTGGTCTAATAAGGGGCAGAAGAGGCATGAGCCCTACATATCACCCATTTGGGGGTGGGATCCTGTGTACCCTTGCTGGTGGTGGCTGGATCCACTCCTACTGTGCTATCTTCTCTGTGTTTCCATTGAGGTCCATGCTATTTAAGACTAAATGAATATGAATGAAGATTTCAAAAGAAGAACCGGAAACATCCCATCCCCCCAAAAGCTAATTTAAAATCAATAGCAGCAAGGTTCTGGCAGTTTAAAGGGAAATCTCAATAACACTTTACATTGAGAGGAACCCTCTGAACAGCTACAATACAGACTCAGTGAAGACATGATTTATTTCTTAATTTTGCTCACGTTCATTTTTCTTCTCCCTTAAACTGAAGATTTTAAAACTCATAATGACACCCTTCCCTGTATAGGGAAGAAGCACATGATGGAAGTACAATATAAACAGTTATTTTAATTTGCTCAAGCTGCCAAACACAGCAAGGACTTAGGTAATTTTGTTGTGATAATTTATACTCTCTAGATTAGATATATCTAACATGGCTTCATTTTAAACAAAGAATTCTTGTCCAAGACAAAAACCAAGCAATACGGTCTATAGTAAACATACTTTATCTTGAATTTTAAACAAGCCTATTTCATGCTACACATACTAAAGTGAAATTATTCTCTGACAAAATTTTAAAGTGACAGTCAATGTGGTGTAATGGTTAGAGTTTTGGACCAGGAAGGTTCAAACCATGTCAGTCACACAATTCGCTTTGTGAAAGCCAGTCTTGGGGCTGTTAGGACAAGTACAAAGAAGGTAGAACCATGCATACTTCCCTGAGCTCCTTGGAGAAAGTGTAGGATAAAAATATGCTAGACAGATAAACAGAAGATCATGGAGCCAAAAACATCTTTACAGCATGAATCAAGCATGGAAGTAAAGGAATTTTCCGTGTTGAGCATTAATACATCTATCAGAAAATATTTTGATTTATATTCTCAGAATAAAGGTTTTATTTGTGCATGGGTTTAGAAGGGTGTTGGACTGCACTGGATTTTTCTTATATTCAAATCTTACTCCTTGAGTTTGGCTGGTTATGGATTCGGTTGCTCTTAAATACAGACTTAGCATAAATCTGTTTTGCCATTTTCAATTAAAAGTGGTAGGGTTGCTTTTGGCTTTTCTTAAATTATTTTATATAAAAAGGCTCCTCTTCTGTGAGGCTATTAAGAAATGAAAGCAGCTGTGAGGAGGAGCAAAAAGCAATGGATTCCACTCCAGTTGCTGTAGCCATTCCACTCTGCTTCCTGGGGGAACCCAGAAATGGTGAAAAGTATTAATTCTAAAGTATGAATATGATCGTGTTTGAATTACCATAAAATAAGGTAGTGTAGTGCCAATGCATAGAAAATATCAAAAACTTGATTTTGTCATGTCTTGTGAAAACAGCCTCTGATCTGTCACTTGTTGTGTCATTTCAATCATGTTTACACAACTTTTAAGACAGAGGAGTGTAACTTTATCCAGAAATCACACATTGAGAAGCAGCCTCATTTTTCAATCACCTCCAGATATTTCTTTCCTTGATGCATTTTCTGTGTGCCTCAAAGGAAAAAATTGGAACATTTGTCAGTATCAGAGGAAAGAGCTTCTCAAACTTGCCTCAGAAGAACAGGCTCTTTTCAACAATCTAATTCTCATTGCTGTTTAAGTGAGGGTAATAAATGCAGGAAAAACTACTAGATACATTGCCTGTAATGGTCTTAATTAGGGAAATTGACCAAATACCCAGTTTTGTATTTCCCTTTTCTATTGCATTTTCTTCTATTACTGCTATGTTGTCTCCATGGGCAAAATAAGGAAACCATTTTCTTGGGTGAGTGGGGGGGGCAAAATGCCATTACAGATTGTCTGTTTACATCCAGCACAGGTTTACTTCCATCAAAGAGGCCGAGGGCATATTGTCTTTTGTTCTGGACAAAACTTTCAAGTGAGATTGTTGTTTCTTCGTTTGTTTCATAAGAATATTTGTGAATTCTCATTCTTTTTTACTGGTAAAAGTTGACAAAAATAGTATGTAAGAAAGACCTTAATTAATTAACATAACATTTTTATACACAGGAGCCACTTTTGTGGTTTAATACAGGTTTTTTAGGAATGTGGACAATATTCAAGACTGCCAATTCTTGTCTTACCTAAAATAATGCCAACAGCATTTCCTCTTTCAGATTTCTCTGTTGAGAGGGTGAAGTGATAATACCAGAGCCAATGGGATAGATAGAAGTGAACACATTGTTAAAAAAATTAGAAGTCCCTTCTTATCTATGTGGTTTTAGAAGCCCTGTTGAAAACCCCAGATGAAAGGAGAGGGTCTACTATTCTACCAAGCCTGTCTTCTACAGTCAGTCATCTGAAGCATCCTAATACCTCTACTGGTAGGGTTCCTGAAATATGTAAGTGGCCAAGTGCAATTCCAACTAACCCTTACCATTTTGGGGGGGGGCAATGAGGTCATGGTACAGAAATCAGACCATGGATGTTCTGAATTTTCAAGCACAGGGATCTCCAAGGACGAGATGCATGAGATATGTTTCAGCCTCCCTGAAGATTGAGGTTCAGAGTCATCATTATTGATAAAACTGCAGTCACTTACAGCTACCTTCTGCACATACAACTTGGATATTGTTTGCAGAATCATTCCCTTGTGTATTATTAATAAAATGTTTACGGATGCAATACAATATATCAGTGAGGCTCTAAGAGATAAGTTGCAATCAACAGCATCAGTAATTTCTGCTTAAGGCGATAACCATATGAGCAGTACTAGCTAGAACGAACAGCGGCAGTGATACATTTCTGACATATGCTTATGGTTTTCCTGAGGGGAAAGCCTACATACAGTTTTGTTTCTTATTCCAGGTGGAACACTATGTGTCTTCTAAAGGTATAAAGTATGGCAGAGTGGGCTGTTTGATTTTTTTAAAAAATCAAAACCCTGTTGGATGTGAGGGTTTGGAGTCATTTTTCACATCTGCCTTACATTGTGTATAGTCCCAAGTGTTTCAGTTCCCTGTTGATCTCTGGCATAACCTTTCCTTGATACATTTTTGCTATCTCTTCTCTTTTTCAGTGTATTGTTCATTCCCTTCTCTTCTCCTGTCATTCATATTCTTTTTTTTCCTGCTTCTGTCTCTATTACTTGCTCCTGTAGTACATGATCTCACACTGTTCCTGAGGATCTCAGGGGTGAAGTATCTACTTTGCATGCAGAATCCTTGGCTGCTCGTTAAAATGATCAGGTAATCAGTGATGAAAAAGACCTCTATCAGAGGCCAGTGGAGAGCTGTTTCCAGTCAGGTAAGACAATACTGATATTGATAGCTCAGAATATGTCTGCCAAGGAGTGACTTGGGGGTATGTAAACAGCAGAGTGGAAAGAGGGGGGCAGGAAGAGTCAGCAAAGAGGCCTTCTAATGACTCTTCTTCATTGATGGTAGTTTAAATCCATGCCTCTGAAACTAGTTCTGAGAGAATCTAATATGGCTTTATATTGGAGTAATCAAACAACAATATTTTGTGCCACATAATAAATTGCTTTTTGCTTCACAACAGGAACACTACAGGCCATTTCCCTGCTATGTGGATAAGTAAAGAAAGATAGAATTGTGGGTTGTCTTCCGAATATGTTCACTTCAATACCACAAAACATTTTAATATTCTATTAATTGGAGGAACTGCTTTCTGTTGCTAAATGAGCACTGTGTGATTCTAATTCAATATGAATTAACTAGCTTGAGAATGGTATTGTGAAGTACATTGTCAAGCTCCATTGGTGAAATGCAATATTGCAAGTTGGCAGTGGTTAGCATCATTTTCTATTTAAGGGACTTATTAAGAGACAGCTTGTCTGAGAAGTTAACCATAAGAGAGAGACTGAGAACTTGAATTGCAGGGGACATTGGAACTGCCACTCATATTTAGCTAAAGTCTGTTTTTGCATTCAAGTACTGCAAAATATGTTACCCTGTAATTTCAAAGAAGTATCAAAGAAGCCTATGAATTGCAGAACACAAGCAGCAACTACCTGTTCCTACATCTTTGAATATGAGATGTGTGTTTTGTGCCATCACGTCATCTCCGACCCATGCCGACCCTATGAAGGAAAGATCTCCAAAACGTCCTACCATTAACAGACTTGATCAGATCCTGCAAACTGGAGGACACGGCCTCTTTTATTAAGTCAAGCCATCTCGCTTTAGGTCTTCCTCTTTTCCTACTGCCTTCCACTTTTCCTAGCATTATTGACTTTTCCAGAGAATCTTGTCTTCTCATGATGTGACCAAAGTATGCTAGCTTTAGTCTGTTAGCTTCTAAGGAGAATTCAGGCTTGATTTGATCTAGTACCCACTTATTTGTCTTTTTGGCTGCCCATGGTATTCACAAAACTCTCCTCCAGCACCACATTTCAAATGAATCAATTTTCTTCCTGTTAGCTTTCTTCACTGTCCAACTTCCATATCCATACATAGTAATGGGGAATACCATAGTTTGGATTATCTTGATTCCCAGAGAATCTTGAAGGATCTCCTTTAGCTCCCTCACAGCTGCTGTTCCAAGTCTTGCAGTCTCCCTTTTAGTTGATGATTGAGCCAAGGAATAGAAAAACTTGAACAATTTCAATTTCCTCATTGTCAAATTTAAAATTGTATAATTCCTCAGTAGTCATTACTTTTGTCTTCTTGAGGTTCAGTTGTAATCCTGCTTTGGCGCTTTCACCTTTAACCTTCATCAGTAGTTGTTTCAAGTCTTCACTATTTTCTTCCAGTAATGTATTGTCATCTGCACATCTCAAATTGTTAATGTTCCTTCCACCAATTTTCACTCTGCTTTCTTCTACATCTAATCCAGTTTTCCTTATGATATACTCTGCATAGAAGTTGAACAGGTATCCTTGTGTTATGAGCCTGGGCCTAGTGAGGCCTAGTGGCTCTGGGGAAGCCTGCACTAAAGTTACTGCAAGGCCTACATTTCCCAGGTTCCCTTTGGCCCCTGTGATTGGGTAAGCGGGGATTTGGAGGGAAAATGTGTACCATTAGGAAAATAGGGAGATGGTGCCTGAGAGAAGAGATAAAAGGCCTCATCACAGTGGGAGGGTGTTCACTTTTAGAGAGCAGAGCTGAGGAGAGGCTTCTGCAGATGGAGTGATCCCTCATCCAGAAGGGGTGAGATAGTTGGAAGACAGTCACTAGGAGACAGTAAGAACAGTCTAGTTAGACGCGTTAGGGTATTTTAGTTTTGTTTGTTCATCAACCTTTACTATTCTCTTTAATATACCAAGTTTGAGAACCAGTTATTAATAAACCTTTTAAATAAAGTTCTTTATTATTCTGCCTGGGTCCTCATGCCTCATTTGGTCATGTAATAAATCAAACCTACTGGGAAAGAGTCAACAAAAGGTGTTGGTTGGGTGCCCTGGGCCCTTCTTTAGGAAACCTGTACCAGAGTGGTGGCAGCCTACAGACAGCTTCCCTGGGCTCCAGTAGCTGTGACATGTTGGTCTAGCGGTGGGATGGCCTAAATTTGGACCCAGTGAGAGGCAGAGTGCTATTTGGTCTTACCAACTTTAAAAAAAAAAAGCCCCTTTTGCTTTTTGGCTTGAGGAAGCCAATTTTCCTAAGCTGCTTGCCAGAACATGCAAGAGCTCAGTAAAGGTACTGGTGAAGTTTTGTTTATTTTCTTAGCTGTCAGGTCAACAGGATAGTTAGCCCAGGAATAGGAGTGCATGTTCCTCTGTTCAGGGAAAGAAAAATTTGAGCACGCTCCCGTTCCTAAGAGCAGAACCCGGAAGTGGACAGCTGAAATAATGTCAACTACAGGTGCACCGCTGGTTGAAGCATCTGACTCCCAAGCAATGTCACCTCTGAGCGAAGAGACCTTGCGTCTCCAACTGCAAATCGAGAAGGCCAGACTCGAGGTGGAATTAGAGAGAGCCCTGATGCAGAGAGATGAGAAAAAGAATGCAGCCAGGATGGAGCTGGAAAGAGAAAAAATCAAGCTGGCACATGAGATTGAACTTGTGAGGATTGAAAAAGGACCGTTCCCCCCAGATGCGGCTGCGAAGGGAGATAGCCGAAAATATCCTCTATACAAGGTAGGGGAGGACATCAAAGCATTTTTGCAGACCTTTGAGCAAGTTTGCATGGATTACAAGGTCCCCCCAGAATTGTACATGGAAAAGTTGAGACCTCAGCTGAGTGGAGTTCTAGCTTCAGTGTCTGGATGGATGGAAGGTGAAGTGAGGACAGACTACAAGCTGTTTAAACAGAGAGTGCGTGAGAGGGTGGGGTTTTCCAAAGAAGGACCCCGCAAGAGATTTAAGAAAGTAAAACCTGAAAACAGGGAGTCCTACCCAGAGTTAATTTATAGACTGGGGAAGGCCTATGACCTATGGGTTGAAGTAGCTGCTGTTAAGACCCTAGCTGATGTAAAGGCTCTAATATGCATCGATCGGTTTCTTACTCTCATTCCTGAGCACATTAGACGCCCGCTGATAGATAAAAGCCCATCCACTCTCCAAGAAGCAGGACAATGGGCAGAGCGGTTGGCAGAAGCATATGGGGGGCAGAGACCCAACACTCATCGTGATTGGCACCCAAAGGAACCCCTGAAGCTCCCAACATGGTCCAGAGAGCAGCCAGAAGCTAGAGTGCAAATCAACCAATATAACCGTCACCTACTAACTAATGTAACATGAAAGGATGCTCAACACTCTTATATGCAAAATTACAAAATTTACTCACACAAATTCCAAATACGCAATCAAAATAGTTCTAATTGAACAGCCGTATTAGGGCATGTATCACACTCCAAATGAAAACAACAAGGGGAGGGGAGAAAATATTCAGACCAATCCCCTATGGTTTGCAGAAACACAATCACTTTAAATAGGGCTAAGGAAGCCTCTACACAATTTTATACAGATTTCAATATGTACAAAGCACATACATGTTGCTCAAGTCAATTTTTTAACAAAAAGTGAACTGCTAAATTAAAATCGATATTTTTGAATTGTAACTGAACGGGTCAGCTAGGAAGAGGTCCCGTTTCCGGTATCCCCTTCTTCAGAGCAGTTACAGCGATTCAAATAGCACATCTATCTCATTTACGGCTCGCTCATTGGCCGGATCAGGGGCAACACCCCGTTGCTTTCCTTAGCAAGAAACTTACTGAGCGGGAAGCGGGTTGGGGAATCCCCGAAAAAGAATGTTATGCAATTGTATTTGCTTTGGGGAAATTCCGGCCCTACCTGTGGGGTCGACGTTTCCTGCTCTGAACCGACCATTCTCCCCTCCAGTGGCTACAGACTGCCAAGCTTACCAACCCGAAGCTCCTGCATTGGAGCCTAGCCATGCAAGACTTCGATTTCAAGATTGAGCACATTGCAGGATCTCGGAATAAAGTAGCTGATGCTCTATCCCGCAGGGCCTGTGATGATTAGTTATCTTGCTGTATATAGCTATTTTCTGTTGTTTCATCACTGCAGTGTCTATCCATGTTTTCCACTTGGTTCTATCTTAATGGGTTACAGAGCTTGTGTATTAAGTTTTAGATGGTTAAAAGAGCAACCCACAGCTTAGTTCTAGAACTCATCGATGGGGATCCAGATAGCCAGACCTCATGATTTGGTCTAGCAGGGGGGTGTTATGAGCCTGGGCCTAGTGAGGCCTAGTGGCTCTGGGGAAGCCTGCACTAAAGTTACTGCAAGGCCTACATTTCCCAGGTTCCCTTTGGCCCCTGTGATTGGGTAAGAGGGGATTTGGAGGGAAAATTTGCACCATTAGGAAAATAGGGAGATGGTGCCTGAGAGAAGAGATAAAAGGCCTCATCACAGTGGGAGGGTGTTCACTTCTAGGGAGCAGAGCTGAGGAGAAGCTTCTGCAGATGGAGTGATCCCTCATCCAGAAGGGGTGAGATAGTTGGAAGACAGTCACTAGGAGACAGTAAGAACAGTCTAGTTAGACGCGTTAGGGTATTTTAGTTTTGTTTGTTCATCAACCTTTACTATTCTCTTTAATATACCAAGTTTGAGAACCAGTTACTAATAAACCTTTTAAATAAAGTTCTTTATTATTCTGCCTGGGTCCTCATGCCTCATTTGGTCATGTAATAAATCAAACCTACTGGGAAAGAGTCAACAAAAGGTGTTGGTTGGGTGCTCTGGGCCCTTTTTTAGGAAACCTGTACCAGAGTGGTTGCAGCCTACATACAGCTTCCCTGGGCTCCAGCAGCTGTGACACCTTGTCTGACACCTTTGCCAATTGGTAATTCTGTTTCCTCATATTCTGTCCTGACAGTAGCCTCTTGTCCAGAGTACAGGTTGCGCATCAAAACTATCAGATGTTGTGGCACTCTCGTTTCTTTTAAGACTCTCCATAGCATTTCATGATCCACACAGTCAAAAGCTTTGCCATACTCTATAAAACACAGGCTGATTTTCTTCTGAAATTCCCTGGTATGTTCCATTAGCCATCAAAAATTTGCAATGTGATGTATAGTACCTCTTCCTTTTCTTAATCCAGTTTGAACATCTTGCATTTCTCATTCCATATATGGTAAGAGTCTTTGCTGTGGAATTTTGAGCATCACTTTATTTGCCTGGGAAATTAACATGATAGTCTGATAGTTGCTGCACTCTTTGGCATTCCCCTTTTTGGAACTAGAATGTAGAATGAGTGTTTCCAGTCAATGGGTCATTGTTTTGTTTTCTGTATTTGTTCACAGATTATTGTTAAGATTCTGATGGATTCCATTTCTGTAGCTTGAAGTAGCTCTATTGGTATTCCATCTACTCCAGGAGCTTTGTTTCTCCCAATTGCTTTGAGTTCTGTTTTTACTTCACTTTCTAAGATTTCTGGTTCTTCATCAAAAGATTCTTAGCTTATTACTGACACAGTATTTATTTGCTTTATTTTCACAGTTGTTCCATCAATAAGCATGAATTCAGTGCCCAATGGATGCTTATGGTGAGAGCTTATGCTATCCTTATTTGAGTCACATAAGACTGCATGAACTGTAGGGATCAGAAGAACAAGTTCAGTAATGTAATACAAAATTTTTCCACCTTTCTTATTGAGATGCAAGGCAAACAACAGAATATTAAAAACAGTACAATAAAGACCAGTATAATAATACAATAAACAATGCAATGATTACATTATTAGGCAATCAACAATGCAATAAAAGTGGGTTGCAACATTTGAGGAGAACAAACAGAAAAATTGCAAAGACTTGAGGATGGTATCTCACTTGTACCCCCTACTCGATTTCCTCTTTTTCTTCCCTGTTAGCCCCGTAGCCCTTTTCTTATGTCCTTTTCTCTTTCCCACTAGCGATCCCATTCTCCTGGTAGGACAAGGGGATCCCCCATTCCCACCTTTCCCCCTGCCACTTCTTACCTGGCCAGCAGGGGGAAAGGTGTGGAATGGGACTCCCAGGTGCACTCTTGGAGCTGGTGCAATGATGTCAGTGACATCACTGCACCACCCCGAGAGGGCTCCCATGGTTTGCAGTGGACAGATTGTGACTCCAAACTGGCCAAATTGGGCCTGTTTGGGCCTGAATTGGCCTGCAGAAAAGCGTGAGCGAGCTCCCCCACCTTGCTCAATGATATCACTTCCTGGAAGTAGCATCCCTGGACAACCAGGAAAGTAAACGCTGGCCCCCCCTCCCACCAGAAGGATAAGCCAACCTACCTTTATCTGCCTCCATCTTCTGTTTTCCTCCCTTCCCTCCCCCTTGCAGCCTCTTCCCTGAAAAACTATAGCCCAGTTGTGTAGTGGTGGCTGCCAGGCCTAGTTGCACAGTGAGGAACATACAAGGACATGCAGGGGCATGTCCTTTCCTTGTATCCCCCTTTTCACACTGTTTACTTTTTTCTCCTCTTGGAATAAAAACATACAAAGTGTTCAAATGCATGCAGAGTCTGACAAATATTTAATGCACATGAGATGAAAGGTATACCCAATAATACCCTGAGACATCTTTAAAAATGGTGAGACACTTTGTGGGTTTATCTGCAGATCAACTGTTCCTGAAAGCAGTGTAGGAAGCATGCCATGTGCTGCTCTGTTAAGGAAGAATCTGCCCAACTGCTCAGAGACCACAGTCAGAAGTCCCCCATTCCAGAGAGAACACCAACAAGGGACAATCAGCTTGGGCCCAACTATGTATGCTTTGTGTTAACCTTGCAAATCTAACCTCCTTCCTCCTTTCTCCACTATACTTCTTCCCTTGTGTATCTTCTTTTTTTAGGTTGTAAGTCTGTTTACTAGAGATGGGCACGGAATGGAAAAAAATGAACCACACGGTTTATGGTTCGTTAATTTCCACGCAACACGGAACACGAACTTAACAAACTCACCCAATTTCTGAACCAGTTCGAGGTTCGGGGGGGGGGAGACTAGGATGGGGGGGAAGAAAGGAAAAAAGCACCCTTTTCCCAAACACCTCCCCAGTCCCCAGTCAGTAAGAAAAACAAGAAAGTAAGAGAAAAGAAAAGAGGCTTTTCAGCCCCTTTTCCAGCAGCCAGAAGTGCAGGTCAAAGATCCAAGTTCCAATCCCAATCCCAAAACCACAGCCAGCCACCAAGCTCTCCTCCCTCTCCCACTCTAAGAAACTGAAACCAGGAATCACACAGCTTCCCCTATTTATGGAAAAAGCCAACAACACAGGAGCACTCTGGTTGGCAGAAAAACCTGCCTAACATGGTTTTGGAAGGAAGAGATTGGTGTTACCATGGTGGCTGAAGGCCCATCTCCTCCATTGCCTTGGAGATTCTAACCCTCACCCCCTTTTCCTGGCTGGATAGGCCAGATTGGGAGCTCTTTAGTTGGCAGGGACAGCTGCCAATCAAGCCTCGAGGCCTCAGATTGGGGGCAAGCTAAAGACTGCCATCGTTGCTTGGGCGAGGGAGTATTTGGTGCCAAAAGTGTCCGAACCAGCAACAGAACGGTAAGAAAAGTCCATTTAATTCGGAAAAACGTGGTCCCACGGAATGCCTGGTTCTTTGACTATGAACCAGATGTTCCGTACAGAATTTTGTTCCCCGTAGTTTGTTTTGTGCCCATCTTTACAGTTTACAGGAAACTGTCTTGATTTATTTGAGCTTCTGAAAAGTAGGCTACATATATAATTAATACAGCAGTCTGGCTGAAGTATGGCCAACATTGGCTGTTAGAGAGAATGAAAGGACATCTGGTGGCCTGAATTATGAATCTGTACAATACATTCTGTATAATCATCTACCTGTGAAAATTAAATACTGGGATGTCGCAGTGGTGAAAACATTACTGTATTTTCCTTGTCCTATAATGGATTATGAAATTTCTAGGTACATTTAGGGCAGTATGTATAAACGTAGAATTCCCCCCCCCACACACACATCCACAGAGAGAGAGAGAGAGAGAGAGAGAGAGAGAGAGAGAGAGAGAGAGAGAGAGAGAGAGATTACTCATATCTCAAATAATGAGATACATGTGGTGGAATAATTGAGCACATGCCCCATAGCCTACCATGCATAGAAAAATCCTGCTTTGTTGGTTGTGTGAACTGGCCCTTGGACTCTTGTTCCTGTGTACGTGGCAATCCCTGGTCACTCTAAAAAAAAAATCATTTCCTTCCCTACTCCATGGTAATATGTTGTGAGATTACTGAGTTAATGGAAATTTAAACATCCTCCTTTAAGGAAATGGCTCCATTCCAAAAAGTCACATTCTCCCAATACTCAAAATGTACACTAATGTTCCTATTAAAAGAGGGCATATACAGCCCCTTAGCAAGTATTTCCAGAGATTCCAGTAGGCTAATGTATAGAATGTAATTACACAGTTCTCATGGACACCAACTGGATATTGCCTGTGACATCACTGATGGAGGGAAGTTCCATTCCCTCAAGCCCAGATTATCCTGTGACTTCTATTTTTATTCACATATTTAATGCTGAGTATTCACCTTCATTAACTCAAATTGCAGAAGTAATTTTTGATGCTACAAATTCTGTATCCTACATTGCTCTCCCATTTTGGAGGGTCATTTTTTTCCCTTGCTCTTTCCAAGCTATTTTCATCTCTTCTTCAAAGAGTGTGCATTTTAAAAGTAAAAACAATAATCTTCCTTCTTGCAGGGCTAACCCCTTTGCAACATGACTGGCCTCTCCACATGGTGTTTGGACTACATATCATCCTAATGATTCTCACTGGAACATTCCCCCAAAGTCTAAAATTCAGTTGGAACACACTGAGCCCTAGAAAATCCCCCAAAGTTTGGGATCCTTACAGCATAATCCTGAGAGGGGGAGTGCACAAGTTGCTGACTAGGAGTTACGCCAACGCATCCCAGACTTATGTGGACATAACTCCCTCCTCCACTACACTGGCACAGCAGCCTGGTGCTGCTTCACCACAGTTCCCTGCTGGTGCCTGGCTGTCATGGCACCCGGCTGTCATGGCTGGGTGCCAGCATAACTATGCTGTAAGTCCCTGCACTGGTGGCCAGGAGTGGGCCAAGGGGCAGCGTGATAGTTGGCTCCCTAAGCTGTTTCGGGTCTGGGAGCAGCAGAAAAAAGTTATGCTGCTGTCCGGGGTCTGAGGCTCAGTCCCCAGACTTGCCAAAAGGAACAGGTGGGGGACAGGCGGGAGGCAGCTACTCTGCCCCCCGACAGACCAGGTCCCAAACTTGCCAGCAACAGAGGGAGGTAAAGAAGCACCCAAGCATCAGAGGGCTAGATGGGGCAGGTGGAAGCCAGCTAGCCCCACCCTCCGCTGGGAGGCTGGAAAACCAGGCAGGGAGACTGAGGACAACCAGGAGGGGATCAGACCAGAGGGAGAAAGCCCAGGAAGCAGGGATAGCCAGCCAGCAGCAAGACAGTCAGCAGCCTTACCTGCAGTAGAGGAAGGGCAGCACAGGGCCACGCCCCAGCCTGCAGGCTGGCTAGAAGGAATCAGCCAGAACCAGGTGGGGCTGAAAGCAAACCAACCACAGGTGTGGCTGCCTAGGACAGCCAAGGCTGTGGCTAGGGTGCTGGGGATATGGCTGGCAGGTGGAGCCAGGAATGGGTGAAGGGATATAAGTGAAGTCCACCCACAGGGCGGGGTGGGTTGTGTAGGAGTGAGAAGGGGGTTAGGAGAGTGGGAGTGGGAGTGGGAAGAGCTAGAGAGATGAAGGAAGAAAGGAAGAGCAAGCAAGGAGGAGGCGGTAAGGAGGGTGGAAACCGTGGAAGGCTGGAAGTAGGAGGATGTCGCAGGGACCTTGACAGGTTGAGAAGGTGCACGAGTGGTAGAGAGGGAGCAAGGGTGATGTGTACCACCCCTCCTTTCACAGAGCGGAGACCTGGGCAGTCCCTGTCTACAGCCAAGGACCGTAGTTCAGGCACACCGATGCTCTGTGCAGCCAGGCCCGTCAAAGCCTGACAGCTGCAAAAACGATGGTGTAGCCCATAGGCACCCATTTTAAGGGAAAAGTCAATGCCCCCACCTCCGCACACAGTCCCGCTCAAGCAGCTCAGCAGAGCATAGGACGCTGACTACCATGGCAACCAATGTGCTCACACCCCCATGGTAGCTGAGCCCCCTCCCCCATGCCCAATCAGCTTCTTGGGCACCCTACATAACATCAATTTAGGGCACCCATAAACCCAGGTAAGGAGGGATGTGGCTGGAGGATCTGCCTGAGAGCCTCCTGCCATGGAGACTTAAAAAATGATGCAGGAGAGGGTGCTTGCAGTGGTGGGGCAAGAGTGCATGGGAGAACTATGCAAAATTGGGGGCATGCCTCGCACTCACATATAGGAGAGCTAAGTTCAGAATGTCTGACTAACAATTACCACCCAACTTCCTCTGCAGCTTACCTGTCTCCTGAGTCCTGGCTTGGGGAGGAGCTAGGGTGCACTGACCGGTAAGAAGGAGCTGAGGAGGCAGCAGCTCAAGCTTATTCATTCACACCATCCTCTTCTCTCCCCTCACCCCCCCCCCTCCCAGCCTCTGCTGTTGAGGCTTGCCAGCGGGGGGCAGGAGACAGCTACACCTGCCAAAGATAACAAAAAGAACCACTTTGATATATAGTGCTTCCCAAATAAAGGCTAAATACAAAGTAGCATATTAAAAACATTGTGGAAGTGTGTTAATTATTTGTATTAATACAAAAATACAACAATTTTAGTCCAGTATCAAAAGATAACTTGGACTCAACCACCAGCGCAGCTCTTCTGCCAAAGTCGTTAGGGAGTGGACTAGCACTGGCGGCCCAGCTGGCCTCAGGACTGCAGGACTGTAAAGCCCCTACAGTTTGGGAACAACCCAGCTGATGAGAAGATATTGCAGGAATTTGCCAGATCCTGGCTATTCAGTATTTTTTCCTATCCAGTTGAAAATATACAGTTTGGAGAGGCAATTTCAATGTATCTATGATTCCATGAGGTCTTGGTGGACTAGGAGAAATCTCTGCAAGGTGCTGTTTTGCAATATTTGAGCAAAATGCTGACGTGTAAATGCTAAAGCTTGATTGAGAGGGAGTTACCCAGAAAAATATTCTTTAATATTCCTACCAAGCAATCTGTCCTTTCCAACAGGAGTACTGAATATATAAAGTAATATTGAGTGGGATATAAATGAAGTAAAATAAAAATAAATAGATTTGATAAAGCATGGATGTATCCCCTGATGATGGAGGAGAGAAAAGAAAGCTTTATTCTTCGCATATGTTATAGCACAATATCTTCCAAAAGGTACTAACGTAAGAGAACAAGGCACAGCTGACACCGGCTGACAGGGCCATTCAGCTGTCAGCTAACATCTGTGAAAGAAGGGTTGCTTCATTACACTTGAACCTTCCAGTTGCTTATTAAGAGCCTTGCAATTGGGATTCAGTGGCTTTTCAAAGGTGGCTGTCTCATGTAAAGTAGTTCTGACAATGATGAATGAATGCAGAGCAAAATGGAGCCTTCATATTATTGTACATCACCAAATGTCAGTGGCACACAGGGCATAACTTTAGCACGGGATGAGAGAGACGTTTGGCAGGCAACCAGTAAATTTGATTAAGTGGATGAGAGAAGAACATTTTCCTCAGGGAATTGGCAGTTACCTAGTACTGCAATTCTCTTAATTGAGCTTCCTGGAGAATCTTTTATACTCTGGAAATGCAAACATGGGATTTGTTTTTTGGGTAACAAAGAAAAAGAAACTCTATACTTTTCTTAAGTCAAGACTTAAATTGTTCTTATATTACTACTTTAATTAAAGTAGTAGTGATGCAAAAAAAATGTTTATCTAGCTTGTTTGCTGAATTTTCCATACTCATTCTATTGTTCTAACTTTAAAATGTTGGTTATAGAAATGCCATAGTGTAACAATATGATTCTTACACATTTTTGTGCAACTCTTATGTTGAAAACTGGATCACATACATATATAATTTGCTCTAACCATGTTTTGTTCCTCTTTCCCAGCTGCAGGTTGGCCTGATTTCCTTGTTGTTTTCTTGACTCTTTCCCTACTCACGCTTCCTCTGTGAAGTCTGAATCCACATCATCACCATGATTTCCACTTAACACCTGCTCTGCTTCACTGACAATTCCTTCTTCGTTACCTCTAAATCCGATTTACTCTTGGCTCTATTTACTCTTTTTTCTCACTACTTTGTTCATAACTAATTATTTACCTTATCTTTCCTTGACTTGAGGTAACAGTTTTGATGTCCCTTTACCATACCAAAGTATGGTCAGACAGCACAGTATACAGTAACCCAGGTGACTGAGCAGATCTGGGTTCAATTTCTGTTTGGATGAAAGTCATCTTGGAACACTCAAACTCCCTAATGAACGAAAGACAGGATATAAAAATTATAAATTATTTTTGTACCAGTTTGTTGTCAGAAATTAACTTCTTAGGTAAGAAATTTAGCATTTATATCTGTTTATTTAATTTTATAACATGAAATGAGCTTTGGTAGTAACAAGAAGGCAAACTAGTCCTGACGTAAAGTGCTTTCTTTCAAATCAATATATATTAATTTACAAGAAATCTTTCTAACATGACTTGGCATGGCATGAACTAATTACTAGCCAAAACATTTCAGAACAGATTGCTTAGTATTTCTATAATTTCTTTGCTCCAAGTCTAAGCTACAATATCTATGGAAGTCTTGGGAATAAGCCATAACACCATAATGGCTTAAGGCTACGGTTTAGAACAGCTGGTGCTTGGGATTTTAAGTAAATATTTATGATCTAGCTTTCAAAATCTAATTTGCTAAATACATCCAATAAAGTGGGATGGAGGCAGTTTCCATTTTGGAAACCATGGTCATAGAAAGTAATTTTAAATCACTAAAGAACATTTAGCCTTTTGTGACCATTAGCGACTATTTTTGATGGAAGGTCATATATTTTAAGCTTGTTCTGAATCTAGGTCCATGACTGACACAATGATCATAATTTGGATATTGGCTGTGAGGCTTTTGGGAGCTCTTTTGCTGATAAAATTTTGTCTCTCCGCCATGATTTACCAGCCACAATTGATACAGTGAAGGAACTCGAGACCCCTTGACCATCTTTGGAGCTAACATTTGATCAATTCAGCCCACTCTCTGGGGAGGAGATTGACAGAACCCTGCGATCAGTCAGGCTCACCATGTACCCCTTGGATCCATGCCCATCGTGGCTGGTAAAAGCCAGCATGGAGGGGCTACAGTCCTTGTTGGAGGCCATTGTTAACATATCCTTGAACACCGGGGTTTTCCCCAGGCCATTAAAGGAAGCTGTGGTGAGACCTCTCTTAAAGAAGCCATCACTGGACCCTACCGACCTGGTCAATTACCGCCTGGTCTCGAATCTCTTGTTTCTGAGAAAGGTGATCGAGCAGGCGGTGATGGAACAGTTACAGGGTTTCCTGAAGGACGTCTCAGCCCTATACCCCTTCCAGTCCAGGTTCCGTCTGGGGCATGGGACAGAGACGTTGCTGGTGCCCTTACAGAGGACCTTCACAGACACCTGGACTGAGGTGGCTTGGCGCTGCTGATATTATTGGATCTGTCAGCAGCATTTGATACAGTTGATTATGATCTTTTGACTCACCGCCTCGCCAATGTGGGGATACGAGGGACTGCCTTACAGTGGCTTGTCTCTTTTCTCCACAGTCAGGGACAGAGGGTGATGCTTGGGGAGAAATTGTCACCTCGCCACCCATTGGTGTGTGGGGTCCCACAGAGGGCACTACTCTCCCCATTATTATTCAATGTTTATATGTGCCCCCTTGCCCAGCTGGTGTGAAGCTTTGGACTTGAGTGTCATCAGTATGCAGATGACATCCAGTTATACCTGATGATGGATGGCCGGCCTGACTTGGCCCCAGATGCCCTGGAACATGAGTTTGCAGCTGTGACTGGTTGGTTGAGACAGAGTCTGCTGAAGCTGAACCTGACAAAGACAGAGGTCCTGCACTTGAGCCAGGGGGAACTAGGTTCGGGATTCCGGCTCCCAGTTCTCAATGGGGCACAGCTTGTGCCAGTTCTGAGGGTCAAGAGCCTGGGGGTGATCCTGGATGCCTCCTTAAAAATGGAGACACAGGTTGCAGCAGTTGTTAGGTCCTCTTTTTTTCCATCTGCAGCAGACCAAGCAACTTGTCCCTTACCTGTCAACCTGTGACTTAACTACAGTGATCCAGGCAACGGTCATCTCGAGGTTGGACTACTGTAACTCGCTCTACATGGGACTGCCCTTGAGCCTGACCTGGAGATTACAGCTGATGTAAAATGCAGCAGCACGTGTTATTAAGAGAACGCCAAGTGGAGCGCATATAACACTGATACTACGTGAGCTGCAATGGTTGCCAGTGGAGTACTGGATCAGATTCAAGGTTCTGGTATTGACCTATAAGGCCCTATGTGGACTGGGGCCAGTGTATCTGCGGGACCATCTCTCCCCATAAATTCCCCAGAGGACTCTCCAATCAGGAGAAAAACAGCTATTAGTGGTCCCTGATCCCAAGGAGGCCCATCTGGCCATGACGAGATCCAGGACTTTCTCGGTCCTGGCTCCTACCTGGTGGAATGCTCTGTCTACTGAGACCAGGGCCTGGCAGGATTTATTGTCTTTCCACCGGGCCTGCTAGACAGAGTTGTTCTGCCAGGCGCATGGCTAAGTTGGACTTCCGCCGGCCTGAGGGGGCGGGGGGGGAGGAAATTCAACCCCCCCATGAAAAACTGTCCACCACAGTATGCATGCAAAATATTATGTCTTCCTGATGTTGCCACCTCACAATACAAAATGTCGCTGTTTTAAATGGTGTTTTAATATTTATACAGATGTAATGTTTTAAATTGTTTTTAAATGTTGTTAGCCATCCTGAGCCCGCTTGTGGGGAGTGTGGGATGTAAACATGAAATAAATAATAAATAAATACATTAATTATGGCCTATTTATTTTCCCAGTGGGCAAACAGCAATTCTGCTGGACCATTTCAGGTTGGTAAAGCAAGACCCCCAACATGCTTGCTTTTTATAAGGAAAAAAGATCTTGAGAACTTGTCTGCAAAACTCCCAGCACCACATTTCTTTTAACCCTCAGTGTGATATTTAAAGCACGTATTGAGTCTCTGTAATTTTTCTACAACATTACATGTTTTGATCATCCTAATCTATTTCAGATAACTCTATGGGCAGATCTGGCTACAGTGTATTTGCTATAGTATTTCATGCAAGGAGAGTTTTCACGGATATCCTTCATAAAAGTTAAGCATTTCAGAGCTTAACTTCTTGATACCCATATTAAGACTTCATCCCATTATACATTAAAAAAATCCTTACTGCATAAATCATGATAAATGAGACCTAGTAAGCAGTAGGCAGGGAAGCAAGTGCCTGAAGAAAAGTGTAATGAAAGCTGAGAAGACCTGAAACAAAGAAAGCCCAAGAAGAAAGCCCAAGAGACCAGAAGAGAGGCAGGGAGGCAGGGAAAAATAAAAGGGTGGGGTGGGGGGACGGGACAGAAGGGGGTTTCACTATCTGGAAGAAAATGAACAAGCAAGAAAGTATTAAAGACTAGTAGATTGGCCAGGAAAATGGTTAGCCAAAGAGGTTGGGTGGTAGAATTTCATACGATAAATTAAAATATCCAGTGAAATCTTTGGCTAGTAAATGACAGTTTGATCCACAAACCAGTTAAATTAACCTAGTCTGGGATCTTTAGCACATGGTAGCCTCCCCATGCATTACATTTTGAATGCATGAAGGAACTTCTGTGTGCAAAATGTCTGCATGTAGTGCCAGCTGTGAAGGGTGTGCATATTGTAAAATGAATACAGAAGATAAATGGAAAAAAGGTATGTGTTTATATGAATGTTGAGCATCACATGGGCATTCTTCATAAATTAGACTACATGTGCATCTGCTCCTAAGTACAAAATATTCTATTTGAAACAGCCCTAGATAGGACATGAATTATTGAAATGTATGAGATTTATGTTCTATCGAAATCTAGTTCCTGTTGAGGTTGCAGTTCTATTACAGTTCAGTAAATGAATTGAATATCCTGACTTAAATGCCTGTGAATATCATAAAACATAATCAGAATGCCCTCAGTGTTGCTTGCACCAAAGAAAATGAGAAGCTTCTGTTTATGTGTGAGTCCTAGGACAAAAGAAGTGCCTTGGATCGGAGTGAAACTCTTTGGTGGCAATTCAGATTCTGGATGCTAAGAGCAGCATAATCCCTAAATTCTTTCTTGACTGCACTTGATCCTGAGTCTTGCAGTAGCTTCATGGGCCAGGTTATCAGAAAGGAATGTGCTGATGAGTGAGGCATTAGGCCAAGAAAACCACAATCTCCTGCACTGACAGGTAACGAATGCTCTTATGAGCACATATAATTCCCACGAGCTGGAGCAACAGAGCAGTTTGGCAGTGGCTCTTTCCGAGGATTGCTGGATGTTAGACCACTCTTGCTTCATAACCTATGACCTCTTCCATAGCATTCCTCCATCCTGCATGCTTATCTGTGCAACTGGTCTGAGGATCCTGTGACTGGCTGCTTGAATATTGGGGACTTTGCCCTTCCCCTGAATACTTGCTCCATGTTTCCCCTGGAAAATTGGAGAAATCCTGTGGAGGTGGGTCCTGATGCAATTTGTAGCTCAACTCTCACTGAATATGTTTCTTCTAAGTGAGAAATGCTTCCTTTGAGCATGGACTGCCTGTCTACTCAACATCAGAGTTTTGTTTCTGTTGTACAGTTCTGTCACATCATCAAGCTTGAAAAACTAATGCAAGTTTTTACATAATTTATAAAATCAGACCTGCTGAGACAGAAAAAATGTTTAATGTATTTATGGCATTATTTCTAAGATATTTTTCAAGGTCAGACATTTAATTGATGTCAAATGCTGCTGTTGTCAGCATTGGCTCATCCATCTGAGGCATGAAATTTCACGGAGTTTTTTTAAAAAATTAAAATCTTCTTTAGGTACCTGTAAGATTTGTTTTGACTTTGTGTTAGCAAATGTCATTTATTAAGCAAGACCTTTTTGTACCAACTGTTTATTAAGGCAATGTTCTATGGACTGCTATATTTCTTCTCCCCATTCCCAAATATCTATTGTTTTGGTTTAGCTTGATATAAGGTCAATGGTCAACTGGCAGTCTGTTGCCTGCATTCAATTCCTGCCAATAACTTAACTAGTCCCTCCATCAGTCATGGAAAGCAAGCATTGAAAAATGGTAGGCAATTTCCAACACTCGAGTATGGAGGGGGCAACAAATATTAATTTATTTACGTATTTTAACCTAATGTTTCTCCCTATCAGGATCCCAAATGGTTTATAAAATACAATCAATTAAAAAAGGAAACAAGAAAAAATAACCCACAAGGAGCTGTTATACTGAGTCAGATTACTGAATCAGACAAGTGCTTGACAACTGGTAGAGGTCTGGGGAGGACAGGGGGCACTGCCAGGTGACAGTGTAATGTCTCTTCTGGGGAAAACCTAAAAGTGATGTCATGCCTCTCTAGAAATCCCCAGAAACTCTATAATAAAACCATACTGATTCTAGACATTCCTAGAGTAGACTGGTGTTACTTCTGGGATTTCCCCAGAAGAGATCTCTTGCCATGACCCAATGGTGTTTTTTTTCTTCATTATTTTTCTCCCACCAGTTGCAGGACTGATGCTGGGAAATGGAAGTCAGGGATGGGAGATTATCTTCTCTCAGACAGAAAATGGCAGTCTGTCTACTAGTGAGCTCTCCTCCCCACCCTGATTTAGTCCTGAATCCACTGGGCTGCTTCACTCAGGGCCACAGACTGCAAGCTATGGGCTAAAAGTCCAAAATGCTTATGTCTCTTGCCATACCCAGGAATAAATAGCTTAAATACAGGAAAGAAGGGGCACAACCCCTTTAATTTTTTTTTGTATTTCCTAAATATTATTGTCTGTCAGCTGCAGATGTGGAGTCCATTGATAATATGCAGTTTACCCAGGCATGATCAGATCATATGATGTTGCCAAGTTAGGGATTCATAAATGAGAATGAAATAAATTCTGGTGTACATTTTGTGTCTTGATGAAAAATATGTAAAGTCTGTTGGAATTGTGCATTAGACACCAGATGTCAACTAAATGAAACTCGTTCAAAAGTTCTGTTAAATGTGTGTTTAACTTCCTCCTCTTAGTTTTGTGTTTTTTAAAATGCGTATGATCTAACTTGTGATTTGCAATATAATTAAGATCGCCTCCAATGATCACTTCTCCTTCCTGAAATTTTCTTAATTCAGTTAAAGTTTCCTCTAAGAATTTCATTTGATTGTTGCTTGGGGCATAAACTGAAAATAATGTGGTCATTTGTTCATCAAGAAGACCTTTCACAAATTGTTCGGAGAAGTTTATACATAATCTGGAAGAAGTACAGAATTTATCTACAAGAAGGAACCCCTTTGTGGGTGGTTCCATATGAGGTGATAGACCCGAGAGCTGTTGATAATGAACAACAATGTTTAACGTATAAAGAAATAACTAAAACTGAAGCATCCAAACTTAGAATAAAGACACAAGAGGAACTATCACCTAACTACGATTGGTTCCAGTATAGACAGATCAGAGATTTATATAATTCGGACTCTGTAAAGGGAGGTATACGAATAGAGAATTCGGAACTAGAGCAGACCCTTCTTAAAGAAGATAAGAAAAGAATATCCAAGGTATACCAAGTACTGTTGAAGTGGTATACCGAGGATGAGATAGTTAAAACACAAATGGTGAAATGGGCTATAAACTTTAATAAAGAAATAACAATGGAGGCATGGGAATACTTGTGGAAAACTACAATGAAGACAACGACATGTATTAATATCAAAGAGAACATTTATAAAATGATCTATCGTTGGTACATGACACCAAAGAAGATTGCGCTAGGGAATTTGAATACTTCTAATAAATGCTGGAAATGTAAGAAGCATGAGGGCTCCCTCTATCATATGTGGTGGTCGTGTGAGGTAGCCAGGCAGTACTGGGGTGAAATAATAAGAGAAATGAGTGAAATTTTACAATTTCAAATTAATAAGAACCCAGAACTCCTGCTACTGAACTTGGGAATGGAGGGAATTCCAGCCCAACACAGGACGTTGATATTTTATATGACAGCAGCAGCTAGACTTTTGTATGCGCAAAAATGGAAAGTACAAGAAGTGCCAACTATTGAAGATTGGACTTACAAATTGCTGTATATGGCTGAAATGGACAAGATGACAAGAAAATTGAGAGATCTGGACTCAGGGCAGTTCAACACAGACTGGGAGAAGCTGAAACAATACCTGGAGAAGAAATGGGAGGTGGGAGGAAAACTGTGGCAGTTTGAGAACTACTGAAGTATTGAAGTAGAGGGGGGAGACTTTACCGGGGGGAGAAGAGATAAATGTGAATTAATAAGCAGTCAGATTAATAGATTGACATATATATAGATATATATAGGTTAACAAACAGAACATAGAGAAAATAATTAATTATAAGGACTAAATATAAGGAGCGATTAACTAACAATATTTTCTTTTTTTTCTGACAAGTTTTGTACCAAACTGAATGTCTGAAGATATAGATGGGTCAAATTGATTGACTACGTGAGGAGAGATATATAGAACTATTATAAAAAGATAGAATGAGTAATATATATAGAGAATAAGTCAAATTGTTTGATATAAACGAATGTATGATCTATATGGTTTATGATATATAGAAATACCTGAAATTGAAAAATTGGGATAAATTGTTTATCTAAGATGGAAACAAAGGCTTACAGTTTGGGCATATAATGTTAAAAATAGTTAAGGATGTACTGCTTAGAATAATGGAGAATATATATTTGTTTTAGATAGAGGAAGCTAATAAAAGTAAGGGAAAGGGGACAAAGGGTTGGAAAGCTGTTGGAAGTCAACAAAAAGGGGGGGGGAAAGGGAGGGGGTTAGAGATGAAAAAATTGGGGAAAATTGAATGTAAATGTGGAAATAATGGATTCTAACCCAATAAAAATTTTTCAAAAAAAAAAAAAAAAGAAGACCTTTCACAAAGATGAAATGACCTTGAGGATCTGTTAGCGCAGCTGTTGGAAGCAGACATTCTTGGAGATTAATACTCCTACACTGCATGCCTTTGAGGTACCTTTTGTATGATATTGGTATTGTATCCAATTGGCTTTCAAAATAAACTGATCAGAGAATTGCAAATGGGTTTCTTGGAGTAGTGTGACATCTGATAGCAGTTTAGATAAGTTTGATAACATTTGTTTCCTTTTAATTATGTTAAGACCCCATTCATTAAAAGAGGTTATATTCAGTTTGGAATACATTTCTGATGTGGAATAGATCCATCCTCTCTGATTTGTGTGCAGTTAAAAGTAAGAACTCAGAGAAGATCACAAGAAGGTTACACTATTGGTCTGTTCAGTGAAGAATGGCTCTGTGGGTACACAGTGGAAAATCAATTCTCTTTAGTGAAGCAGAGATGAGATTAATGAGATGTAGTATCCCAGTACTTCCTTTTATGTAAAAAAATATAATATACAATTTTTGTTTTACATAAGTAAGCTGAAAAGGGAGCTTAGAGCACTTTTAGTACAGTGCCAAGCCGTGAGAGTACAGCTAAAGTAACTTAAAGTTGTATCACACACCATCTACAAACTTATCAATTATGATTGTAAATATGAAGTTACCCTTGAAACAATATGTTATTATCTAGCTTGAACCAAAACAACTTGTACAACAATCAACCCTCCTTCTCCCCTACAAAGATGAATAGCAAAATTAATGAGTGTATTATGCCATTTTCTTTTACTGCTAAGGTTATTATCTTAACTACAACAAGACAAATACGATTTGAATAATTATATAATATGTTTAATAATTAATTAATTATTAATATAGGATTGGATAAATATAAACAGAACTTATACAAAGTTAACTTTAAAGGAGTAGCAGAACCCCTCACAGTGTTCTACTTTTCCTCTAAGGACTCCTGCTTTTTTTTGAAACAGTAGAAATAACATTTAAAGTTAGAACATTAAATCTTGTTCAATCCCCCACCCCATTGTGTTAAATACAAACACTTCCCTTATTGTTTGATTTGATATACAGTAAACCAACTAGGTAATGAAGAGCCCAGAAAGATTAAAGATACAAACAAATAAAACAGCCCTCTACAACCTTAGGAGAAACAGACTCTACCTAGGTTACCAGAGTTAACTCCAATACAAAAGGACTGTAAATAAACAGGGAAACTCTCCCCCTCCCCAAACCTCAAACAGCAAGGTAAAGTGAATGATATTAATCTTGACCATACTACTTTAGTGTCAACTGAAAGCAACTAGGAGTGAGTGATAAGGACTGTTTTTAACCATGTAGTGAAGTAATGGAATGGTCAGGCATGATGGATTTTACTACCCTTTGGAGGAGATGGTGGTTGCATCATTTTTATTTTCTGAAAAGTTTTGATGAGATCTGTGGGTAAGCTGACATGAATATTTTGCAGTAATGCAAGACCTGGGTCTTGATCTATCACACAGTAGAATTTGTCCTTGTATCTTACTTGCAGCTTAGTTAGGTTTATCCAGGGCTTTTTTTCTGGGGAAAGAGGTGGTGGAACTCAGTGGGTTGCCCTCGGAGAAAATGGGTACATGGCTGGTGGTCCCGCCCCCTGATCTCCAGACATAGGGGAGTTTAGATTGCCCTCCGCACCATGGCACAGAGGGCAATCTAAACTCCCCTCAGTCTGGAGATCAGGGGGCGGGGCCACCAGCCATGTGACCATTTTCAAGATGTTCCGGAACTCTGTTCCACCACGTTCCAGCTGAAAAAAAACCCTGGGTTTATCCACTTATATTGTATATGTGCTTGTCTTAATGCCTCCATGACTGTTTTTAACTCTCTCTGCTTGTAAAAAAATTGGGGGGGGGGGGGAGATCAGGAAAAAGCAAGATCTGTTACATTAAAATCAGTCATTACCTTCAGGGGTCAATAGGGTAGAAAAGAGGTTAACAGTAAATCAATGGGCTTAGACTGGACCAACTCTTCTTAAGATTGCAATGTAAGAGACTGGGCTACAAACTGGAAAGCCACCACCTGAACTCTTCCTTCTGCCATGAATTTACTTTATAGACTTAAGAAAGACACATATTTACAGTAAGGATACTTTTCAAGGTTTTTTTTAGTGATTGCAACAAGATGGTACACACAAGCTTCTGTAAAAAAAAAAAAAAGACAGTTCTTGCCCTAAATGCTTAAAATGAGAATGAAAAAACAAAACGTAAATTGGATGGGAAAATACTTAATAAAAAATCACAAGGAACACTGTTGATGAGTATAGAATGGATTTTGCCCAGTGTAGACTTCCTTATTTTATTTCTGTAGCCATTGCATGTAGGATTTGCTTGAGGGGCATGCCAGACCAAGCTAAGACAGCACAATCTTTGCTTCCTCCTGTCCCTGCTTTGGAGCTTCTTAAAAAACGAATTTTGAGGCAGCTACTTTCCCCCTTTTACAAAAATGACCCAACCCTCTAGGAGAAGCCCCATATCTGATGGCTGCAGTGGACAACTAGGCTCTGTCTGGATACAGAGGATAGATTTTAAAACTATTCTAATTGCTGTGAGCTACTGTTGTAAAATAGAAAGGGCTATTTAAAAATGGGAGCACATGAATTCCCCTTTGACCTCTGGTTTTGTTTCACCCTTGTTCATAATTAATCTGCAAAACAATTAAACTATGAAAGTATAAGTGCTTCTCCTCATGGTTGAACCCAACAATACTCTGCTCTGTCAAGTTTTTTCTCTATTTCTTCTCCCCAGTCCTTGGTATTCAATTAACCTTCATTCCTCTTACAGCCTTTTAAACTGCTATACAGGGGAACCAGCTTGCCCTGTTCCTATGCTTCAGTTATGGAATGCCACAGTAACATTCATGTACATCATGCATCATTAACAAAACATTTGGTTTGATTTCTTGACTATTGCTGTATATAACTGTAAGCCCAGAACTAATCCCTTGAAAAAACAATTGACATTCTGAATAGTTCACAAAGTATCAAAATGCTGTGTCTTTAAAAGGAAAAGAAATAGCTTGCTTTGATTAGTCTGCCAACCATTCCTTATTCATCTCTTTGCTATGATTTAACCAGTGTTGGCATCAGGCATTGGCATAACTGAGCAACTGCTGAGACTTGAGATTCTTGAGAGGGCAAATCCCTGATGCGCTGAGGCACAGTTGCAGGAGCTATCGCTGCCTGCCTTCTGGCACTCTGTTGTGATGACAGTACTGGATCCCCCCCCCCCCAAGCCCACATGGGAAGAGTAAGGAGATGGAAACATTTCTGCCACTCATCTGCCTTCTCCAACCCTCTGTGTGGCAGTAACTGCTGCTGCTCCTAGTGGCCAGTACTGGTCATTGGCTGAGTGTGTAAACAAGTGTCACCAAGCAGCAACAATGCTGCCATCTGATTGAGACAGGATGAATTGGTGGGTGAGGACAACACAATGGCAACAGTGGCAGAATTAGTAGTGGGGGACTGCCAGAGGGCCATCTTATCCACAATCCCCCAAACAGAATCCAGCCCGGTTTGGGCTGTTGTGACAAAAGTTAAAATTTCCCAAATACAAAACCAAATGCTTTGTCTTTTTTTAAAAAATAGACTTTATTGGATGAGGTGATATAAAGTAGTTGGTTAATACATACAACTTATCCAAATTAAACCTTTCTAAATATATAACCCCACCCCTCCCCTCCCCCTTTTCTCTATTGACTTCCAACAACACTCGAACCCCCCATTTATTCATAGAGATTATTATTTCACTATAATACAATTATATTATGTTACCCGTGGTAGAGATCTTATATATATTCCCTCGTTAAAATCTTACTTAATAAAATTTAAAATCCCTCCAAAGACCACAATTGTCCTTTAACATTGCATTTCTTTTCCAAATATTTCTTAAACTTCTTCCAGTCTTCCAGAAAAATTCCTGGATCTTGCTCTTTCAGATTTCTAGTTAATTTGTCCATTTCGGCCATGTACAACAGCTTCCTTGTCCATTCTTCAATATTCGGTACTTCTTCTTTTTTCCAGTATTGAGCATATAAAATTTTTGCTGCTACTATCATATAATACAACAATATCTTATCATTTCTATTAACATCTTCTAAATGTAAAGATAGTAATAACATTTCTGGATTTTTAGGGACATTGTATTGTAATATCAAAGACATTTCAGCACATATTCTAGACCAGAAGTTTCTAGCCTTTTGGCAAGTCCACCACATATGAAATAGAGAACCTTCATGCTCCTTACATTTCCAACATTTATTCGATAACTGTTTGTTAGCTATGGCTAATTTTTTTGGTGTTAAGTACCATCTATACAGCATTTTATAACCGTTCTCTTTAATACTGGTACAAGTTGATATTTTTAAGGTATTTTTCCACAGTTGTTCCCATGCTTCCATTGCTATTTCCTTATTACAATTTATGGCCCACTTTACCATTTGCACCTTGACTGTTTCTTCTGTAAACCACTTCAATAACAACTTATACATTTTAGATATTGCTTTACTATTATCCCCCAATAACAGTTCCTCTAGTTCTGAATTTTTAATTCTAAAACCATTCTTTCTATGTTCTGAATCAAATAAATCTTTAATTTGTCTATATTGTTACCAACCATATTTAAATGGCAACTCCTAATTTCTCTTAAGTTTCAACCCATCATTTTCTAATACTGTTAATTCTTTGAGGGTAAGCCATTCCTTTCCCTGATATTCCATATTTGGGTTGATTACTTCAGCTGGAACAATCCAAAGTGGTTTCTTTAGCTCTATAAATTTCTTGTACTTGAGCCAGGTTGACAGTAGATTTCTTCTCAGGTAGTGGTGCTGGAACATTGCATCCATATTATGCTTCCCGTACCACATATATGCGTGCCATCCAAATAGTTTATTATGTCCTTCCAATGTTAATAACTTATGACTGGTCAAAGACATCCATTCTTTTAGCCACACCAAACATATCGCTTCATGGTAAAGTCTTAGATCAGGTAACTGCATTCCTCCTCTTTCCTTAGCATCACAAAGAACTTTCATCTTGACTCTTGGTTTCTTTCCTGCCCAGACAAATTCTGATATCTTCCTCTGCCATTTTTCAAATTGTTTCTTATCTTTCACAATTGGAATTGTTTGCATTAAAAACATCACTGTGGGCAGTACATTCATTTTAATTGTGGCAATTCGACCTAACCACGACAAATTTAATTTATTCCATTTTATCATGTCTCTTTCAATTTGAGTCCAGAGCTTTTCATAGTTATTCTTAAACAAGTCTATATTCTTAGCTGTCTGCTCTATCCCCAAATATTTAGTTCTGTGTACCACTTCGCAGTTTGTTAATTCACTTAATTCTTGTTGTTTCTTCTTAGTCATATTTTTAGTTATTATTTTTGACTTCTTTTTGTTTATGTAGAAACCCGCCAAATCTCCAAACTCCTTTATTTTGTCCAGCAGTCTTGGCAAGGTTTGTAGAGGGTCTTCCACTATAAACATCACATCGTCTGCAAATGCTCTCAATTTGTAGGAGGATCCTTTTATTTTTATTCCTTTTATACTATCATCTTCTCTAATCCTCCTCAATAATACTTCTAAGACCATCAAAAACAAAAGCGGCGATAGTGGACATCCTTGTATGGTTCCTTTCCTTATTTCCAATTTCTCTGTCAGGTCGTCATTAACACATATTGTTGCTCTTTGTAAGTTATAAATTGTTTTCACTGCTTGTATAAATTCCTTACCTAGCTCCATCTTCTCCATAGTTACGAACATAAAATCCCAGTTCAAATTGTCAAAGGCCTTCTCTGCGTCCGCAAAGAAAAGGCCAACTTCCTTATCAGGTCGCTTATCGTAATATTCAATAGCATTTATCACTACTCTCAAATTGTCTTTTAACTGCCTATTTGGTAAAAATCCAGCCTGATCTTCATCTATAAAATCCATTAACCATATTTTGAGCCTATCCACCAGTATTCTTGCCATTATTTTGTAGTCATTGTTTATAAGCGATATGGGTCTATAATTTTTCAACTCTGTCAAATCTTGGCTTTCTTTTGGGATCAGTGCAATACTAGCTTCATTCCATGTATCTGGGAGACCCTTTCCTTGAAGCATATCGTTCATTACATTTTTTAAAATCGGTACTAGGTCCTCCTTCATTACTTTATAAAATTTAGCTGTGATCCCATCAGGTCCCTGCGCTTTCCCAATCTTAGCCGCTTCAATTGCCTGTATGACTTCTTCTTCTGTTATTGGAGCATTCAGTCTCTGTTTCATCTCTTCTGGTACCTTTGGTAAGTGGGCATTCCTTAAATACCCATCTATCTCTTGTACATTCAAAGATTTCTTTTGAAATAATTTAGCATAGTATTTAAAGAACGCACACTTAATTAGTTGATGATCTTTCAATTCTTTACCTTCCTCCATTACTGTATTAATAATTTTCATTTCCTTCCTTTTTTTCAGTTGCCAGGCTAAACACTTTCCTGGTTTATTTGCTCCTTCAAATGACTTCTGCTTTAATGTCTTTAACTTCCATTCTAGCTCTTTATTACTAATGGCTGTTATTTGATCCTGCAATATTTTAATTTCCTGTATGATCGACTTTTTTCCTGGTCTTTTCTTCAATTGTTGTTCTTTTTTATATATTTTTCTTGAATTTCTTGCCATTTCCCCTGCTTTCTTTTTTTATCCTTACTGTTAAGTAAGGTTAAATTTCCTCTCATTACAGCCTTATAGGTATCCCATACCATCTGGTTAAGACTTCATTGTTATTTGTTACAAAAAATTGCTTAGTTTCTTCTTTCAAATACTTCAAATTTTCCTGATTTTGTAATAAATCCTCATTTATTCTCCATCTAAATTTTCTTCGACCCATTGTCCATTTCTATAACATTGGATTGTGGTCTGTGCTCACCTTCAGTAAGATTTCCACTTTTTTTGTCAATAGAGTCAAGTCTTTTGTTGCCCAAATCATATCAATACGTGAAAATTGAAGACTTCCGGTTTGGATTCATGGTGGTCTGAAGCAGCCTAAGACTTGGGCTGTCACTGTTTTTCTTAGAAAGCGAGGTGCTCCAATGCCCGTTTCCACCCCAACTTCAGGGAGAAGTTGGGCTCGAATGCTACGCACCCCCGAGAGCATGTGATCTCAGTGAGGGAGGCGGTTCTGAATCACGGACTCCCACCACTACCTTGAGGTCCCCTCGGAGAAGGGCAAGCTTCTATCTCTGCAGTGCCTCAAGAGTCATTAAATTGGCATAAGATCGTCAGAACCAAGCTTCAGTAACAGCTTTTACCAAAGAATAAGCAAAGGAAACAACACAGACAACCCGCAAAATCAGCAAAGGTAAAGATCGTTATCGGACTTTTAAAAATGGAATGGCAGTAAAAAGACCAAGGGAAAACAAAGTAATGGACAGAATATAAGAGACGTTTAGTAATAGAAGCAGAGTAAAATTGAAGATGCTGGGGAAATAAATGAGGACTAAAAATTTGAAAAGAAATATTGTTTATACTTACTGCGGTTAGAACTGAGATAACCAGCGTGAGAAAGCGGAGGGGGGACTGGAGAAACATCGCGAGATGAGCAGACAACTGGATTCCTAGCAAGGACAGCAAAGCGAAAGGGAAGAGGATTGACAGAAAAAGAAAGCAAAATAAGTATACCACTGGGAGGCAACGAAGGTAACAGGAACAGGAAGTGCGCCATCTTAAGTAAGGTACGAAGTTAAACCAGAAATCATAGAGATGTTGCAATGGTACCATAGAGAAAAAATGCCAGACATTTTGGATTTTAAAAAGGCTTCCCCCCCCCCCCGCCCTTTTCTTTAAAACTAAATGCTTTGTCTATTGATGAAAGAAACATGTCAGAAAAAAATCTTGTCTGGACTCCATGCTTAGCAGAAACATCTCTTCTCTCCCAGTTATCTTTTTGCTCCCCATTTAGAGATAATTTGGTCAGAGTCAACTTCACTGGGGAATAAACTAGCAGGGATTTTGGGGTGCAAATTTCAAGCCAATGCCCCCAAAATGTTTGAGATTGTCTTCTAATTATGGTCATTTGCTGTTCTGATCAGATGCATTTTTCTTCGGGTCAACTCATGAAGGAAAATTAATGCCTCAAAAAGTCCTTGTCTCTGTGGGCTCTATTGACTATACTTAAAAGAAAGTTTTGGTTTTTTAAAAAAAATGCATTGGATACAGAATGTTTTAAATGAATTCTTATACCCTGAAAATCTTGTTCTCTAGGTGTAATGAGACTCAGACTCTGCTGTCCTATTGCAGACCAACACAGCTACCTACCTGAAAAATATTTTGTGCTACATTTGCACCTGTAAGGTTACCAGCATCTGTCATGTTGGTGTTGGGGAAAAGGGTTAAAATAGCTTAAAATCAGAGGTACAATGGATCTTGAATCAACAGAGAGTCAGCACACGAGTTTAGCTTTAAATCATTTACTTCTAAAGGGAAAAGGTTCACAGGATTGCTACAAAAATAACGAACGCCTAGAGTTACATTCTTACTACTTGTTACAAACAAAGAGCTGGGATAACTACTGAATGGAGAATCTTCTTCTTCCTCCTTCTTCTTGATCCTAGAAAGAAAGTCACCTGACCTGTTGACCAATAACAGTTTACAAACACACTTCAGTTTCCCGGGCTTGCAGATTATTGGCTCTGTGCCAGGTTCCCTTTCCAGGTCAATCTAAACAATAGCATGGTAGGTAAACACATTAACCCCATAATGACTGAATGTCAGACCTTGCAACACACATATATTCCAACAGTTGGAACATATTAAAATGTACAGGACTGCCTTATGGTTCCCAATCTGAAAACATAAAAAAGTATATTCAGCCAGGTTAGAACACTTGAAATCCAGCAAACTTGGATTTTGGAGTGGGTTTGTTTTTCTTAAGCAAACAGGCAAGGCTGAGGTGTGATAGAGACAACCTACCAACCTAGCTTCCCTACACATACTTCCCAGGGATAGAGACAATAAAGAAAAGCATTTTTTGTGCATTCCTTTTTTTCTATTTGGTAGGCTAAACAGGCAGCAGGCTAGGGTGAAAGATAATGACAGTGTAACACCCCACCACACTGGGACTCAGTTCAGATTCTGCAGGGAACAGGAGACATACTCAGAAGAAGTGGATCTCGAGGCACCAGGCAAAGCATGCCCTGTGCTGGAGACCAGGACTGTCACAGAGAACAGGAGCCATGACCAGAAGCTCCTGCTGTGGTGAGTATGACCTATGATTGGGAAGCTGGGTAGAAGGTGGCTCACTTGAGGTAGAGTAAATACTCAGGGTCCAGGTTAAAATGGCTTGGCCCAAAAATAATGGCTCTGAGCTGGAGGTTCAGGCAGGTCCCAGCCTTGTCACAATGGGGTTGTTCTACTGAGATGCAACCTAAATAGGGTTGCCAACTTTTAAACTGTTCTCCCTTAGTATCCATTTGATCTGCAGCAAAAAGCATATGATGTCATTTACTTCCACGGCATGAAAAGCTTCAACTGTCCATTTCCACACATTATAAATAGACAAGGTATGAATAGACAAGGTAGATATTCCTACACACCTGAAAAATGCCCCCAGGTTGCGGAAATATCTGAAATCTTTTTTTTAAAAAAGTGTGTGTGTAAAAAATGACCCCAAAATGATAAAAGGAGCATCTGTAGTTTGGCCTCAGTGCCCTCAGTGGTTGTTGCTAGGCAACCATAATAGTTTAGCCAGTATTCAAGGCAAGTAAAAGGCAAGGGGAAGGAGCAGGGTCCTTTCCAGGGCTGTTTGGGCCTTTGAAGGAGGACTCATTGGGGCCAGGCCTAGAAGCAACTACAACCTGATACCACATGAACTGCCTGACTCATTCAGATCTGGCTGCTTGATACTATTCAACAGCACCCCCCCCCAAGCCAGTGTAGTGTAGTGGTTAGAGTTTCAGAGTAGGATCTGGAAGACCCAGGTTCAAGTCATCCCAACCGAGTGACTGATCCAGTCTTACACACACAATCTAACCTACCTCTTAGGATTGTTATGAAGATAATATGGAGGCAAGAAGAATGATGCAGCCTGCTTTGGGTCCCCATTGTGGAGAAAAGCACTATGTAAATGAAATAAATTAAGAAATATAGTTGAAGATGGGGGCAGATGAATGGTAAGTTATTTAGTGGGTTTGAAGGAGGAGGAGCATATAGAGGATGCCAGGAGGAGGGAAAGAGGAAATAGTGTGGGGAAGGGGATACTAGTTAAATTGAAGTATCCACTGCAAGCCCTTGCAGGTTCCCCGCCATGCAATTGGACTATAAGGGAGAGGCTGCTGTGGGAAGGGGGAACATGAAGATGGGAGCGGGGCAGACATAAGTGAGTTGGAAGGAAAGAAGGAAGCAGGAAAAGGGTGAGAGTCTATTGGGGGCAGAAAGGGAAAGACGATATGGTGGGGGAGAGGAAAATGAGATGCCTCCCTCAAGCCCCTGCAGGTCCCCCACTTGTCCAACTTCTCTCAAACAGACAGAACTTTTTTCTCCTGGCTAAACCTGAAAGATGTTACTTTCAGGAGCCTAGGATGGAGCTGATCAGGTTTTTATTGGAAGGAGCAGCTGTTCGGCTAACCAGACATGAAGTCAGGTGTGACATAACCACCCTCTTTCTGTTCTGTTGTAATTTGAATAAAGACTATTGGATTGATACTTGTACCTCTGCTTGTTATCCTTGGGGATGGATCCTTCTTTTTGGTGGGTGGCTGTCTGTCTGGAAAACTGCAATGTATATGTGTACATATGCAATACATTTGAATACAATGTAAAAGAACCTGACAATATGCAAGCATTTTTGCAAGTATTTAAGGGGGCTTCTTGCAATTTCTGGTCAAGTTCAATCTCAAGCAGAGGAACATCCCCCATCACCAACTCAGTTACCTGCCTATTCAATATTCTGACCAGGCAAGCTGTTCATAAATTGATGATAAATACAAGTAGTAAGTTGCCTCTTTGTAGCCTAAGTCAATTAGTATATTGAAAGTAAAAGTGATGCTAACAATCTGACTTGACATTTATTTTCTATGCCTTTGGTGGTGGTGGAGAGTGCCTTCAAGTCAAAATTGACTTATAGTGACCCCTAGTGGGGTTTACATGACAAGAGACTAACAGAGGTGGTTTGCCATTGCCTTCCTCTGCAACCCTGGTCTTTGTTGGAGGTCTCCCATCCCATTACTAACCAAAGCTAACCTTGCTTACTTTCTGATATCTGATAAGATCAGGCTCACCTGGGCTATCCAAGTTAGGGCTTTTATACCTTTAAGAATATCTTAAAGATATCAGGATTTAAGTTCAGTTCTGTTTAATAATTTTCTAAATTCAATGCTCTATTCTAGATACAGATTCCATAATGGTGGGAGTCACCAAGCTTACAATTAGTTTCTGAGATCTACTCGGCTCTGCTTGTATACTGAAAACAATTAAAAGTGCAATTTTAATTAATATCATTATTAATTTGAAAAATAACAATAACATTCATTAATATTTGTCCATTTTTCAGGTGCTTGTCTGTCTGTCTGCTCTTGAGTTCATGAATGACAAAGGGAGAGAGGAAGGAAAGAGTGAACATATAATTCTAGAGGGGAAGCTGGACCTGGATTGCCCAGGCTAGTCTGATCTTATCAGTTGCCAGAAGCTAAGCAGGGCCATCCCTCATTGGTACTTTAATGGGAAAGGAAGAAAAATCAAATTTGCTACGCAGAAAAAGGCACTGACAATCTCTATTCATCTCATGTCTTGAAAACCCTATACGGTCACTATAAGTCAGCTGCTAATTGATGGCACTTTGCACACAACCATGTTAACTTCGTTGTAGCAAAACGGAAGTATATTAGCAGGGATGAATGCATATTCTTTCCCAGTTTATCCACACTTTTACCTTTCTTCTTTTGTTGTCTCTCTTACTGCAAAATTAGATTACAAGTCTTTTGGAGAAGACACCTATCTTGTATTCTATAAAACTGGATATTTTGAAGGCACTATATAAATAATAAAGGCACATTGAAGGCACTATATGAGTAATAAAAATAATATTAATATACTGAGGCAATCCTGTGAATTAGAAATCAACTTGTTAGTTCTAAACTCTTAAAAAGGCGCAACTAGTATCTTGCATAACTTAATCTACCATTGCAGAGCTGAATCCTATGCTTGTTTAATCAAATGTAAAATCAACAGAGTATCTATTCTGGAATAATTTGAGCATCAAACATCCAAATATAATCTGCTGCAGTTGCAAGTTCTAGAAATGTACAGCTTAGTCCTGTGAATGAATTTAAGAAAGATGCGTGTTTAAAATAGTGACGATGATGAAAGTGAATCCTGCTAACTTTTAAGAGCTACATTTGCATCAAATTGTGTCATAATTAATCCATGTTAGAAAAATGAACCCCTTGCAAGGTCAATGCTATTCATGTTTAGGCTTATATGTGGGATGCCCTGCTATCCCTACTCCGGTTCACTGTTTGTCACTAGCATCTATCTACCTTATTGTCCCCATAGATGGCCCATCACTAAGAAGTTTTATTCTGACTATCCCATAGAGAAAACAGGGGATCAGCACATAGTTAAGGTGCTACCAACTGATGGTTTCAGCTTCTGTGTTGCCCTCAGCCTGCAGAAGGCTATAGCTGATAGTCTAAGGGCCAAGCTAGATATGCAGGTTTTTAAAAAGTTTGGTATGAGTTCTCTAGAGTTCCCTGCAGCTTCACTAGCAGCTTAGAGGAATAGCTGTTAAAAATAAAGGAGAGCCCAAACATCCTCAGAATGCCTCTGCAGAAGGAGGAGGAACTCCTCCCTCCCCCCTCAAGCTATTTCCCCATGTCAAAATAGCAGGGGAGGGAGGTTTTTCCCTATTTTTTTCTGAACCACATGTAGTATTCTGTGCACCTGGAGCAGTAAAATCAGGGGGAAAATTCTCCCATGCTGTTGTGACACAGGTAAAAAACTTGAGGGAGGAGCCCCTCCTTCTACCATAGAGGCATTCTGGGGCCCTTTGGGCTCTCCTTTATTTTTTTTAACAGCCATTTACTTTTTAACTGCTGTATAACTGCAGAAAACCGAGTTGAGTCTGGGGTTATGGAACCCAGACCCAACTCTTTAAAAACCTGCACATCTAGAGAGAACCTAAAGTTAAATGTAAACAGAGCTTAAGCCATAAGCAAGCTCAATATGCGAGCTATAGAATGTTTTTCCTGCTTGCATGGCATCCACATTAAGGCAAGAGCAAGAATTTAGAACTTTTATTATTTTTGGTGCATGAGTGAATTTGTAAGAACCTTAAATCTTCCCTTTAACTGAATGAAGGTTTTAAAATTATATTTACAACTGCAACACCAGAGTACATGTAGAATACACACTTCCCATGCAAGTGTGAACTGGCTTTTAACTTTGAATAGTATAAAACTTTTGTTATTAAATCATCCTGAATGTTTTATTTCCCTTCAATACAATGTTCATGCTATCTTAATCATCTCTTATAGTTGAAGGGGATTGTTAAAATAGCTGGATCATGGTGCATAATTGTGTAGATGATACAAGTAAAGTTATCAAGGGTTCCACAAAGGGTTTTGTTAAGCCTCATATTAATCGCTGTCTGTGCAGTGTTCTGCATAACAGAAAGAGAGGTAACTCATACTAATTGGCTTTGACAAACATAATTTTCTAACACTTCGCTAATTGTATGCGAGTCTTTCACTCAGTGAAGAGGCAAGGTTATATTGACCAGATGTTGAAAGAGCAGCAGTTTAATTAATAGCTTAATTATCTTTTTAAAATTATAAGCTGTCTCTCTCACATGTGTGCACATTGTGGCTGTGACTCAATGGTCCAGCACCTGCAAAGTCCTTTCTTTGCCTAAGACCCTAGAATTCTGCTGCCAATCAAAATAGAGAAGTCTGGGCTAGATGAATCAGGTGCTCAGGATCACCTGTCATATTCAATACCCCCCTGCAGCTGAAGCTGATGCTGTTAGGGTGTTTCTGAGGTGTTTCTGTTATTTGAACTGGGGTGGGAAACTGTGAATGGAAAGTGTTTGTTCCTGTTCTAATCTCTCTGGAGCCTGGGAGCCTGCTTGACCTTGAGCAGTCCATGAATCACACAGCCTGTTTTCCTGAATGCAGAGTTAGAGAACTGTTAGGAGAAAGGGGGGTGAATTAGGGAACCTATATTTGCATGATACTTGTCTGTAGTCACCAGTCCTAGCAAAGATGGCATAAATATATGATACTGGCATCTTATCAATAAAGAACTTTTACTCATTAAGTGAAATCTCTTGAGAGTTGCCTGATATCCTTACACCCAAGGGCTTATTTGGTATCAGTCAGATTCATATGATCTTTATGGACATGCTATCTTTGAAGTTCATGTGTGGCATCGGATCCAGCTCTATGCTAAATAGCAAACTAATTATGTATGCATCTCTCCTCCCCAGAAATAACATAAACTCCAAGTTGATGGCACGAGAAATGAAATGAGATGAAAAGGTTCAAATAACAAAGAAAGAGTTTCACCCCAAAAGGAGATGATGTTACCAGAACTGCTCTTTTTAATGGGGGAAATTAGCTTTAGCAGTCTGTAACTAAAAATAGCGTGGATCTAACCTATGTTTACGGAGGTCCCGATTCCAGACACTCTAGTGACAAAGAGGCAGACTACAAATAGGTTCCAACACGTGTATTTACTAATAGTGTGGCGTAAGCCTGAACTTGCACATACACACAAGAAAGCATACAAGGACTAGGAAATACAGAGTAAGAAATATAGAGACTTTCGCATTAGCAGGTTCCCAACGTTGGTGGGGAATACTCACAATCCTGAAGCGAAGCAGAGACACAACAGCGAGGTGGCCCAATGCCAGCACTGGGACCACGGACGGACAGCAAGGGGTTCTGGATAGGATGGCACGCGCACCATGCGGTCTGGGAGACCGGCTTAAATACCCCAAAATGTACCCTGGGGCTGGTGCTGTACTTGGTGGTTCTCACAGATTAAAACAAAGGTTCTAATGGGTTACTGAATGGCTTGGTTGGGCCACTTTGGTAATCTGATTGTGATAAGTGACACCTCAGGAAGAGGGGACAAAAGAGGGAGGGGGAAATCCGAGTGGGCTGAATGGATGTTCCAACGGACAGGGCTTGCCCTGATGTCATCAGCTCTGGAATGCGGAGGTTTCTTTGAGATGCATTCTCTAAGTGCTTGGGATGGTCGGCACGTAGTTCCTTCTCCGGGGTGGCTCCTCAGATATGCAGAGCGGGGCGAGGTACTCTCGCTGCGGACGTGGTATGCCCGCTTCACCGAAATGGCTTCTCAAAGCAGTCTTCTTCCCTGGGTCTTCTGGCTGCCTGGGAACATGGATGCCGGCTGGGCATAGCTGGGGCTGGATAGCAGGCTGCCCGGTAGCGAGGGCAAGCTCAGGGACCGACCCGCGGGAGTCTCCAGGCAGGAACTGACCAGGGAGCGCCTAGCCAGGCTCGCTGGAGGTTTCCCCGGCAGGCGCCCGGCTGCTAGCCGCGGCTTGGGCCCATATGAGGCAGGCTTCCATGGAGGCAGGGGGAACAGCACGTAAAACACAGTCCAAAGCAGGGAACAGACATGGTCCGTGGCAGATGGCGATGCAGGCACGGGGCACACTTGTAACAGAGTTCAAACACACACTGGGAAGTCCAGATACAGGTCTGAGCAGGGCTGCCCAGGAAAAGAGTCCTTTGTGCAGTTATCCAAACATGGATGCAGGAAACTAACACAGTCTATTGCAGCAGCAAGGTAACTAACAAGCAGGCGGGAAACTGACACGTGTATTTAGAGCGCACATGTGCAGGGCAGTCTTTGGTGCAGCAGTAAAACAGCAATGCAGGAAACTTCAACACAGTTCATGGCAGGAGAGGGGGCCTACTTGGCAACAATGAATGAAGTTGTTTTGTATACATACTAAGCATGATCAAAAGGAAAAGGAAGCTTCAGGAGATCCAAGCAGGAAACAACTTTCCTTGGATAAAGAGTACTTAGAACATAAGACATGTGAAGGTCTTCCCTCACCAGCACCCTGGTCATTCACTGGTTGGCCAGCTGCCAAAGGCAGGTGTCCTCAGGCCTTAGTTGGGTCTGAGGTTATGGAATCCAGACTCAGCTATGGAAAGACAGTTGCACCATCTTGTTCCTTCTCCAGCCCTAAGAGTGCCAGCACACCTCAGCTGCCTCTACCTTTGCCTTCTTCCATGGATCTCATTGGAACCTGCTTTTAAAGAGGTACCCTTTAATGAGGGCGTAGACTTTCCAATTTGCAGGGGAGGGGGCTGGGGCTGGGCCATAGGTGTTGCTAGGTCTATAAGAGACATCATATGGAGGAGCCAGTGATATCACAGGGAGAGGCCTCCATTACCACTATCTATGGAGCTGGTGCCATGGGGGATTTAGGGAGGGGATCCCCAGAAATTTGGGGGGGGGTCTGGACATCCCTGGGCAATCCCTAACAATGCTGCTGGGCTGGGCCAGACCAAACCTAGGAAAAGTTGGGAATTGGTCAGTGGTTATAGTGGTATCTCAGCAATCTCCCATGTCCTGTTTTTGAAATTCACTTTCAGGATAGTCACTTTAAAATCTGCAAATATGCATACTATATGCATAAGACAAACAAATGGTCACAAATTTGTCACATTTTTGGAAACATTTTGGGAACATTTTTAAGGTTTTCCTGGACATTCATTTACAAGAGTCTTGTTTCTGCCTTATTCATAAGGGTGACTTAGTACTGAAATTTACTCAATTATGGCATCGCAGATGCCTTTATTTGGTAAGTGCATGGTTGAAATCTCTAAGCCAGGGCAGAATACAAAACAGTTGCTGTGCACTCAATTTCTGAGCAAAGTACAGAGTTCAGAGAAGTAGCAATCGTTTCACTTCAAACTCGTATCCTGTGAGTACAAGCACATTTTCAAATAATATATATACTATTTTGAAATAAATGTGCTTGTTATTTTATTTTGAAATAAAATAAAAAAAGAATCTTGGACATAGTCTGAACATTCTGGCCTGTACATGTTAGATGTTATATTTAGGCCTTTGGCAAATACGTGCGAATGTCTCCTGAGACAGGCTTGGTGTAATACCTTCAGCTTCTAACTTTTTGTAATAACATTTCAGATTTGCCAAAGTGTTTTATAGCTTTTTATCCAAACAACCACCATGCAAAGCAAGCCACAGTGCAATGATACTATTATTTGCTTGAAACCAGTTCATGTTGGCTGTAGCTGCCCAGGTGGTGAACAATTGTCAATACACACCTACTAGCTACTTGAGCAACTCTTTAGAGTGTAGACATTTTAAAAAGAATGCTTAACAGGCTTGCTGGGAGCGGGAGGCTGGCGGGTAATGCATCAGTTCGGCAGTGAGGGCTACGATGCCAACGGGGATACAGCCCAGGTGCCAGGCCAATGCTCCATATAGCTGTAATCAATAAAGTTGTAGCCATTTTCTAACCCACGCAAGTGGTGTGCTTATTGAGCTGTAACGCAGTCCGACATAGCCCCTAGGTGACAAAAGGAAATTTTAAAAAGGCCTCAGATCTGCATTCCCCCTCCCCACACACACACATCTTGTTAATGCAGATGGGTTTTCTCATTGCTTCAGAGAGACAGCACCCAGGCTGCCATTTTGGGAATTGTCCTTTTTTTTTCAATAGATACCACCTCACCATTTAAAAATGAAATGGAAATTGAAAGCAGAGCTTAGGAGTGGCTGAAGCCCCCCCAGGAAAAAAATAACTGTTCTCAATCAAGAATATATAGACCCAATCCCACACCCAGCAAAAAAACCCAACAGCAGCAGCAAGCAAGCAAACAAAGCTATTTCAACAAAGAAACATAGGCCCTACCCTTCCTCAGTGTTCCATTTCCAAAATACAATGTAATGATAATGTAACTGCAAAATAAAATAAAATAGAGACACACTTTTCCCCCATTAAAAGGAAGAGAAACTGACCATTAACAAGGTAGGATCAATTGCAGAGAAAACGTGATAGGTGGTTGTAGTGTGTGGGCTGCTGTGTGAGAGAGAAAATAACAAACTTACACTTGCCTTAGGATTAGAAAAGAAGTAAGAGTTCTTATAGGAACTCCATACTTTGATAGGAAAGTGGAGAGATAGATTCCTATCTGCCTATCTAGTCTAAAGATGGATATGGATAGCATATCCAAATCCTGCATCCATGGTAAGAATAAATAGTTGTGTGACAAAGGGAGAAAGAGAAGGATGTCACAGGGAGGAAATCCTAAGATTAGCAATATACACAACAAAGCCTGGATCAGGGCAATAAAGGAGTAAACAGTAAACAGATACCCTGACCTGTTTATCTTTCTAACTCTCTAGTTTGTTCCCCTCTGAAACCTGAGGGAAGGGACAGTGTCAAGTTCTCAGGAGTTTTCTAGTTTACCTGAAGAACACCTTCCTTTGTGTGTGTGTGAAAGAGTGTAAGCAGTAAGCCTGGTCTCCACCATCTTTAATAGCTATTTTACATGGCTACCTGTGATATAAAATCACAAGGCCTCTGGATTAAAATGGCAGTTTGGATTGCAGCCAGGGGAATTCCAGCTAGCAGTTACTGAGTCCCGCCTGGGAGACCCAGGCGTGAATGGAATGCCACATGTAAATGCAGGGTGACCAGTGTTGATTAGTTTTACAGGCTCCCCAGCCCCAAAAGGAATCCAGAGCAACAAAGTTCTCACAGAGTCACCCCACTTAACACATTCCTTTCCCTCCTTCCGTGATGAGATCTCCTGTCCATGATTGAGGAGAAAATCAACTAGCATTCCTAAGTATTTATAATTTATTCCTGGGAAGGAACATTCCCCAACTAAATTCATCAACTTAGCTCCGGTGGACTCCATTAACAAACTGCTCCTTTGTGCAGGTCCGGGAGATACTTTGCATTTTCATTTACACACCCTGGCAGCTAGCAATCAAGGTGATCAAACCTTTTGTTACTCCCAGAAACTGACCATTGGAGTCTTTGTTCCAATGGCTAGGTAGGCTCTCCCACCTTCGGGCATGTTTTACCTTATAAGAATAGAGCCCTTGCCCCATTCAGATCTTGCATGTTTCCAGGACCCCTGCTTCCAGGCCCCATTAGGGTCTCTTCCCTAAGACTCTCTCTCTGTACATGCTTATTGGATCCAAAGTGCTGTTCCCTTGAGGTTGCCCTAAGCCTCTTGCTCTCCTGGCTGAGGACTCTGGATGTTTGAAGCTACTCTCTTTCTCCGTGGACTGGACTACTCTTCAGGATAGGTAGATTTACTTCCCCTCCCTCACTCTATTCCAATTTCTGACTAGCTTCCTAGGACTCTGTGTGTGTGTAACCATTTCTACTATTTACTCTTGTATGTGTGTGTGCATTTTCCTATTTTAATAAAATATTATTTTTTGAACTTAAAGCACCAGCCTTGTCTGCTATCTGGGAAGGGACTCCGTAAAAATTGGTGGAAAAGATCCCGTAGTTACTGCCTCTCACATAGCCGTCTTCCTTGCTGCTAATTCCTTCCATAATTCTCTTATTTGCAAGGAGACCAATTCAGGTAACAAGAGTGAGACCTATATATTGCTGCTTCCACAAAAGTCTTTCACCTTAGATCTCTTCTGCTTAACTTATACTACAGGAAGTCTTTGCTATAGGTGGTAGGTTGACAGAACGGTCAGCATGTGAGGGTGATTATGAGGTAAAAAACAAAACAAAAGTAGCATTTATTTGTACATACATAAGTGTGATGGTTGGCTGAAGAGTTTTGATAAACATACAGATTTCAGAATAGATCTTAAGCTTGACAGTTTCAAATATAATTATACCTTCTTAAAGATATTTTCACAGACTCAGTTGCACAGCTTAATTTTCCACACGAGTCTTCAGTAACAGAATAAACTCTCTCTCTCATCCGTACAGACACGGATTCACTCAGGCCTTTCCACACACTTGCCTGACCTAGATAGAATAATTTCTCTGTCAGATGGTCATAAGCTGCCTCAGGCATACATACAGTTTGCCAGACTCAGCTAGAATAAAACTCTTCTCTGGCTTCCACACAGTTTGCCTGATTTAGTCAGAATCCTTTTTCTGAGACACCCAAAGACTGACCAAAAACCTCTCCCCTCAGCTCTCTGACTAAAAACTGCAGTTCATTCTGCCCCCTAGGTAGGCTTCCCAGGTGCCCACCAGTAGCCGGCAAACTCCTGGGGATTTGCCCTCTTGTCCTCTGATTGCTCAGTGATCGGCAGGAGGGGACATGCTCCTGGATGTCCCTTGCCACTGGCAGGTACCTCAGGAGCATGCACGATGTGCGCTCACTCCCAACCGGTGTGATGACATCTCTTCCAGAAGTGACATCATCACGCCACCCACAGGAATGTTTCCACATTTCATTTGGGCCCCAAACAGGCTGAATCAGCCCCGTGTGGAGCTCAGGAGTGCTCACACATCCAGTGTTGTTGACGTCACTTCCGGAAGTGACATCATCACGCCGGCTGTAGGGTGCACATATGCTTTGCATGCACGAAAGAACATCTCGTGCTCAGCAAAAGATAAATGCCAGGTACTCCACCCTCCCAATGGGAGGTGAGGGGTTCCTGGCAACCCTACCCCCTAGGGTACGGCTACCATCCCATTAGAGCAGACTCCATTCACCCATCTAGGCCCCCTCCTCCTTTCCTCAGAGGCCTGAATTTAAACTCACAGTAAAAATTTCAAAAACTTCACATTAGCAAACAGAAATAAAATCCAAATTAAATACAGTACATGCAAAACATTACACCCTTTGGCTCACCTAACCCAATCCCCATTCAGCATCCCTGACAGGGGAGGTGGCCTGGGGCTCTGTGGAGACACCAGCAGCTGAGGCAGCAATAGGGGAGGTGGTGCAGAAACTGAGGAAGGTGACTGCTATCACCATGCTGAGAGTAGGGTTGGAAAGGAGGACAGCATTGCCAGACAAGACACATGCTACAAGAAATTGGAAGTACTTCAGTTAATAAAGAGATATGCATGTACTTTCTGTAGCACCTTTTGAAGTTGATCTCTTTGCTGGTTTGAAGCTTGGTGCTGCCCCTCTCCTATTCCCAGCCTTATACCCTCTCACTCACTGCTGTTTTCTAATCAAATAGTCAGTCCCCTCACAGGTGATTTGAAGGAAAAAACAGGGGAAAGCAGCTGAACCTTAGCAGCAGCTTTCTATGTCACAGTTGATTTGGTTCTAAGACTTGAAGAATGGAATAATCCAATAGTGAGCCCTTCTTGCTCCTGGAGCTGGTTTAAATTCCAGTCCCAGCAGGGTGGAGCACAGCTAATAACTAAAGTCTCTCTTCCTTGAATCTCCAACATGCGTCCTGTCTCCCTACAGATGCTCCCTACAGATGGTTTCAAATATCTTTGACGTGAAAAATTTCCATTTCTATCTCACTTCTCTCGCAATTCTTTATTTTGACACCTTTTTCTATTCCCTCTCACCATGTTTTCCTGTAAAATATACACTTTTCCAATGGTATTCTATGGAAGAGACCAAATTTCCAAAGTTATCTGATTTAATTTGAAATCTCCATTTTGATTTCATTTCTTCTTGTTGAAAAGTGAACCTAGGGACCTTTATTTTTACACCTACTTGTCTTTCCTCATGCCCAGTTTTCCCAACACATTTTTAAAAGAACTGAATGGTTATGTCATATTGAGTTGTCATATAATACCACCATCCAGTACTGGGTAGCTCATGTGGTTCTTTAGAGTCCCCACATTGCAATACTGAAGTGATAGCAGAAATGATGATCACAGAACTCTGTGAGCTGATTTAACAATCCTATTTTTATTTATTTTATGTCATTTATAGTCCGCCTTTCTCACTGAAACTCAAGGTGGATTACATAGCGTGAGATTAGTACAATCAGTATCGAGGACGTTTCCACAACAATGTAATAGGATTTTACAAAGATGCAGCATTGGCAGGGATCCAACACAGAGTTGAAGAATTGCTGAAACAGAACATAATTCCAGGACTGACATTAGACAACATGAAGCACAGATAGTATAGGAGTACATATTCGAGCAACAGATAATATGCAAGGCAACATAGTGGTGAAGTCTATGGTCCCTAACTCATTAGCGAAGCATTTGAGACCCCCCCTCCCTACAAAACTTCCCTCCTATCTGAGTAAAAAGCCTTTTTGAATAATTTGGTTGGCTCCCTCTCTTGCCAGTCCATTTTCATCCTTCCCATAGTGCATAGTCCTTTTTGTCTCTAAGCCTATGTGGTAGTCTTGCTCTGCTCCTACTACTCCTCGTTTTTTTGACTACTCTACTTGACTACTCCTTGGTTTCTTGGACTCTTCTCTACCCTCCCCACTCTTGCCACTGCTGGCTGGCTGATTGGAGATCTAGGCTTGAAGTACAAAGTGCCTGCTGTATGCTTTTTGCTCCAAGTTGACTCTAGCAAGTAGTGTTGTGAGTTCTCTTTAAATTACAATGTCTCTGCTTGTGCAGATCTCTGGTTATTGGGGTTTTTAACCCCTCCGCTTTTGCTTTTCAGATTTTTCTGCAAGCCCAAGATTTCCCCCTCAGGTTTGTAAAAACAATCTCCCTCTCTGTCCCTGGCTTGATTCTGTGGATTATTTAAATCACACAATGGGGTCCAGGTTCAAAACTAGATACATTGATATAAAAAAAGCAAAAATAAGGATCATTTGGTCATCTTTCCCCCTCACCTTTACTTGTGGCATTTGAAGGTGGGATGGCTACAGACAACAGAAGCACATGTGAAATTAATACTCAGAAGTAGACATGGGCATGAACAGCATTATGAACAGAAAAAACCCACGAACAGCCCAATCTGCTGTTTGCGAGCAAGCTGTTCGTGAGGCCCCAGCCTAAATGAACAGGTGGTCGTTAAAGCCTTGTTCGTTGCCTTCGACAGCCGTTTGGCAATCCAGACAGTCTGGTGCCTGCTGCAATCAATCCCATTGGCAACCGGAGGCAAGGAGGGACTGAACTCTGTCTGAACTCCTTCTGGCTTTCCTTCTGGCTTTAACCCTTCAAAGTACTTCCAGCAGAGAGTCCCATTTTTGCCACTGTGAAGAGAAAATGACAACAAAGGGGGAGACCCATGCATCGTGCCTTTCCCAGGGTGCAATCTCTCTGAAACTTGGGGGGTCTTCAGAGGACAGTGAGGACTATGTCTCCTGCAAATTTGGTGGGTATTGGACATTGGGAAGGTCAGTTTGTAACCCCTCAAAGTAGCTTCCACCAGAGAGTCCTGGTTTTGCCACTGTGAACAGAAAATGACAACAAAGGGAAGGACCCATGGATCATGCCTTTTCCGGGGTGCAATCGCTGTGAAACTGTGGGGGTGGTCTTCAGAGGACAGTGGGGACTAAAGGGGGAGAGCCATAGATCATGCCTTTCTTGGAGTGCAATCTCTCTGAAACTGGGGGGGGGGTCTTTAGAGGATAGTGAGGACTAAAGGGGGAGAGCCATGGATCATGCCTTTCCTGGGGTGCAATCTCTCTGAAACTGGGGGGATCTTCAGTGAGGAATAAAGGGGGAGAGCCATGGATCATGCTTTTCTGGGGTGCAATCTCTCTGAAACTGGGAGGGTCTTCAGAGGACAGTGATGAATATATCCCCTGCAAATTTGGTGGGTATTGGACATTGGGAAGATTCTCCCAGGTGCGAGAGGGACAGGGAGAATCTCCCCACCTCTCTCGCACTGAGCAGGCAGCCTGGCTGTGACTGCTCTCCCGGCCCTTTAAACAATCAGCTGGCAGTCAGCAGGGGGAATTCCCCCTGCCTGCCAGCTGATAGTTTAAAGGGATCTTTAAAAGGCCAGGTAAGTGGGTTTGAGGGGAGGGGGATAAGTGGGGGGGTTGGGAGTGGGGGGGGGGGTTCTGGCCACCACAAACAATGAACATCAAACATGTCCAGGAACAGTTCATGTTCGTCCATGTTTGTTGTTCATTGTTCGTTGTTCGTTGATGGCACCGAATGTCAAACAGGGTGTTCAGTTCCCCCCCCCCCGCATTTGTGCCCATGTCTACTCAGAAGTAGTACAGTGTGTGTTTAGGGAATGTTTCCATAATATGTTTAATTCTTCTTTTCATTCTGTGATAGCAGAAAGGAACATAAGTGTCTTTTGCTGAACCTAAGTAATGCTTTTGTTCCATGATGGAATAATTTTCTAACACAGAAATCTTGTCATTCTGTCATTAGCTATACACCAAAAACAAAATTAAAAGAAGACAAAAAATGTAGTAAAGAAACAGAACACATCACATTTTTAAACAATCTGCAGTCTACAGTGCATTGCAAACTGAATCAAATGTTTACTTAATTACAATCAGGTTTATTCTTACCCCTTGAACAGTAGTTTTGTGAACAGCAGGTAAATATTGTTAAGGAAGTATTTGCATGGCTAAAATGTCTATCAGCATTAAAACCCATGTTTTATGCCCCCCCCCCCACAAGTGCTAGGAGTTGGGTAGCACAGCTTTGTGCAGAAACAAAGCATTTTAGCTCAGCACATTTTTGGTCCCTAAGGAAGAGATTTACTAGGCTTTGTCTAATCATTAACCATCAGACCATGTTTAGCAGGAGTTGACAAGGAGTTCACTATATAGTTGCCTGAAAAAATTCCCTTGAGATTTAACAGTCTCGCAGCAGCAACCAAGAAAAAATAAAAATTTGTCCTTGTAAAACAATTTCTACCTCCTCCTGGCAATATATCAAAAGATAGCTCTGGTGTTTGATGACTGTCTCTTATAAAGAGTGAGTTCATTTTTTGGCTTTAAGTTTTTTGAAGCAATTTTTAGACTGAGCATTCTAGTTACTAATAGCTCATATTAGATATGAAAGAGACCACAGATATTAAGGAAACTGAAGAAGGGAGATTAATGGTTTAACATTATAGATTCAGTTTGCCCCAGCCCACATCCATACAAATCGAGCACGAGGCATTTTCCTTGGGCTAAAGAAGTCTCAGCCAATCAGAGTACAGCAGCAGGAAGCTATTTGCTTACCTGTGTCCATACCTCAGCGCTGCACTTGATATTATGAACAACTGCTTTTTTCAAGTGGCTGCCTTGGTGGCCTTATGTGGCATTACAGGTGAGCAAGCTGCTGTCCCATTCTCAGTGCGCTGCTTCCCAGAGGGCTTTGTGTCTGATGTATGGCTATTGCCAGAGAAAATTCAACAGTCCAGAACAGACCAGAAGGACAGGGGACAATCCATTTTCTTTTCAAGTTCTGATGCTTAGTAGGCATGCAACATGCTTGAGCACATATTTTTCTCTGTATTGATTTCCTGGAAATGGCATCTCTCACTTCCAATCAAACCCTTGCAAGGGATGATCAAGAGCACTCTCAACCAATCTATTGATTTCCTGAACAATGACATCTCTCCTTTCTTATCAGCCTTGCAAGGAAGACACAAAGAGCACTCCTGGCCACCTGCGTTTCTGTGATTATTTTCTATTGTTGTTTGTTGGTTGCAATCTCATTAATGTTTCTGGGGGCCATCTACCATTGCAAATGCTATAGTTGCAAATGGCATATTTCTTTCTAAGTGCATATTTTTATAGAATTTCTGGAAAGCCTGACATCTTTCTTCAGCCCAGTCTAGTCTGACTTCTAGCCTTCATAAGGGACAGGATTAGCAGCCAAGCTAGATGATCATCTTGAGATTTAACATGGATAATTCATTAATTTTGATATGGAATGTGTGCTGGAAAAAAAATCTGTTTTAATTTTTGATCTGGGGTTAAGGCGACCATTTTTTTTGTACTTATGCTAGATTTCTGCATCAGCCCATTACCATTCCAAACCTGTTTATGATACTTTTTCCAGCTTCAGGAATTCCAGAATGATTATCCCCTATGGAGTATCAATTAAGATGGCTGAGGTGACTACTTTTAAAGCAAATGGCACCATATTTGCATTGGAAGTTGTCCTTCCTCTACACTAAAGACCTCCCAAGTTTTATAGGAATTGGACAAAGTGGTCCAGTTTTATAGACCTTTGAATGTGACCCATATTTTGTCTCCATTGTTTAAAAGACCTTCAAGTGAAAAAAAAATGCTACCTATCTACTCCAAATTCTGACATTATGCTTCAGAATGTTGGCTATATATAGTTCTCTCAGTTCTGTTATGAATGGGGGGAGGGGGAAGCATGTGTATGTGTGCACTGCAAACCAATAGTCTTGTTCCAATAACCCACCCTTATCCTAAATAAAGGAAACAACCATTCATTTGTTATATGACCTGTCTTCACACTAGAGATGGGCACGAACAGCAATACGAACAAAAAAAAGCCACGAACAACCCAATCTGCTGTTCGAGAACAAGCTGTTCATGAGGCCCCATTCTAAACTAACAGGTGGTCGTTGCAAGCCTCGTTCGTTGCTATTCATTGCTGTTCATCGAGCCAGACAGTCTGGCACCTGCAATCAATTCCCATGGCAACTCAGACAAGGATTGTCTGAACTCTGTCTGAACTCCTGCTGTTGCCCTGGAAACCCAATCTAAGCCCAATTTAGCTTGATAGGCAGGTCATCCTCCCAAGTGTGGACTGGAGCTCTAAATTTATTACAAGATGAAAAGACCAGGCGGGAGGGGAGCTCCCAGCTCTGGCTTTGCAGAAAGTGGAGAGGGAGAGACAGCTGCTGTTGGCATTTTGATAGAGAGAGTGCATTGGAGCTTGAATTTTCTTTGTGTGTGGTGAGATAGGGATCTACCACTTCAGGTTCCAGGGCTGCTGCCAGGCTCTGGGGCCAAGCTATTATTTATTATTGGTACCTTTCCTGGTGCCTGCTCAGGTCAGGTTTCTGGGAGTGGTGCAGTAGGGATCTTGACCAAACTTGGATGATGGCTGGAGGAGAGCCTGCTGGCCCCCATGAACATCCAACCACGAACATGTTCAGGAACAGGTCATGTTCATAAGTGTTCGTGAGTCCCTGTTCATGGATGGCAATGAACAACAACATCATGTTCGGGGTTTTTTTTTGTTCATGCCCATCTCTACTTCACACACTTTGTCAATCACTCTGACTCTTGCTTGCTGCTCAGGCTTCCTATATAGGCTCTTCTGTGTGAGTGTTACTTGCCAGCTTGCTAAGAAATGAAGAGGAAGGCTAGGAGGAACAGGCAGCAGTGGTCATGGCCTATACTCCTGAAGCCTTAGAGCCAAGCTAGATGAGACAAATTACACAAGGTCATGCAAGTATCTAGACTCGTGTCTGTTCCTACCTGCTCGTGTCCATTTTACCCCTGGTGAACACGTGTTCTGTACCCCTAGTCCGTGCACATGTCAGGTAACTGGTGTAGTCCCGGTTGCAAGTGTCCATAGTCATAATCAATGAGTTGCTATTGCAGAGCATCAATTTTGAGCAGCTTCTGCTTCCCTCTCTCCACTTTTTTGCCCTTAGATCTGGCTTACACTCAAACTGTTTTGCCTTTAATCTGGCAAGTTTTAAATCCTCCCATTTTCTAGTTGATGCCGCTGCCTCCCTACTCCTCCTTCCTGCACCCTCCTTCCCTCTTAACTTCTTCCTCCTCCTCTTCATGCAGTGTCTTCAGTCGGGATAAGGAGCAGGTGGGAAGAAAGATCGTGACAACACAATTAAGCATCTGAGCAAAACTTCAGAAACATGTCTGATACATGAACCTGAAAAAGGACTGGGTGAGGGGTATTCATTATCCAGGTTGGCTCAACAATACAGAGCAAATTGGGTAAAATTTGACCATTGTTTCCAATGGGAAATGCTATTTGGGGCTTTTACTAAATTTGCTGGGAACCTACTTCTAGCTGTTTTATAAAGACTCCCCAAGTTTCATGAAGATTGGACTTCGAGGGGCCATTTTATGGTCCCTGAAAGAAGATGCCCCAATCACCTTCAATCTTCATTATTCCCTGTGGGGAAAACTAGGAGAGTTATTGGGGGGGTAGGGGGGCATTTTGGAAGCAAAATCCACCAAATTTGCAGGGCAGTTAGTCCTATCTATCCCCTAAAGACCCCCCCCCCATGTTTCAGAGAGAATCAACGCTGGGAAATGCATGATCTATGGGTTTCCCCAGTTCCTGTCAAATTTCTCCTCGTAATAGGAGCAAATGGGGTGGCAAAAATGGCTCCCCAAAGTCCAATCTCCCTAAAACTTGGGGGATCTTTAGAGGACAGTTAGAAGTAGGTCCCCTGAAAATGTTGTAGATATTTTGCAAATTGCTACCCCATCCCCCTAGATAGCCCCTTAGTTTTCCTATAGGTAATAGCGGAGATCGGATATGGCTGGGGACAAACATGCAGGAAACAGTTCCTTCTGACTGACAGCAAGGAATGCTGCCATGGCTCCCGAAGTGGGGATTGCCCACCTCCCTTTGCATAGATGTGTCATACACGTGTAATTTATCTCAAGTAATTTGGCTCTCAGAGGAGGAAGAGTAAGAGTCAGTGTTGGTGTCCTGTGAGGCAGCCAGTGGTGCCAATGGAAGAGCCCTGTGGACTCATCACTACTGAGAGAGGTGCACCAGGCTGTGTGCCAAACCATGATAGAATTACTGAAGGAGGAGGATAGGGTTGCTAGGTCCTCTTACACTTCTGGTGGAAGGAGTGGATCTAGTAGTCACCTTCTGGTTGTCCCCCATGCGTGTGTTCCTGCACGATGATGTCACTTCCAGTGACATCACTGCACACGCACAGAAGTGGGTCAATTTAGGCCTCAAATGAGCCATTTGGGGCCCAGATCAGCCCACTGCGAAGCACAGGTGTGCTCTTGGGGTGATACAATGATGTCACTCCCTGGAAAGCCCAGGAGGCCCATTCCTACACCTTTCCCCCCTGCCAGCCAGGTGAGTGGTAGCGGGGGGTGGAGGGTGGGAGTAGGAGATCCCCCACTCCTACTGGGGGACTGGTAACCCTAGAGGAGGAAGAGTGGGAGTGCAGTAAATGATAGTCTTTTGCCTTTATGTTGTTTACTTCGGGATCCTTTAACTGGGTAAGGCTGTGGTTAGGCAGGACATGCTCACATAATGCCTCCAAGGGATCTAATTGGAAGGGAGAAAAGTCTCCCTCCCATTGCCAGGAAATTCAGGAGACTCAGAAAAACTCTCTTATTTGATATTTCTGGACCTTTTGGCAGCTTTTGATAAGATCAGTTCTTGTTTGACTATCTTGAATATCTAGGTATTCTTAATAGATTCTTTTTGGGTTGTTTTGTACTTTTTGATCTTGGTCAGAGAGATTCCAGTACGTCATCCTGGGTTCTGGGAGTAGAATATTCTAATAAAATTTCTGTCCTATAGTGTCACTTAGATTGAGGTGAATTTGTCATCTTAGAAATGATGAAATGCTAGAAAAGTTTTAAAATACTACTGCATTAAATAAACTGTATAAGTGCAGGTATTCAGTTTCCAAAAATCATGTGACTGGAAAGATCAATCTCAAAGAAAAATGTCAGTAGATACAGTCAGCTTATTACTTTTGAAGGAGGAAATTGCAAAGGTGTAGAAAATAAATTTAGTGGGCTGAATAAAATGGCTATAACTAAACAACTTCCTTTTGGTGCCAGTTCTGAGGTACACCAGAGAATGTCAAATGCTACATTATAAATGACCTTTCAAAGAAGTAGCTGCTAATCACTTCTGCATATCAATTTTTCACTGAATGTGAACCCTACTAGTGAAACTTTATCTTGTGAAATGTATTTGTTGGATAAATCTACTGCTCAAAAGAAATACAAGTTCTGGCACAAGTAGGACGTTATCCTGACATGTCTTGAATTTTGGTCCATTTCACTGAAATAAATATATTATGCACATATATTCATTACACATGGAATTGCAAGGTAAGAACTTAGGGCCAAGCTACACATGACGAATGACACTTGAACGGCAAGTGGATTTAGTGGAGGGCAAGTGAACAGGGAGAAATACACTTGCTGTTCAAGTGTCATTCGTCATGTGTAGCTTGGCCCTCAGTCTTAGTTTCTTGAGATGTGGCATAGTTAGTTTTGTGTTAAACAGACTGATGACTGCTCATCCACCTGACATTAGTTTTCAGTTTTTTATTTCTGAACTCCTATTTTATTCTACATAATGTACAGTCATATATCTTTTTTAAAAAAGCTCACCAGGCAAAGGAAAATGAGTCTCACAACAAATGGCTCAGAATGTCAACGTTCCTTGAACACTAGCAGAACAGTGTGTCAATTTGACAGGATTGGCATAGACCTCTACATAAAGATTCTGTCTTTAAATTACCTTATATTCAAAAAGTAGTATGAAAATTTTGAGCAAACTGTTTGAAAGGATAGATGTCAATAAATCCCATTTACATTGGATTTCCAAATTCTGAGATTTTAAGGAGTTTTTCTGTTGGGAACAGCTTCCAAAATTGCTGTTGTTTAGGTGTGCATGTGGATTATGCACACATACCCACTGGATTGTACCTATAACCTATAATATACAAAGGACATCAACTAGTTATTTGGAGTGGGTGCTAAGCTATTACATTTAAATGAGCAAGTCAGCCACTTAGTTTATTGTTATCATCTTTATTGTGAGAGATTATTTGTGCTTTTTATGAGAAAGTTCACAGTGCACTTCTCACAGAATGGAGAAACCTTTCTTGATAATAATCTCTTATAACTCTGTTTTATCTAGTTTGAAAATTGTATCTTTTCTCTGCCAACTGGCCTTGAGAATGTCGTTAGGCAGACAGAGACACTGAATTGTTGACTCTTTGCTATACAGAGGGGCAGCAGTAATAATGAGGTAGGTATTCAATTGGTGTCTGTACATATCACACAGTATTTGATCAGAGCTATTGTCACTGTTCAGCTGTACTTGTGTTCTTTCTGGTGATGTTTATTTGCTCTTGGGGCCAATCCTTATTTTGATGTACTCTTTATTGATTTTCTTGTACAAAAATGAAGAAAAATTCTTTCTCTAGAGTGTACAAAAATAAGACATAGAAAGAAAGAAAACTTTTACAAGTATGTGATTAAAAACAAACTTTGGAGAAGCCACCGAAATAGTGTGTGTGGGGGAAGCCTACTGAAACTACAGTAAGTGAGAAACAGAGATTATGAAAATAAATATTTCACTGAATTTCAAATATTAGAAAAATGAACAAGCGGGGACCTTTGAGAATTGCAGGGGGGGTCCATCCCCCCCAGCTGTCCCCAACTTTGCTGTGATAGCTTCCTACTCTGCCCACCCACCTCCTCTTCCAAGCCTGCCTGCCTCCTTTTTCCTATTGCAAGCTGTCCTGGTCAAAACACCACCCCTGGGAGACCTGGACGTGGCTTTGTTGCTTGCACTTGCGCAGACAATGCTGTTGTTTTGAGGGGATTTAAACTCCCCAATGTATTTTTCTTTTAAGTTTTCAGATATTTCTGCAAACCTGGGCAGAAATATCTGTTTTGTGTCAGTGTGGCCACAATCCATGGATTTAAGTATCCATAGATGGGATCACACTTGGCTATTAGAAAATAAGACTGTAGACAATATGAAAATACTAATGATACATTATTACAAGTGTTGTTTATGTTCGACCTGAGTTCAATCCTGGCGGAAGCTGGGTTCAGGTAGCCGGCTCAAGGTTGACTGAGGGCCAAGCTACACATGACGAATGACACTTGAATGGCAAGTGTATTTCTTCCTGTTCACTTGCCCTCCACTCAATCCACTTGCCAGGCAAGTGTCTTTTGTCATGTGTAGCTTGGCCCTCAGCCTACCATCCTTCCGAGGTCAGTAAAATAAGTACCCAGTTTCCTGGGGGTAAAGTGTAGATGACTGGGAAAGGCAATGGCAAACCACTCCATAAAAAGTCTGCCAAGAAAACGTCGTGATGCAACGTCCCCCCATGGGTCAGTAATGACTCGGTGCTTGCACCTTTACCTTTTTTACCTTTAAGGGAAAATATATACAGTGGCCAACTCTGGCTTGGAAAATTCATGGAGATGTGAGGGGGGACCTGGAGAAGATGAAGAGGGAAGGGAGCTCAGTAGGAGTGTGATTCCATAAAGATCATCCTCCAAAATTGCCATTTCCTCCAGAGGAATTTACCCCTGTAATCTGGAGATCAAATGTAGTTTCAGAAGACCTCCAAGCCCCACCCTGAAATTTAATCTATTAGTCCTCATCCATCCCTCTATCTCTCTGACCTAGATGGCCCAGGTTAGTCTACCCTCATCAGATCTCAGAAGCTAAGCTAAACTTTTAAAAAACAGTTTTGGAAAAATATCATTGATCAGTGTGGTAATATAATATTTTTAATAAAATGTTATTTCACTTAATGGTTGCTGCACCACAAGTCCCCAAGCTACATCGCCAACACATTGCTGATGCCTTTCCTCCATTATCATTTATTTTATTTTATTTATCATATAGAAGGCAAACTGTATTCCTGACAACTCACCTCCTATCCTGATGCACCTCCAGACGGCGCTGCCATGGAGGGAAGCCCAGACAAGGCAGCCTGTCCCTCCAGAGACCGTGCCATTGTGGGAAGGAAAAGCCGGGATCAGGCATGGAGCAGGTGGCAATGCCTGCCCCCTGCCTTCACCCAGCTGGGATCAGGAGCGGAGCAGGTGGCAATGCCTGACCATCTTCACCAAGTGTAAGTGGTCATACTTGCCCTCACGATATTAAGGCTTATGAATATGGCAATATCATAAGCCCCTCTGCTCATGTGTTTAAAACACAGACAAGCTGCCTGGCTAGGCAGGAGATGGAAAAGTAATGGAATGTGAGAAGTGAAGTAAGACTAACTTAGCCCCACATACCACTCTGTCCAGCTTCAGAGGCCCTGCTTTGGGTGTCCCTGCCTTCTCAGGCTAGATAGATGACAATTCAAGAAAGGGCTTTCTTAGTCAAGGCACCAATACTTTAGAATTTCCTCACTGAGGAGATTCACCTGTCCCCCTCTATTGCTGCCTTTTGCTAGTGGGTAAAGACTTTTTTGCTTTATTTGGTATACCCCTCCCTCCATAACTGTTACCGGCCATTCACCCTCTTCTTCGTGTTGTGTGTTTGTGAGTCTTAATTTAATTGTTTTTATACATTTTTAAAAGTTGTTTTGCATTTAAATTGCTTAAAAAGTTGTTTAATTTTTTTAATGTTTTAATGTTCACTCCAGAGGAAAAACAAATGTTTTACTCAAACTAGCAACAGAAAGCAATGAAAAGAAACTTGGTAGATGCCCTCAAACAGGCAGAGACAAATGGACAATCAACAATGAGAGTCAATTCAATTCATTTCAACAAGTTAGCTGGTTGAGAGGAGAGGTTACTGAGTAGCAGTTCCCTTGAGACATCACAGCAAGATGTGGACTGTTTGACTTTGTTTGTTTTGAGCTACACAGAATTCTTTTATAACAATCAAGCCAGTGAGTTTGAACAGTGCTACTGGCAAAGCATGCTGGGTCCATCAGCCTGCTATTTTCTGCACCATGAAACATTGCCTATAGGAAACAAGCTACAGCATTTAAATGTGATAGTAACAACATCTGCATAAAATAGAAACAAGCCACGATCAAGGACTGAACTTCTTGTCTTCCATGAGGAAACCATGATACACTTTGATTTTATGCTGTCACATTTTCATTTTTAGATGGTACATTACACTCTCCACCATAGCATTTTAAAGTGTATAGTTTTTGTGCACCATGAAAGGCTTACATTAGCCTGAGGATTATATATATATATATATATATATATATATATATATATATATATATATATATATATAAAGACAAGTGTCCTGACTGACTCATCAATGCCCAGCCCAACCCCCTGGACCTAGAAATGTGAAATTTGGGGAGAACGTTCCTTTTGTGATATAGAGGCTCACTAAGAAGGGATTTTAAGAAATTAGCCCTCTAAGGGGGTAGAAAGGGGCAATATGTGTTTTCCCATAGGGATACAGCTTCCCTGTGTGGCTGGCAGGGTCCTCCTCCCTCCCCCCGCCAACTGCCACTCTTCCCTGAGGTCATTTGCATACGCGACCTTGATTGGTCATCTCTCCAACATTCTAAAGAGTATATACTTGCTATTGGGAGTCACTGCATGTGTCCTGAGGTAAAAACACACCTCCCAGTCTAAGCTTGCCAATCTCCCTGTGGGGCCTGGCTTTCCTGTGGGGCTGGCAGGCTGATGGGTCAGCTGTGGAACTCTGTGTTCTGAGGTAAAAATCAGGCAAAGGAAACTGCAGACAGTTGAAGAAAGTACAGGACTCCTGAATAAAGGTTTTATATAAAGACAGTATGGCAGCTGAGTTTTTAAATGTTCAAGAGGAGATGGTACACAACCTTTCTAGGGGCATTTCAATGTGAACCTCTTACATGAACCTGCTGAAGTGCCCACCACACCACCCCTCCCTCAGTCCAACTCCACCTCACACCTCTTGCAGCCATCACTTCTTACTGCTGCCAAGAAGCCTTATGGCAGATGTCGTGCAAGATACTCTGATGCTAAAAAGAGTAAGCAACTTAGAGATGTGGCAAGGAAATATGCATGTCCTGCTCTTGCAGTGCACTAAGCAGCAGTGACCAAGTACCAGCAAGATCACCCCAAGGTGCAAAGAGCGGCAGAGTCTCTCTATGAACAAAGCAATCCTGGAAGACAAGTAGAGAGTCGTTCACTTCCATGGAATGTCAAGGCTTACTCAGGCATGGCATATGATCCTTCACTACCTTCAAGCTACCTCTTAACCTCATCCATGCAGAAACACCCCTGTTCAGCATCTCAAAACAAAGCAATATGGCCCAAGTGCTGTGGAACTGTAAGCTCATTGTTTTGGATGAGAGCACCATGGCACTTAAGGGTTTTTTTGAGGCACTGAGCATAACCCTCAAAGATGTCAGGGGCAACGAGAGAGTGATGGTGGGAGTCACAGTGCTGCTGGCTGGAGACTTCTGGCAGACTCTGCCAGTAGTCCCAAGGGGAACTCAAGCTGATGGGGTTACTGTGTGTGTCAAGACATCGTATCTGTGGCCCCTCATCAGGAAACTCTCACTAAGAAAGAACATGAGGGTCCACTTGAGCTGTGAGGTGTCCACTGGGGAATTCTCTGAACTCCTACTAAAAATAGGGGATGGAGCGTATCCCGAGTCCAAAGGAAAGGTGACTATCCCTACAGGCCTGAGCATGGCAGTGATGATCCTAGCAGACCTAATAGCCACGATATACCCAGATATTGTCACTATCACGGAGAAGTCCATGGACTGGCTGTGCAAGCATGCCATTCTGACCACCCAGATTGACAAGGCTGCCATAATTAATGAAACACAACTCAACTCACTCAAAATGAAATACCGATCTGTGGAGTCAGTGGTGCAAATGGATGATGTGGTCCACTATCCTGTGGAGTTCCTCAGTATGCTCAACCCTCCTGGCTTCCCAGCCCATAAGCTTCTCCTCAAAGTGGGGGCTCCAGTGATGCTGCTCCAGAACCTCAGCCCACCCAAACTCTGCAATGGCACCAGACTATGAGTGAAAGCCTCCGCAGGAACATCATCAAGGCCATATTGTTCACCGGTAGGGGTGTGCAAAGGCACAGTGGTTCGGCTTTCCCGATTCGGGTATAACTGAATTGAGAGGCCGGTTCGGGAACAGCTATATCTGAATCGGCAAGCCGATTCGGGTATAGCGATTCGGGGATCGATTCGGGTCGATTCGGGGGTTCGGGTAAGCTTTTCAATGGGAAAAAGCCTGGGGGAGGCATTTCCCCACTGAATCAAGCCAAAATTGGTGGAGGCCTTCCTCTAACTCCCCTCTAACAACCCCCCAAGTTTCAGACCGATTGGACTTTGGGGAGCCATGTTATGGCCCCCCAAACCAGGTCCCCCTATCTTCGCCTAAAAAAGAGCAGAGCTTTAGATTGCTGATGATGATCGCTGGCTCCTAAGTTGTGCTTGCTGCTGCTGATCTTCATTATTTCCTATGGGGGAAAAATGAAGATGCAGCCATGCAGCCTTGTCTTGAGGGTTGTCCCAACCCTCAGGGGCCCTTCTCCCACCTTTCCTCCCACCCCCCACCAAGGCTCAGCCTGCTCCCACTTGGGGGGGGGGCATTTCATGGCCTGCCCAAGTAGGTGACCTTTTCTCCACTACTGACAGCTGGGGGAGGCTTGTCTTGCCAGGGGTGGCATTTTGCATGCATGCAAAATGACCCCCAACCCTCAGGGGCCCTTCTCCCACCTCTACTCCCACCCCCCACCAAGGCTCAGCCTGCTCCCACTTGGGGTGGAGCATTTCATGGCCTCCCCAAGTAGGTGCTCTCAGCCCCCAAACTCCACCCCCTACTGCCCCACACAAACCCAATCCCCCCCAGCTGCCACACACAGACCCAAATCCCCACATTAGCCCCTCACAGACCCAAATCCACCCCCAGCAGCCCCACACCCGCCATAACCCCAGGAACAGACTGTCCAGCCCTCCCCCTTTGGGAACTTCTAAACTCCCTTTCCCAGGGCAATTCCGCACAGCCCAGGGGTGCCACAATGGTGGGCACACTTCTGAGTGCCAACTTGTCCCTGGGAAAGAGCACCTGACCTGACACACAGACAACCACTCCCTGACACCCCCACCATCTACAGAGAAGGCTGGCCAGATTCTTTGATGTGTAGTGAATTGTGTAGTCCTTTTGTGTGGGGGACAATTGTTGTGATTTGACGTGATTTGTTGACCTGTTGTACTTTAAAAGTGAGAAAATAAAGTTTTTTTAAACTTGAGTCATTGTGTGTGTCCTTCCTTCTTTGATGTGAGGTTGGTTCAGCTCAGCATTGGGAACAATGGGGCAGGCTGGCCAGCCTTCTCTGTAGGTGGTGGGGGTGTCAGGGGGTGGTTGTCTGTGTGTCAGGTCAGGTGCTCTTTCCCAGGGATAAGTTGGCACTCAGAAGTTTGCCCACCATTGTGGCACCCCTGGGCTGTGTGGAATTGCCCTGGGAAAGAGAGTTTAGAAGTTCCCAAAGGGGGAGGGTTGGCCAGCCTGTTCTTGGGGTTATGGCGGGTGTGGGGCTGCTGGGGGTGGATTCAGGTCTGTGAGGGGCTAATGTGGGGATTTGGGTCTGTGTGGGGCAGTAGGGGGTGGACTTTGGGGGCTGAGAGCACCTACTTGGGGAGGCCATGAAATGCCCACCCAAGTGGGAGCAGGCTGAGCCTTGGTGGGGGGTGGGAGTAGAGGTGGGAGAAGGGCCCCTGAGGGTTGGGGGGCATTTTGGATGCAAAATGCCACCCCTGGCAAGACAAGCCTCCCCCAGTTGTAGGTTGTAGAGAAAAGGTCACCTACTTGGGGAGGCCATGAAATGCACCCCCCCAAGTGGGAGCAGGCTGAGCCTTGGTGGGGGATGGGAGGAAAGGTGGGAGAAGGGCCCCTGAGGGTTGGGGGGCATTTTGCATGCAAAATGCCACCCCTAGCAAGACAAGCCTCCCCAGCTGTAGGTTGTAGAGAAAAGGTCACCTACTTGGGGAGGCCATGAAATGGCCCCCCCCAGGTGAGAGCAGGCTGAGCCTTGGTGGGGGTGGGAGGGAAGGTGGGAGAAGTGCCCCTGAGGGCTGCATCTTCATTTTGTCCCCATAGGAAATAATGAAGATCAGCAGCAGCAAGCACAACTTAAGAGCTAGGAGATCATCATCAGCAATCTAAAGCTCTGCTCTTTTTTAGGCGCGGATAGGGGGACCTGGTGTGGGGGACCATAACATGGCCCCCCCAAAGTCCAATCGGTCTGAAACTTGGGGGGTTGTTAGAGGGGAGTTAGGGGAAGGCCTCCACCAATTTTGGCTTGATTCGGTGGGAAAATGCCTCCCCCAGGCTTTTTCCCATTGAAAAACTTACCAGAAGTCCCGAATCGATTCGGATAATGCTGATTCGGATTACTCGAATCGATTCCCCCTTTCATGTCATGTTACCTGGGGTGCAATCTCTCTGAAACTTGGAGCGTCTTCTGAGGACAGTGAGGACTATGTCCCCTGAAAATCTGGTGGGTATTAGCCATTGGGAAGGTCAGTTTGTAACCCCTCAAAGTAGCTTCCAGGAGACATTCCCGTTCTTGCCACTGTGATGACACAAAAGGGGGAGACCCGTGGATCATGCCTTTCCCGGGATGCAATCTCTCTGAAACCTGGGGGTCTTCAGAGGACAGTGGGGACTATGTCCTCTGCAAATTTGGTGGGTATTGGACATTGGGAAGGTCAGTTTGTAACTGTAACCCCTCAAATTAGATTCCAGCAGACAGTCCAGTTTTTGCCATTGAAAACAGAAAATGACATGAAAGGGGGAGACCCGTGGATCATGCCTATCCTCGGCTCAAGTTCAGCTAAATCCCAAGGGGGCCATTCTCCTACGAACCTCCAACTATGAACATGTTCGTGATCGTGAATATGTGATGTCCATCAATGTTCTTGAATCCCTGTTTGTGGATGGCAATGAACAACGAACATCCTGTTCGGTTTTTTTCCTGTTCATGCCCATCTATAGCGGGCAGTAGTAAAGTGAGTAGTGCCTGAAGGGGTCGGTAGTGCCTGAAAAACATAAGGCTTAACAGAGGGAGGGGACAGCCATTCCTATCAAGAGAGTCTTTCTGTACTGAACTCTTGGATTATTAAAAGCTTTAACTCATGCATCTTTGGACTCATGCAGTGAAGTTATTTGAGATGTAAGCTGGCAGTTTCTGATATCTACAATTCCAAAAGCAGTCACATTAGTGCTGTCATACAGTGCTGTGTAATCTTGAAAAATAGATAATCTTTGTGTCTCCTGAAGGTATGAGAAATTGCAAGTATTTTTGCAATTTCATTTTTAAGTATTTCAAGTATTAATCACTGCAATAAATACTTCACTCAATCTTCAGACTAATTTATTAACACATTTTTTTTGTTTAAATCACTGGTAAGCTTTTTGTTGTTATAATAAATGTAATTTTGAAAAGAAATTTTTTGCAGAATTGTTTTTTATGTTTGTATTTCTGTGATATAACACACACACTTTTTATACTGTTTTTTATCTTTTTACTGGAATATGCAGCTATAGTTGGTTCTGAGCCTGCCATCATTTATGCTTCTTGTAAATATTCTTGGTTATGTGTTTTATTTTACATATTATGTAATAAACTTCTTATTATTGTTGTTGCTTTATGTTTTTAACTTGCAATATGAACAAAGTGACTTTTCCAAAAGTTTTGGTTCACAAATCTCAAGTGAATTTTTGACACAGGGAAAGGTTTCCTGTGGTGTATGTGGCTCAGTGGCTGTATGCAGAAGTTCCCAGATTCAATCCGCGGCATCTCCAATTAAAAGGATCAGATAGCAGGTGATGAGAAAGACCTCTATGTGATACTCTGGAGACCAGTTGCCAGTCAGTGTAAACAACACTGACCTTGATAAACCAATGATCTAACACAATATAAGGCAGCTTCAGTTATATATGTAGCCAAACATCTACCACAATTGTTTTCGATGGGAATCCAAACCACATTCCCCACTCCTTTATGCACAAAATCTCTCTCTCTCCATTTTGTGTGGTATTTATTAAAAGCAAGACACAAAAATATGTGCTATTTTACTACTAGACTTGGTGCTGCTGGTCTTAAACTCTATCTGGTTTTAAACCCCAGCTCCTCCTTGCCTGAGAGATATAAAGGACTACCTGGTTTTGGAATAAGGGAGCTGGGCCACTGTAGCAACAGATCAGCTGCTGCTACTGCCATTGCTGCCCTGGAGTGAAACATCCTTCAACCCATGGATTACAAAAAACTTTATTTAAACATAAGCTACAGTTTGTGTGAAGTCAGTCCTGGTATAATTCACATTATTTTAATTTGGGTTGTTGAAATGAATGTTCTCCCTCAAACTGTAGAGGAATGAATGGATGCAAAATACCCCCACCATACTTGTTATGGCTGCTTATGACTACAATTTTCTCCCTTTCAACTCCTCTGATTCACAGGTTTCTTTCTTCTTCACTTTGCAATGTTAGGGTTTCACTACACGAGACAAAATTTGAGTGTATTTTGTAATTAGAGTGTAATCCAAGTGTATTTTGTCTCATGCAGTTTGACCCTTAGTCAGTCTGGGAGCATAGGAAGCTAATTGCAAATCTAATTACAGCATGAAAAGTGGGAACAGCAATGGTCCGTCGGCTCTTTCATCTTCCAGGAAATGAGTGTAGTGGTGTTGGAGTGATTTGTATGTTGATTTGAGACTTTGAAAAAGACATTGTTGAAATGGGAAAGCTGGCTGGTGACACCTTTCAGGCTCTTACAGCCCATTTTTGGATGGTCTCAGCTTTAACCACTGGGAATTGTTGTTGTGTGAAGATATTCCATATGGTATAAACAGTTCTGAAACTTCAAACAAATATCAACAGTTTTGAAACAGAACAAAGAACGAGATCATACAGGTTTTCATAGCCCAATCATGGAGATTTCCAGCTGTAACTACTAGGAAATGCTGTCATCTGAGGATACTCCACTGAGATATTTATAGTTTTCAAGCTCCACACAGATATTAACAGCTTTTTTTAAATTAATGCATCACATATTATTACATTTCAATACAGTCCCAGTTCTCCTATGATACATCTTTTATCACTTTTGTAACCCCCTCCCCCCGCAAGGTGGCCATCCTATAACTACAAATTAAATTTTTAGCCACGAGCACATTTTTTCCAATTTTCCAAATATAGTTGTATTGGCTTCTCCATTATATACCCATTGAAAATATACAGACCATTTCTCTTTTATCTCCTCCATTTTTCCATCCCATGCCTTATCTTTTTTTAAACATTCCAACATATCCAATTGAATATATTCATACAAGTAATCATTCCATCTTTCTAAGGTCCATTTTAACTTCTCCTTCCAACTGTATGCAATCACTGCATGTGCAGCTAGTAACATTGCTTTGAAAATATCCTGGTTTTGTTTCTCAATTCTAGTGTTTCCCAATACACCCATGAATAATAGATCTACATCTATATTGAGGTTGACCTTACATACCAATGCTATTTTTCCCCGTACCTTTCCCCAAAAATCTATGACACATTACACCAGCAGTCCCCCACACAGAAAAATAACACAACTCACTTCACATTAAAGAATCACCCCAAAAATTGCTGTCAAAAGCACTTTATTTCTTTAACTGCTTTAGGTTACACAGTAGGAAGGCACAACAGGGCATGAAAGCAGTGTACTACACAAAAATAACAGAACTCACTTCACATCAGAGAATCACCCAAACACAATTGCTGTCAAAAACGGTGAAGTGGGTTGTATTATTTTGTGTAGTACACTGCTATCATGCCCTGTTGTGCCCTCCTACTGTGTAACCTAAAGCTGTTCAAGAAATAAAGTGTTTTTGAAAGGAATTGTGCTTTTCTTATTCTCTGATGTTAAGTGAGTTTTGTTATTTTTGTGTAAGATACTGCTGCCATGCCCTTTGGTGTGCCCCCCTGCTGTGTAACCTAAAGCTGTTCAAGAAATAAAGTGTTTTTGACAGGAATTGTGCTTTGTGATTCTCTGGTGTTAAGTGAGTTGTGTTATTTTTCTGTGTGGGGGACTGCTGGTGTAATGTGTCATAATGCTTTGCCTTCTTGTACTTTGAAAGGGAGAAAATAATTTTTAAAAAACTTTATTTTGTGTTGTTCATGTTTTATTCTTTGTTGTGCAGTTGGTTCCCATCATAGGGAACAATGGGGCTGGCTGGCCAGCCATCTCTGTAGGTGGTGGGGGAATTTGAGGGAGGGTGTCTGTGGTTCAGGTGCTCTTTCACAGGGACCAGCTGGCACTCAGAAGTGTGCCCACCATTGTGGCACCCCTGGGCTGTGCAGAATTGCCCAGGGAAAGAGAGTTTAGAAGTTCCCAGCATAGGGAACAAAGGGAGAAGGCTGGCCTTTGCCAGCCTGTTCCTGGGGTTATGGCTGTGGGGCTGCTGGGGGTGGATTTGGGTCTGTGAGGGGCTAATGTGGGGATTTGGGTCTGTGAGGGGCTAATGTGGGGATTTGGGTCTGTGTGTGGCAGCTGGGGGGGAATTGGGTTTGTGTGGGGCTGTAAGGGGTGGACTTTAGGGGCTGAGAGCACCTACTTGGGGAGGCCATGAAATGCCCCCCCAAGTGGGAGCAGGCTGAGCCTTGGTGGGGGTGGGAGGTAAGGTGGGAGAAGGGCCCCTGAGGGTAGGGGGGCATTTTGCATGCAAAATGCCACCCCTGGCAAGACAAGCCTCCCCCAGATGTCAGTGGTAGAGAACAGAGCACCTACTTGGGGAGGCCATGAAATGCCCCCCCAAGTGGAAGCAGGCTGAGCCTTGGTGGGGGGTGGGAGTAAGGGTGGGAGAAGGGCCCCTGAGGGTAGGGGTGGCATTTTGCATGCAAATGCCACCCCTGGCAAGACAAGCCTCCCCCAGCTGTCAGTGGTAGAGAACAGAGCACCTACTTGGGGAGGCCATGAAATGCCCCCCCCAAGTGGGAGCAGGCTGAGCCTTGGTGGGGGTGGGAGGAAGGGTGGGAGAAGGGCCCCAGAGGGTTGGGGGGCATTTTGCATGCAAAATGCCACCCCTGGCAAGACAAGCCTCCCCCAGCTGTCAGTGGTAGAGAACAGAGCACCTACTTGGGGAGGCCATGAAATGCCCCCCCCCAAGTGGGAGCAGGCTGAGCCTTGGTGGGGGGTGGGAGGAAGGGTGGGAGAAGGGCCCCAGAGGGTTGGGGGGCATTTTGCATGCAAAATGCCACCCCTGGCAAAGGAAGCCTGCCTCTTCATTTTTTCCCCATAGGAAATAATGAAGAAAGATGAGCAGCAGCATGCTAACAATATGCTCACCCTTCGCTTTCTTATGGGAGGATAGGGGGACCTGCTTTGGGGGGCCATAACATGGCCCCCTCAAAGTCCAATCTGTCTGAAACTTGGGGGGTTGTTAGAGAGGGGTTAGAGGAAGGTCCCCACCAATTTTGGGCTGATTTGGTGGGAAAATGCCTCCTCCAGGCGTCCGGGAAGACGGAGGCATTTTCCCATTGAAAAAAGCCGAAAGAAAGGCGAAAGAAAGGCGAAAGAACGCTGAAAGCCGAAAGCCGAAACGGCTAGCTGTTTCGGCTTTCGGCTTTATCTGAAAGAGATTTGCACACCCCTATAATCGCAAACCACAAACCAGGCTGGACCATTTAAAATTTAGGTCCATTTTGCGGACCATGCCCACCTCTACTTTTGAAGATCATGCTTTAAGTGGGAGTCTACAGCTGGTCTCTCTTTGAACTCTTTGGTTTGTCATCTGGAATTCTTGGTGAACTCTAGTATTTGCTTAAAGATAACATCTGGGGTAAGCTTGGAGATCTTTATTGCATGCTCACCTAGATAAAAAGTCTTTTTACAGTTTGCTTCTTCTGTTGCCCCTTTCTATGATCTTTGGTAATTGGTATTTTGCACTTCTTTGATAAACTTATTAAAGTTATTTTTATGGAATTATTTGAGTATTGCTTTAATTTGAAATCAGTTGCTTTGCTAATTTGCCACACACTGCCCTGTTAATTTGTTTCTGGACTCAACCTGCTGAGTGTCTACCTTGCAGGGATTCATTTAGTTTAGTGCCCTGAGGACTGGAGGCTCTCTTCTTGTCCTCTAGCTGTGGGATAGCCAGTGGGGTTGGTGTTAGCCACTACTGGATCTTTGCCTCTTTGTTTTTTAGACCACCGGGAACTAGGGCTGTCCTCTTGGAAAATCCTGATGGGGCAGCCCTCTCTTCTCATACATACAGAACAATCAGCCGTCTTTATATCAAGTAATTCAGGACAGTTGAAATGTAAACACTCAAGATCTTACAGGCCTCCAATTATGTATTTATGGCTATATGTACCTGTTTTCTGAGAAAGGTGATGTGGTAATAGTACCCTATTCCTAAAATCCCCATCCTGAAACCTTCTTTGTGGAACTGTTTGTCTGGATGCTGCTGCTGGCAGGAAGGTTTAATGGGCACATGGATGTACCAGAGATGCCCCAAAGTCTAGCAAGCCCAGCTAAACACAGTAGTTTTGGCTAGCTAGCAGTAACAACCTGTAAATGGGTCTGTCACACCTGGAACCCCACATACCCACACAGAAGGGGGTTCTCTAGTTTCTTGCTGAAAATAAAACAACAAAATAACTGGCTTCTGGAATTCAAATAATCTATAAAAGGGATCTTTATTCTATCCCTCCATACTGGCTTAGCAAAGAGGAAAGGTGCACACTGATATTTATGCTGCTGGCCACAAGCCATTTTAGATTATGCAAGGAAAAGTGTTTAGCTAGTCTAATGCATTTATGCTTTTTTGGCCTATTTATTTATTTTTATTTACTGACTCTATACTCAGCCTCGCTTCCCAATGGGGACCCAAAGCAGCTGACATCATTATCCTCTCCTCCATTTTATCCTCACAACCACCCTATGAGGGAGGTTAGACAGAGGGTGTGACTGGATCAAAGTCATGCAGCAAGCTTCCATGGCATAGTGGGGATTTGAACCTGGGTGATTGAGCTGACTCAGTTGAATTCCCAGTAGGACTAACATATTCCACATTCCAAGTATTTTCTTCTTTTGCCTATAAACTTTTCTTCTTTTACCCGGGCCCCTTAACTCTCTCCATACAATTATGTCATAAAAGGAAGGAGTTAATTTTCCATCAGAGGTTTCTGTCTTTTTTGCAAGAAGGCGACCGATTGACAATATAATCAGTAACAAAACTTATCCCAAATACCTGCCGGGAGTGGCATCCAAAGTACTGCCCCCCCATTCTGGATTTTTGTCCCAGCTCCTTCCCCTACACTCAGCTTAGGGGATCTATCCTTGGGTTACCAACGTGATGAATCAAATCCTTAGCTAATATAAACAGCCACACAACTCTATTAATACAAATGAATACATAAGGCAAAACAATGTTTATGCACTGAGGAATGAATTCCTTTTTCAAAGGGAGAATGCATTTGGCTGTTCACATGTTATTTCTTAATGGAATGTCACACATCTCTGGGCTCTTTGCTTTGAAACTGCCTTTGTTTTTATCACAGAATTTCAAAGGGCTCAACGCAGATCTTTCAGGTTTGGCACCTGCTGTGTGTGGCAACAGTTGTGCATATTTTGAAATTGCCAGCTTGTAAATATCTGGTGCAGACTCAAATCAAATAGAGCACAAGGGTTACTGGTGGGTCCCTGGGTACATAAGCTCTCAGTGAACTATGCATAATATAGAAATGACTTGCATCAAATTATAAATAATGGCAGCAGTGGCCTTTTGCACTGTGTTATTTTGATATTTCCCCTTTTAATAATGCAAACCTTCTGAGTGTGGCCACTTGATACCTAGCCTTTTTGGGTTACCCTCCCCTATTATTACTACACCAATAAATGTGCATATAAATGAATTCCATTAAATGGCATAATAAATGCACCAGGGGGTTATCTTCTGAGCGACAGACAGTGACGGCTCATGCCCACCCCTTGATGATAGACACTGCCTCTTGGCTCTTCTCAGTCAGCAGGTGCTTAGACTGGCACTGTAGGTATTGAGAGGAAGGAATGTTTGAAAGACTTTTAAGATTTTGCATTTACCCCGATGGTTTCTTTGGGTGAATTTTAAATTTTCACTCAAAGCCACTGCCTTCCTGTTTTTGCTGATTATTTCACAATATACAACAAAGATGTGTAATTATATTTATGTTTTCTTCCCTGATATAATGACAAACAGAAAGGCATGAACTAGCACCATTTTAAAAGGCTTCCACAAATTAAAACACTTGTGAGTACATGTTTTTAAAAAAATATTTAATTCAAAGAAAATAATATTTTGAATATATATTTTAAAAAACTGGTCATAGACATGCAGCCAGTGGAGTGCTAGCCCATTACTGGCCTTGGCAAGAATTCAGAATATGTACAAAAATATACAATATGCAGCAAACAACTCAGAGAGTTTGTTCATGCCCCCCTTCTTAAATCAGAGCTGACAATGTAACATAATTGAAATGCAAACACTGATGACAATTAGACAGTGTCTGTAAAAAGTGCTGGTGAATATGTATTAGTTCATGTAGGAGTCATAAAGTTTTGGTCCGTGTTCTTTAAAAACATCCTAAAGGTGTATTCTATACGAAGGATTGTCACTCTAAAAATGAAGGTTGATCGTGGAGTTTGATTAAGGTTGCCAACTTGGGTTTGGAAATTCCTGGAGATTTGGGAGTGAAATCTAGGGAGGGGCCTCCGTAGGATATAATGCCATAGAGTCTATCCTCCAAAGCAATCATTTTCTCCAGGCGAAGTGATCTCTTTAGTCTGGAGATCAGTTGTAATTCTGGGAGAGCTCTAAGTCCCACCTGGAAGTTGGCAACCACAGGTTTGATGGAAATTGAAAAAAACCTTCAAAATAGGCCTCTTGCTAGTGAATATGATTTAGGCAATTCAAGATAGATTTCACAAGCCACTACCTAATTTTCATGTGGTGACTGGGGAGAAAGAACTCCAGCAGGTAATGGCTATCCTTGCAAGATTAATGCTATGTAAAGGTTTCTATCTTAGAACTGAAGATAGAATTGAGCCCCTGTCTTCACAATCTTGTATTTTCTTGTAAAATCCTAAGCTTCTTATGGCTTGTTTTACATATTATACAAGCTGAGATGGCAGCCCAAAATGTTCAAACATATCACTTCAAGGACTGTATTTTTAATGTTCTTCATAACAGACTCCTACATGCAGTAAGCATGGAAATGAGACAAAAAATGCTTAGCCTCCTACTAAGTTACTCCCTTCCTACTAAGTTACTCCACGAAAGGCAACCTTTTACATTGGGGAACATTCAAAAACATGACACCCTCTCACATACTTAGGTATTACAATCCAGAATTCTAAAATTTCAACAACCACATCATACTATGCAAGCTGTAGGACAGCTTTAATTTTTTGTATGGGCTTTTTTGCTAGTTTTTAAAAAATCTTTTACAAAAGACAGCACAGACCTATGAACTTATAATATATGAATAATAAATAATCCATAAGAGGTGCTTGCTTCACAAATGTTGTCTTGTTTTTAATAGTTTTCTGTATAACAATATGTTGTCTAAGATCCCAGCTGGAAACTTCTCTTATCTGGATTTATTGAGGAGGTTGAAAGTTTTGAAATGTATCTTTGTAAATAATGATATTCTCTCCTACCACAAAGCTGCATGAGCTACAAAAAAGTATTTCTGATTAGGTTAGTTAAATGAAGACAGCATCTGTAATGTCTTGGCAGGGGTCATTTAATAGAAAAAGAGCTGGAGGAACTCATTAGCATAACCTATTAGCATATGCCATGCCCCTTGACATCACCAGAAGTGTATCATTAGCATGACTGATTTGCATATGTCACACCCCCTGACATCACCTATCCTGGCTATTTTGGACCCAATCCTGGCCATTCAAGGCTGAAATTGGGACCAAAATGGCAAAAAGGGGCTGAAAATGACCAGAAACGGCCCCAAAATGGTCAGGATTGGGCCGCTCTGACCTGTCAGAGGCCTGATCCGGGCCATTTCAGCCCCAATCCAGGCCAAAATGGTCCCAAAATGGCTGAGAGTCAGGTGGGCTGGGCCACCTGACATGTGACCTCTTTGGGGAACTACCAGAACTGCGTTCCTGTGCATTTCCCCTCAAAATGAGCCCTGAGTCTTGGTATAGCTTTCACCAGAGGATCAAATTAGTGATGGGCAGTGCAATCCTAAGCCTCGCCACTGTTGTATATCTGCCCACGTATCTTTGGTGCAACTTGTTCTCTTCCAAAGGACTTTTATGAGCAAACGTCACTGGCAGCCAAGCCCAGCAAGGCACAGTGAGGCCACAACAAGGAGACCCCACTCTCAATTTCCCTGGCAACATCCTCCAATGGCAAGGCAGCTGCTCTTGTCAGCCCTGTGAATGGAAGGCAAAGGAGCAGCCAATCCACTGTCTGCGATCACTGCTGCTGTTGCTGCTGCCGCCTGTCAACACCACTCCCCTTCCCTCCAGAGAGTTGGCTCTCTGGTGCAGAACCTGGGAGAAGCAGCACCTGGGCACCCTGCCATTGCGACTAAGGTTTATGATGGCATAACTGTTATTATACCTCCTAGTTGGCTCCCAAAGCACATTTGTCATGGCACAGATAATGTACTAGATTTGATGAAATATTTCCTCATTTCACTTTTGATGAAATATTTCAGCAAATCTGAAATATTTCATCAAAAATGAAATGTAAGAATAGATTGAAATAAATATCATAACACAGAAGGCTGGGAGGGAGATGGTAAGGAGGAGCCGAAGGAATATGAAAGGAAATGGAAAGAAAATTCAGCAGCTGCTGAATGAAAGCTACTCAAAGAAGTTGGTGATTAATATGAGAAGCAGATGCTATTAGTGACAAGAATGATCAGGCTATTAGCTTTGAGTGTAGGGGCTCTAAAAGCAATGCCTAACACTGGCTGCTCAGCAAATGTTTTTCATAGTTCTGCTATATGGGCAACTTTAAAGGGGAAGTTATGAGGGCAACTCATGTCAACTCAGCCAGTATGTATACACCATGCTTCTAATCTAAAAATGCTCTCAATACTTTCATAGAGTTGCTTTATTTTCTATGATTTTTTTAAAAAAAATGCAGCTCAAAATGTATGTTTTTGCACTATATTATGAAGCACATGGGTTAATTAAATCAAGCCTGGCCCAAGAGTTTCCTAGACAAGTCTCAGCTCTGTCCTGACTGTACTAGTTGCTTTATGCAAACCACTTTCTCTCAGCCCCACTTCAATGTACAATATGGGGTAATGATAATATTTCCCTATCTTATGAGTTTATTGTAAAGATTCCGCAAGATAATGTGTGTTATCTCAATCACTAAAAGTCCTATATAAAGGCTAATTATTATTATAGTTAGGGGTATGCATTCTGGAATTCACAAGATGAACATATACATGAAAATCATTATTTCAGGTTGTTACCATGATTATCTGAAACGGTTACACAAATTCAGCATTCTTAGGCATTATGAAGCACTCATACACACTGAAAAATCCATAAAGGTTTTCATGTTGAGGTGCTTACCATCATCAGATGCAAGCATCTTACTTTGCTGGGTCAGGGTCAGAACTCATTAGTTTTTTTCCTGTTCTCATGATGTTCACAGCCATTCTTTTCAATGCAGAAGGTGGACAAATTGGAGGTTCTGGGGAAGCAGTTTTTGTACTTAATGGCACTAAAATTGCACTGATCACAGCCCTCACTCTAATCTAAAGAACTTTTAAGTTTCAAGCAGATTGAACAAAGGGGGCAATTTTACAGACCCCTAAAATAGATACCCCCTGAGCAGCAGCACTAAGTTATCTCTACTAATTCCTAAAATGACATTCAGGCAGCAGCTGACAGGAGAGCTTCAGTCAACCAACAGCATTTAAAAAAACCAAAGCTCTGTTGGCATTAATTGCATTTCACTACTCTTCCTACTTTTCTGTTGTAGACTGCTATGCCATTCCATAAGAAAGTTTTCTTCCCAATCTTTAAATCTAGATTTGACCATAATGTTAGTTTGGTCATCTTTAGTCATTTGGCCCTTTGGGGCAAATGCTTTGGGGTGGAAGTTATTAGTCATATTAATTTTGTGTTAGAAAACTCATTTATTTTTGAGGATGTTAATGCTCTGTTAAACTATTTGCTTCCTCTAACTGATGGTCAATGGAAATGGACCTTCTGTGCCCTTATAGTTGCTTAAAGACTTATACTTCAACATTGGAAAGACAAAAGCCCACCTCTTGTAAATCACTGAATTGAAGACCTTATAAATTTATCAACATTTAAACGTATCACATATAGAAGGCAACTGCACATGGATTTATCATTAGATATTTTGAAACATTTTATAGATCCCAATGTATAGATTTGCCGGTAGTGTTTTTGTAGCCAGCTCTGCTTACTTGCTTGCTTGTTTTGTTATTTTTTTATGGTTTTGCACTAATAAAATAAAAAATAAGAATAAAAAAGCCTGAACAACCGGCATGACTTTTGCAATGGGAGCAGACTTTTCCTTAGGAGAGGCAGCAAGGGGAATAGAAGGAGGGAAAGCTGCGACTTATTGTGGTATAGTGGTTACAGTGCCACACTAAGATCTGAGAGACCCAGGTTCTAATTCCCACCCTGTAGAAGCTCATTGGGTCACATTGGGCCAGTCACACACTCTCAGCCTAACCTTCCTTACAGGGTTTTTGTGAGGATCAAATGGAGGAGAGGAGAACGATGTAAGCTGCTTTGAATCCCCATTGGGGAGATAGGTAGGATATATCCATTCATTCTGGTCTTCTTCAGAATCTCTGCTTCAGGTGCTGCTGCCATCTGAGGCTAGACAGGTGGCAACAAAAGAAGGGCCTTCTCAGTTGTGATACTGAAATTTTGGAACTCCTTCTCCGGGGAGATTTCTCTACCTGCTCTACTGCCGTCTTCCACCGGCAGGTAAAGACTTTTTTGTTATTGGCTGTCCTCCTGTTCTTTGTGTTGTGTCTTTGTGGGTGTTTAATGAATTGTTTTTACATTGTTTTAAATGTTGTTTTAAATTTAAATTGTTTTAATAATGTTTTAATGTTTGCTGCTTTAGGAACCCTATTTTGGTAGAGAGATGGCATACAAATGTTTTAAATAAATAAAATAAAATAAATGAAGTAATAAACCTGAAAACTTGAAGGGAGAGAAAAGATTTACGACTATTAAGGAGAGAAGGAAGCAGGGGAAGAGGAAAGAATATGGTGGCTGCTAAGCAGAGAAAAAGTGGACATAGTGTGGGGAAGGGGATACAAGGTGAAATGAGGTGACTATTGCAAGTACTTCCAGGTTCCCTGCTTGTATTATATAATGCTGTGCAGAAATGGTTGACCTGTAACACAAATATAAATGTTTTCCATTTGCTTTTGAGCTGGAATAATAAAGAGAGGATTTTGTTTTCAAAAGTTCCCATCTGATCTCTTTTAAGCTCAAAGAACATAACAAAAATAAAACAAAATGCGTAACTACTTTGCTTGCTTTGTTCCAAAATATAAGGACATGGAAATACTTGGAAGAGCAGAATACTAACAACATATGGCTCATCAAGGATGGCTGAGTGACGGATGCTGCTAACACAGAAAAAGGTATTTTAGCACTCTGATCTTAATTGCATTACATGAAAATAAGTCCAGTGGAAATCAAAAGTACTTACTTCCACACAAATAACTTAAGATCAGGGTGTTAAATTGAATTCTTTAAACTGTTCACTCTCCAGTAGTGTTATCCCACAGTATTTTTATGAATTCCATTTACAATGTTGCATATATATCCATAAATATCTGGCTGTTAGGAATACTGGAGGCTGATCTAGTTTAAAGTACACAACTTTATCTCAACTGCAATCCTGGGACAGCAGGGAGCTCTGAAGTAGCATGGCTGCTCCTTGGCATGGTCCTTACACTAAAGCAAGCAATTGAATTGTGCTGGACAACTTGCAACCATTTGAAGGGCAAATTGCAACCTTTGCCTGAGCAACAGGCTATCAGATGCTGCTCCAATGTTCATTCTGCTTCATCCTTAAGCCTTGCACTTGTTTCCTATCCCTGCAACCTTGTATGAATGCAGTCCTTCCACTGCCCATGTGTGTATTCTACTCCATGCCATTTACCTTCTGACAGATTCATTTGCTAACAACCTTGAGTTACTTTTAACACTATTTATGCCTTGTTCCCGACATACCTCTGTTGCTTATTTCAGCTTGTCTTTGTATTTTGTCCCCAGTATAAACATCTTGGCTATTAACCATTATTTGCAAGCCACACTCTACTGAGTTAGCCTTGATTTTGAACTGAAGTTAGGAGCTAGGTGGAGCAGGCCTATCACACCCATTCTGCTGTCATTCCATTGGTTACGTATCCGTTGCCAGGTTCAGTTCAAGGTGCTGCTTATCACCTACAATGATGTTAATGGTCATGCATCCACATACATGGACGACTGCCTCTGTTAATCTAATCAAAAAGAGTCCAGTAGCACCTTTAAGACTAACCAATTTTATTTTAGCATAAGCTTTCGAGAATCAAGTTCTCTTCGTCAGATGCCTGTATCAGGCATCTGACAAAGAGAACTTGATTCTCGAAAGCTTATGCTAAAATAAAATTGGTTAGTCTTAAAGGTGCTACTGGACTCTTTTTGATTTTGCTACCACAGACTAACACGGCTAACTTCTCTGCATCTGTTAATCTACTCATCCAAGAAAAGTCTTCTCAAGGTGCCATCTGGCAAATGGTAAGATCAGCAACTGCTCATTCATGTGCATTCTCTGTGGTGGCTCCCACCTTGTGGAATGATCTGCTAGATGAGGTCAGGAATAGACATGGGCATGGGCACGAACCACGAAAAACCGAACCATGCAGTTCGTGGTTTGTGGCGTTTTCACAAACCAGGAACTATGAACTCACACAAACTGGGGCAAGTTCACGAACCATGCTGGTTCATGGGTTTTTTGGGTTCATATTCAGGTTTGTGCCCATGTGTAGTCAGGAATGCTTCCATTCTTCTATTGTTTCATAGAACGCACAAAGTTAAAATGTTCAGGAAGCTGATTTTATAAGGGGAATGGAACTGTAGCAGAATGGAATAGTTCAAGAGGTTGCTTTTATGGCCCTGCTATTCTTCTCTGTATCGTTCCAATTTTAGTATATGTGCTAATTTAGAATTAGAAGAAATTTTGTTTGGAGAAGGAGCAAAAATGACTTCTAAGATGTATAAACTTCTATTGAAATGGTACACACAAGATGAGGTTGTTAAAACCCAAATGGTGAAATGGGCAATAAATTTTAACAAAGAAGTTACAATGGAGACTTGGGAGTTCTTATGGAAGAACACATTGAAGACATCTACATGTAATAATTTGAAAGAGATGGATATAAGATGATGTACAGATGGTATTTAATGCCTAAAAAATTAGCAAATGCAAACAGTGATATGTCAAATAAATGCTGGAAATGTAAAAAACATGAGGGCTCATTTTACCACATGTGGTAGACCTGCGATAAGGCCAAATTTTTTTGGTCTAAGATATATGTGGAAATGTTGTCAATTATGAAATGTAATATGTTGAAGAGCCCGGAAATGTTGTTGTTAGGACTAAACATGCAAAAAGTTAATGTGGGAGACAGGACACTGTTATTCTATATGACTAGCAGCAAGAATACTGTATGCACAATACTGGAAACAGGAAGACATACCAGAATTTGAAGAATGGATTCAAAAGCTGTTGTACATGGCGGAGATGGACAAAATGACAAGAAAGCTGAAGGAGCAAAATCCAAATGAATTTTTGTTTGGAGAAAATTTAAGGACTATCTTGAAAATAAATGGGACGTGAGAGGACAAATGTGGACTTTTGAGAACTATTAAGAAGTATATAGAGTTAAGGAACTTTACCTTTAATAATAGAAACTATAATTTGAATTGAGGTAATAATAAGAAATAAAAGGGTTCTAGTGCTGTTGGGAGTCAAAAAGGGGGAAAGGGGGGAGGGGGAAGGGAGGGGGGCATATATATTAATCTGAAGGGTAAATGTAAATGTATATCTCTAAAGAAATGCATGTTAACCCATTCAATAAAAATGTTAAAAAAAGAGGTTGCTTTTATGGCATCATCTTCTATCAGCAAAAGAAACTGAATTTTAAAGTAATTTAAAAGAAACCCTAAGGTTTCAGACTGTACTCCTCAGATATTAAGGCAAATGTTATTGCAGTTACTTTGATACCAGCATTTTAAAAGCATGAACATTTTAATCATATAATTGACATGTGCTGGGACACTAGGCTTCTGCTCAGTGTACACCATGCTTCTTCCTATAGAATCTGTCTCTTCATTTAGAAACTGCTGTGTTCATCTGTCAGCTACTCTGCCTTCAAAACCATCCTCCCACTCAGCTTTCTATTTTTCATCCTTTGATTACTCTGTACTTCCAAGCCTATTCTTCTCCCTACCAATATCATATAAAACTCACTGTCCCTCTCCCCTTTTTGTTATAACAACCTTTCTTGTTTCGCACAGGAACTGTATGTTTTAGATCCATTCTGAACCTTTCCAGTTGGAATGTTTGCTAATCTTCCATAACATTAAAGCTTGAAGAATGCTTGTTTTGGGTATAGTGAATGTGCACAATTACGAAATACTTGTTTGTTCTCATTCTGAAAACCTAGTTTTACCCCAAATAAGGACATTGTTCCTTTTGATTTGGTCTGGTTGCTAAATGAAGGACTAATTTATGGACTAGACTAGAACTTCAGGACTATGCATATTCTATATCCCCACTGTAATGTAAATAATGCATGAGGAGAGATTCTAAATCAGCAGTAAAACCAATCAGGAAAAAGGCATAGGCATTCTGTTTGGGATGACTTTGAGAGAACATCTGCTCTATGTTCTTCATATTAGTGTTCAAAAAAGGAAATGTGTTGTTAAGCAGTATTTAAATAAGTGTAGTGAATAATGCATAAAGAAACTGCATACCCATTGCATCAATATAGCTGATAAAGCTGATAAAAAGCTGATAAGCTGATAAAAAGATAAAAGCTGATAAGCTGATAAAAAGATTTTAAAAAACCTGCAGCAAAAGGGTAATAAACAACGTTTGTAGTAAACATTGAATATGATGTTTCCATTACCTGCTAGAGTCAATTTTTACAGCTGATTTTCTAATACACAGTGATTAAACCCACCCAACACACTCTTCCAGTAAACACATGTCTGCTGACTCATGGACGGAATAGAAATTCCTTTTAATGACAATGCTTCATGCTTTATGGAATTCTGGTGGTCTCCTAACCTTGGAATGGGTAGTTCTGTGGATGTGGAGACTGTCCATATGGAATTCTTCCATATGGAAGAAATGGAATTCTTCCTATAGTCTTTGCTCATCTTTGTATAAGTATGACCGTAGCCTACATTTTCATAACATAACATGAAGGCTTACCATTAATCCCACTACTGAAAGGGAAAAAATACTTCTGAAATCTGCCTTTATTGTTCCTTTGGACAAATAGCCTGTTTATTAAACATTCTCTTGCAGATCTTTTCAAGCATGTAATACTAGTGGTTGCTTGAGACAAATTGATAATACTGATACAACACAGTGCCAATAATGTTCTAGCTTTTATTCAAGTGCATCTTTACAGTATCTTGCTACATGAAGAGGCAGAAGTAGATATCAGGGTGTGTGCGTTGGATTGGTTTAAATTGTTCCTTATGGACAAGACTCAAAGGATTGCCATAGCAGACCAGTTGTCATCAGTGTGAGGAATATCCTGTGGTTTTCACATAGAGTAGTCCTATGCCCCATGCTATTGAATCTCTGTGTAAAGTCCTTAAGAAAAACCATCTGTAGTTGTGGAGTTGGCAGTCATCAATATGCTCAGCTCTGTATCTCCTTATCACAGTCTCCTTTTGATGTGCTAGAGGTCCTGAGCAACTGGCTCAAAGAAGGATAGTAAACAAATTCAAACTGAATCCTGAATTGACAGAAGTTCTGTTGGTGAGGATAGTGGAGGTCTTAAAGGGCATTGTGCTTCTCACATTCTATGGGGTTCAGCTGACTCCTGCTTGACTCAACTGATCTGGCCACCTCCATGGTGACACCGAGACTATTGTAACACACGCTATATACATCTGCCCTTGAAAACAACCCAGAAACCATATAGAATGCAGCAGTTCAGTTTTTATCAGGAACTATGCAGAGTATGTATATCATACCTATTCCACAATACTCCATTGGTTGCACATCGGTTATAGCATTCAATTCAGTGTACAACATACAAGGACCTTCATAGCCTTGGACCCTCATATCTGCAAAGCTGCCTCTCCTCCTACATTCTGCCATAACAGCTTTATTCACTCATGCAAGGTCTACTGGCAGTTCCATCCTGCAAATGGGGAGGATTAACCATAATCCATACATGTGTATTCTCTGTAGAGGCCCGTACCTTGTGGAACAGCCTACCCTGAAGGTTAGGAAGGCTCTCATACATCTGTCATTCCATATCCATGTAAAACAGAATTGTTCAAGAGGGCATTTCTATAAAGGCAGTAGGACTATATTACAATGGAATGGTTCAAGAAGGTGCTGTCATAGCCCAGTCGGGGAGTGAGGTCTCCTCTGGAGGAGAGGAGCCTCGTGTAGCCAGCCAGGACTCCTCAGGAGAAGAAGAGTTCTGTGTAGCCAGCCCTAGCCCTGACTCAGCAGAAGCCAGCAATCATGAGCAGCAGCTGCTGGCTGATCAAGGCTCACAGCTAGCAGCTGAGACACCAGCACCCTCTAGCCCCAATACCACAGGGGAAGCTCAGCCAGGAACTTCCACAGGGGAGGCTCAGTCAGGGACTGCCAGCACCACAGGGGAAGCCCAGCCAGGGGCTTCCACCCCCCCAGGCTCACCCACACCTAGAGAGCGCCGCAGGCAGCGCCAGAGACTGGAACTGCAGGAGAGACGGCGCAGTGCTCGTCTCCTGAGCCAACGCCAGCTGCTGGAGAGTGATGATGAGTAGCATCAGGATGGAGCCCCAGCAGCTGGCTGAAAATCACGCCTGGCTATAAAAGCCAGTCAGGAGCAACTGCCAGGCGTGGAAGCAATGTGTCAACTACCTGCAACCACTCCCTGGTACCTTGTGTCTTGCTCTTGCCTGCACCTTGACTTGATACCCTCATGCTCTGACTTACGGACTGGACTTGGCTTGGCTTTTTGGATCCTGGAGGCAACCCTGGCATTAACCTTGTGCTCTGACTACGGACTGGACCTGGCTTGTGACTTTTGAACACCCCTTGGCTTCGTGCTAGTACCTGGACTCCCAGCTTGGGCGGGCCCAGCCCATGACAGATTGCTTCCACCACAAAACTTCCCAGCATGGACACGGCGATGCCCACCCTGGGGAGCCTGGCTCTGCTGCAGGATCGGGTACTGCAATTGACTCAAGCACTGGTGACTTTGCAGCAGCAGATTGCCACCCTACTTGCTGCCCCTGCTGCACTGCCGCCTGATAAATGCCCAGTGAAGCTTCCTGACAGTTTTGAGGGCGATGTGGAGGAATTCCCAGCATTTCTTGCCCGCTGCCAGCTATATATTGAACTCCGGGCCAGAGACTTTCCCACAGATAAAAGCAAGGTCGGCTTTATCCTCAGCCTGTTAAAGGGGCAGGCGGCAAGATGGGCCACACCCTTGTTACTGGCCAAATCCCCACTGCTATGGGATTTCCCAAACTTTGTGGCCCACATTTCTGCCGCCTTTGCGAACCCCCTGAAGGCCATCAAAGCAAACCAAAGAATACGTGCCCTCACCCAGGGGAATGGGACTGTGGCCCAATACACCACTGAATTCCAGTTACTGGCCCAGGACCTGGGCTGGAACGAAGCTGCCCTCGCCGACCAGTACCTGGAGGGCCTATCTGAGGAGGTATTGGATGAAGTGGCCCGATCCGAACGACCGAGAGAACTACAAGCGCTCATTCTCCTATGCTTGCGAATCGATGGGCGGCTAGAGAACCGGAGACAAGCCCGTGTGCTAAGCTGTCCTCCGCCCCAGGCCTCACCTGCCAAGGCAGCAGAACTAGCACCCTCGAGCATGCCTTGTACCCATTTGCCTCCTGAGGAGAAGGAGCGGCGTCACACCCACAACCTCTGCTGGTACTGTGGTGGGGTGGGCCACTACGCCAATGACTGCCCTGCAAAAAGGAGGGCCCCAGCTTTAGCTCTGGAGCGGACTCCTGCTAAACAACTTGTTGGAACAGCCAATGCCTCCTGTGACCATCCCGAACCATTCCTGGTGCCTGTAAAGCTGTGCCTGCCTGACGGCCGATGCCTATTTGTGTATGCCATGGTAGATTCAGGGGCATCCCGCTGCTTCATGGATATCAAGTTTGCCGCACAGCACAGGATTCCCTTGCGGGCAAAGAAGACCCCCACCGTAGTGGAGGCCATTGATGGGCGGCCTCTGCGTTCTGGGCCAGTGGTCAAGGAAACCCAGGACCTTCTCTTGCAGATCCAGCATCACTGTGAGCAGCTCTGCTTCGATGTTGTGGGCATCCCCCACTTTCCGCTGGTCCTGGGGCTCTCCTGGCTCTGTTGCCATGATCCGGTTATTCGGTGGGGCCAGCAGGACCTTCGCTTCCAGACACCCTGCCCACATGAAAATAAATGCACGGGTCCAATTGCAGCCGCTGCACAAGGGGCCTTTGCACTACCGGAGATATATGCAGATTTTGCAGATGTGTTTGAGGAAAAAGGGGCAGACCAACTCCCCCCGCATCGGCCGTATGACTGTGCTATTGACTTAATCCCTGGCGCCCCCCTGCCAGTGGGATGCCTGTACTCGTTATCAGAGCCTGAGCTGGCCGCACTCCGGGACTTCCTCACAACCAATCTGCGTCGAGGATTCATCCGCCCCTCCACCTCGCCCACCTCTGCCCCAGTCCTCTTTGTTAAAAAGAAAAGTGGAGAACTCCGGCTCTGCAATGACTACCGGGTCCTGAACAAAATCTCTGTCCGAGACCGGTATCCACGGCCACTAATCTCCGACCTCCTGGAGCAAGTTAAGGGAGCCCAGATCTACACCAAGCTGGATCTTCGGGGAGCCTACAACCTGGTGCGCATCCGGGAAGGCGATGAGTGGAAAACTGCCTTTAGTACCAGGTATGGACAATACGAGTACATGGTAATGCCCTTTGGCCTGACTAACGCGCCTTCGGTGTTTCAGAGGTTTATGAATGATATCTTTCGTGACCTGCTGGATCAGTTCGTCATCATTTACTTGGATGATATATTAATTTATTCCCGGAACCCGGCTCGACACCCCCAGCACGTGCGCATGGTGCTGCAAAGACTCCGGCAGCACGGCCTGTTTGCCAAGCTGGAAAAATGTGCATTCCACCTGCCTGCCGTAGAATTCCTCGGCCATGTGATCTCGCCCCGGGGTATCCAAATGGACCCAGCTAAGGTCGAAGCGGTACAGACCTGGCAACCCCCCCGCTCACGGAAGGATGTGCAACGATTTCTGGGGTTTGCCAACTACTATCGGCAGTTCATCCCCCAGTTTGCATCCATAGCTGTTCCCCTTACCCGGCTTCTCCGGCCTCGAGAACCCTTCCATTGGACACCGGAAGCCAATGAGGCATTCCAGACCTTGAAGGCACGCTTCATCACACAACCGGTACTCCGATACCCAGATCCCCAGCTACCCTTCATAGTTGAGGCGGACGCCTCCAGCACTGCCATCGGAGCGGTGCTCTCACAACGCGCAACCTCCTCCAGCGTCCCCCAACCCTGTGCCTACTACTCTTGCCAGCTTACCCCTGCAGAAAGGAAATATACCATCTGGGAGCGGGAGCTGCTGGCAATAAAGGCAGCCTTCGAGGTTTGGCGGCACCATCTGGAGGGGGCTCAACACCCTGTCCGAGTGCTTACTGATCACCGGAACCTTGAACATCTCCAAACCACCTGCCGCCTCAACCAGAGGCAGATCCGCTGGTCATTGTTCTTCTCCCGCTTTGACTTCAGGATCACGTATGTCCCCAGTTCCCAGAATAAGAAAGCCGATGCTCTGTCCCGGAAACCAGAGTACAACTCATCCCCAGGCTGGGAAGAGCCTCTAACTACTATCCTGGCTCCCGAAACTTTCACTGCCGCGCAACCCTCCCAGGGGCTGGTTGAGGAGATACTGGCTCAACAGGTACTGGACCCAGTTGCCCAGAAATACCTCCAGAAGGTCCGGGAGCCGCACCAGCTCCAGGCGGATGGCTTCGCAGAGGAAGAGGGGCTACTGACCCATCAAGGCCGAATTTATGTACCACCTAGCCCGCTGCGAACGAAAGTCCTGCAACTGGTCCATGATTCCAGACCCGCTGGGCACTTCGGTCGCCACAAGACAACCCATCTCTTGACCCGTGACTTCTGGTGGCCCCGGGTGCAATCAGATGTGGCCCGGTACGTGGCAGCCTGTGAGACGTGTAGGCGGGCCAAGGATTCCCCTGGCAAACCCTCCGGCCTTCTGCATCCGCTACCCACACCCACCGGGCCATGGAGGACTATTTCCATGGACTTCATTACAGACCTGCCCTGCTCCAAAGGCCATACCTGCATCCTGGTGGTGGTGGACTTATTCACAAAAATGGCCCATTTCATTCCCTGTTCTGGACCCCCCACCGCTCAGGACACTGCACACCTGTACCTTCAGCATGTCTTTCGACTTCACGGGCGACCGGACCATGTAATTTCCGATCGGGGAGTTCAATTCACCTCAAGGTTTTGGCGGGCACTGCACTCCCTTCTTGGCACCCAAGTCCACTTATCCTCAGCACACCATCCCCAGTCCGACGGGCAAACGGAACGCACCAATGCAACCCTGGAGCAGTATCTGAGATGCTATACAAACCATCAACAGGATGACTGGCTAGCCCTACTGCCTTTGGCTGAGTTTGCATATAACAATGCAGTGCACTCCTCCACCCAACAGACCCCCTTTATGGCTAACTATGGCCATCACCCTCGCTTCTTTCCTAGCACCGCACCCTCGTCAGGAATCCCAGCTGCGGACGATCGCCTCCAGGAACTTCAATCCATGCATGAGCTGTTGCGGGAGCAACTCCAGCTTGCCAAGGAAAACTACAAGGGAGCTGCGGATCGGAAACGGCAACCTGGTGTTCCCCTGTCCGTAGGTGACCAGGTCTGGTTATCCACCCGCCATATCCGCAGCCAACGGCCCTCCAAAAAGCTGGATGCTCGGTTCCTTGGACCCTTCGTGATCACCGACCAGGTGAACCCCGTAGCCTACCGCCTGCAACTACCACCGACCCTCCCGATCCATCCCGTGTTTCATCGGTCCCTTTTAGTCCCGGCGTCACCCCCAGACCTGCACCATCCCGGGCCACCACCTCCTCCGCCTCCGATTACCATTGAGGGGCAAGAAGAATATGAGGTCGCCCAGATCCTGGACTCCCGTTGCCGGCGGGGGCAAGTGCAGTACTTGGTGGACTGGAAAGGGTATGGACCGGAAGACCGCTCATGGGAGCCGGCTGTGAACATTCATGCCCCCAGTCTAGTCCGACAATTCCATCGGGCCTATCCTCAGAAACCGGGGGCGCCCGGGCCACAGAGGAGGGGGGGCCTTGGGAGGGGGGATGGTGTCATAGCCCAGTCTGAGAGTGAGGTCTCCTCTGGAGGAGAGGAGCCTCGTGTAGCCAGTCAGGACTCCTCAGGAGAAGAAGAGTTCTGTGTAGCCAGCCCTAGCCCTGACTCAGCAGAAGCCAGCAATCATGAGCAGCAGCTGCTGGCTGATCAAGGCTCACAGCTAGCAGCTGAGACACCAGCACCCTCTAGCCCCAATACCACAGGGGAAGCTCAGCCAGGAACTTCCACAGGGGAGGCTCAGTCAGGGACTGCCAGCACCACAGGGGAAGCCCAGCCAGGGGCTTCCACCCCCCCAGGCTCACCCACACCTAGAGAGCGCCGCAGGCAGCGCCAGAGACTGGAACTGCAGGAGAGACGGCGCAGTGCTCGTCTCCTGAGCCAACGCCAGCTGCTGGAGAGTGATGATGAGTAGCATCAGGATGGAGCCCCAGCAGCTGGCTGAAAATCACGCCTGGCTATAAAAGCCAGTCAGGAGCAACTGCCAGGCGTGGAAGCAACGTGTCAACTACCTGCAACCACTCCCTGGTACCTTGTGTCTTGCTCTTGCCTGCACCTTGACTTGATACCCTCGTGCTCTGACTTACGGACTGGACTTGGCTTGGCTTTTTGGATCCTGGAGGCAACCCTGGCATTAACCTTGTGCTCTGACTACGGACTGGACCTGGCTTGTGACTTTTGAACACCCCTTGGCTTCGTGCTAGTACCTGGACTCCCAGCTTGGGCGGGCCCAGCCCATGACAGGTGCTTTTTTAGGACTCTGTGGACTAGACCACAGCACATAGTATGTGTTACCTATTTGCTGTATGTATTATTCTTCTCCTACTGCTTTGTCTTCTATTCATGTAATATGATTTTCTGCATTGTTTAACATATCATGACTGATAGTTATGTTTTCAGATTTCTGTTATAGTTTTATTATATTGCTAATTAGGTATTTCATCCTGTTGATTGTATTGCCTTACACTGTGTAATATGTGTAATCAGTGAGAAAGGTGGACTATAAATTAATTAATAAATACATTTGGTCAATTGACTGGTCATCTGTTGGTCAAATATTTCTGAAACAACTTTCCTAGTGTAACAAAACTGTAATCTGCAGGAGGGGATATTCTAATTATCACCACAATATTGTTTAATAATTATTGTGACAATAACTTTTTTTTAAAAAAGTAATTAATTATTACAACTATTACAATAGTGGGTAAAATTTCTGTAAATGATTTACTGGATAATGCTCTATAACTTTTACACTGCTAACACAAAGGTCAGCTGAGTCTACAGTTTCAGTTTTTAAATGAAATTAAAACACTAATATAAGCAAAGTAACAGCAACTATTTAAAAACAGAAGCCATTTAAAAAAGACTGTTGAGCTAAACAAGCAACAAGGTAGTTCTGCCTGTTTGAGGAGGCCCGTAGGTGTTGTAGGTGGCCAGTAGGAGATGCTTTGTTTTTATCTTAGGTTTGCCCCAGATTACGGTTGGCAGGGCTTTCCTAAAGTGAGTTGAGGGGCCCAGGAGAAGCTTGTCTGAGAGCCAAGCTACAAGTGACGCCTGACACAGGTTGGACACTTGTCAGCTTCCCTCAAGTTTTGATGGGAAATGTAGGCATCCTGGTCTTGCAGCTGTAATGGAGAGCCAAGCTGTAAAACCAAGACACCTACATTTCCCATCAAAACTTGAGAGAAGCTGACAAGTGTCAAACCTGCGTCACTTGTAGCTTAGCTGTCAGTTTGTGAGACTTTCAGGCCCTGCACAGATCCCCCAGCCCAGGCAGTTGGTAGCAGGGTAATTAGCAATGGCTTGGGGCTATAAAGTAGAGAGCCACATTTTCAGCACCAAGCCATGACTGGCAGGGTCTGAGGGGAACTTGGTCCCAAGTCACAGGCTGGGGGCCCCCTCAGAGCAACATCATCTTTGAGAAAGCATAGCCAGTTACCCGCATTGTACCGTACAGATTTCTCAGGCTGTATGACTATGTTGTTTTCCCCCCTTTGATTAAGGGATTGATCTTGCACCATCATTTTTATAGTCTGCTTCCAGTCTCAATTGTCTTGAGACTTGTTTTAAGATACTCCATGCTTTATGTTGTTTCTATGTGCTGATTGGGGTCTTAATGCTGGGATTTTAAATTGGTAACTTGGTGGCATATTTTTGTTTTTATTATTCTTTCTTTGTAAGCTGCCACAAGCACATTCTCTGGAAAGACCAATATAGACATTTTCTAAATGAATAAATAAATATGACCAGGCAGCCTTTACTCCTCTCTTACTAACAAATGATACCATGAAGAAATATGACAGGTCAGCTACTATGTACACAGTGGCATTCTTGGCTTTGTGAACTATTTGACATTTGACTGGGTGATGGACCAGTATGTCAGCCTTACATGTAGATCATAAAATCCTTCAAACCAAGTTTGCAAGATTGTTTTGGTGTCTTTGGGTCATTAGTTTTTTACAGTGGGTCCCTGCCCCTTTTGTGGGGTTTCAAAAATAGGATCATATTGTTCAAGGAGTTACAGATAAAGAATTTAAATTAATGAGATCATCAAAAATAGTGAAAATCATGTTATAATGCATTTCTCTAGGGAACCTGAGTAAGCCAATCCTGAATATGGCTATATATTTTAAGATGCATTTGACATCCTAACTGGATGTGACTGAAAAGATGTATCCAGGAAATTTAAAAGCTCTGAAGGAACACAAGCAAATACATAGGCATAAAGAAAAATACACACTTAACTTTAGAAATTGTTTGAACATCTGTCCTTCCTGAATTGTAATTGGCAAGTGAAGTACTCTTGAAACATTTAATCAAAACTGAATTATCTTCAAATTAAATTAATATAAAACTTCAGGAGATTAGCAATGAAATGTAATTTAATGCCATTATACTTGTGTATACTTTTATGGTAGATTAAAGTGATCAGACATCCCAGCTTTGCCATGGGAGTTTTATGGCACTTCCTGAGTGTTTTAATAATTTGTAAGGATATTAAAATGTTAATTAGAATTTTTTCTAACAAAGCATCTTCTACGATCCACATTCACTTCTGCATTCACCCTAGCATGGCAGGGCAGGTCCTACTTGAATGAACATTTTATATAATATATGAGAAGGATTGAAATATAATTAGGTTATAGAAAAAGGAATATGATAGGTATGCTCAGAGAAGCTCACATACAGAAAAGTACTACACAGAATAATATCATATATGGTTCTTTGGGGTAGATAGACACATGCGTCTTTCTTAACATGTACATCACTAGTGTGGTGAAACAGTCTGGCTATCCATAATGCATCAACACTGCACCCATCTTTGGTTACACAATGACTTGCTCGTGTAGAATTGAACTGACACATCTGCTGATCCACACATGATTTCTTTATTAGTGGTGGGCCGCCCCATCCAAATGCATTCTATAAACAATACAAAGTAAATTAAAAACCAAAAAAGAGTCTTGCTGGATGAGACCAAGTCCTGCATGGTGCTTTCTATACAGGTAAACCATATACCTCTGAGAAGCTCATGAGCAAGGCATGGTGCCAACAGGCTTCTCCTGCTGTTGCTGTCCAACAACTGGTACACAGAAGCACACTGCCACTGAACATGGAGGTTTTTTTAAAAATTTTTAATTTTAATTACTAACATCAAAACTACAAACAGAAAAAGGAAAAAGGAAACAAGGGGAGAGGGAAAAAACAACATAAGAACACAGACTACCACTACAAGTATTGAATTCCCTTCATAATACAATTATTTAAAGTTAAACTTTCTAATATGCTATTAGATTGGTAGATTTTATAAGATATGAACTACAGTCAGGATCAGGTCTTCTCCCCCCCCCCCTGCATCTCTGTCTCAGTTCTCTTTGAACAGCTACAATAGCTGCGCTCACTCCCTCCTCCCCACTCCCCCCTTCAGATTCTGGATCTTCTTCTTGCTCGAACTCTTGATGATTAAGCACAAAATCTGTGCTTAATCAAAAGCTGTACTTCCGATATTATCTTGTAGGCTTGGTCTTTATATCTAAACCAGATGCCTTCTGGAAACAACCATTTGTATTTTATATCACGCTTTCTCAGAAGAACTGCAAACCTTTTGTATTTGAATCTTCTTTTCTGGGCTAAAAATGGAACGTCCTTCAATATTTTAACCTTATTGCCAAGAAAGTCCAAGTCCACGTTAGTCGAATTGTATAAAATGGTGTCCCGAGTCTTCTTAGATGAAAAATCAATAATAATCTCGCGAGGCAGCTGACGCTTCATTGCATATTTTGAAGATGTCCGACGGACTTCCAGAATATCTCTTTTTAACTCTTCTTTAGTTGCCTTTGCGAATGATGCCAAAAGTTCCGACACCAAATCCTTTAAATTTTCACTTTCCTCCTCCTTCACATTCTGTAAACGCAATACCGTCTGAGCACGATCCGCTTGTAGTCCTATCAATTGATTCTCCAAAAGCGTTACTTCTTTGTTTGTAGCTCTCATGAGTGTTGCATTTTCACGAGCAGATTCCTCTGCCTCGTGCGCTACATCTTTAATGGTTTTCACTTCATTTTCAACTGAGCCAACCCTTTGTCCGATTTCATTTAGCTTATCAACAAAGGGCTTCATAGCTTCAACGACCGACCGTTTAACCACCTCTTCAAGAGTCTTTCCCTTCCCCTGCAACGCAGCTGAAACCGATTTGCCCACAGCAGGGCTCTGCTTTTTCGTCGCCATCTTAGGGGTGGGGGGGAGTCTGCCAACTAAGTTCCAAAACTCAATGAAGGGGAAAATATCCTAACCTTCTTAAGCTTCAACTCCCACCTATCCTTCGCATATGCTTAGAGTAACAGAAGGGATCTGCTTACTTACAGGCTTTCACCTTAAATCTGCTTGTTGCCATTCTCCATGGCCCGGCAGCACGCGATGTGCTGCACAAGTCTGCCGGCCTCCATAGGAGCAGACGGGATGTTTACCCCCTGGATCGACTTCAGGGGGCTCTTCCTGCAGCGCTCCGGACCCTGACCCCCTACCTGGGAGTCCTGGGGGTTAACCCTCGCAGGTCAACCACTCGGTCAGGCTGCTCGGCCGCTTCCTCCCGGACCTGCGGAGAGGAGCATCCGACATGGCCGGGAAAACAAAACCGAATCAACATGGAGGTTTCATTTACCCATCAGGGCTAATAATTTTGGATAGATTTTACTTCCATAAAATCATCTAGTCTGTTCTTAAAACCATCTAACTTAGTGGCCATCACTAATCTTGTACCATAGTATACTATAAAGTAATAACACGGAATTATGTTAAGTAGTACTTCCTTTTATCTATTGACAGTCCGCTGCCACAACTTCAAAAGGTGAGGATCTCCTTCAAGGCCTACCTGCATTGCCCATATATTTTAATTATTATGGTTTTAAATAACTTCCTGGCATTTTGAAGTGATTCGCTTCGCTCTTTCTTTCAGTTTCATTTTGATGAATCCTTTTATTTCTTAGAAGTGTCCTATTTTGAAATTAAATATTATTGTGTTGAACTTTGAGGCAACTTTCCACTTAGAGATATGATGAATTTAATTGCACTTTGAGCACAGTTCCCAGTTGGTTTAACAACTGTTTCATATTGCACAAGGTCCAGGTTTAATACCAGGATTTTCTCTCCTCTAGTTGATTCTGAGTAACCCCACAGATTAGTCATTCCAGCATCAGGGAAAGGAACTCTTGGGAAAACAGAGTTAAGCACTGGCATGGCTTCAGCAACAGGATGGAAAGTACAGAGTTCTAAAAGCAATGTATACATTTGTTTTAGTAGTGTAGATATTTCTGGAACAGCACTTTGTAACTGGCTATAGCAAATGAACAGCATTAGATAATGTGTCCTAACAATGCTCCCCCTGTCTAAATATTTGTATTCTATCCATCAACATTGTTTACTACAGATATGCAGAGACCAATCAGCTTCCCTGCTGGACAATTCAGTGTTGTATATGCAATAGCAATTCATGTGGAATGATGTTCATCTTAGAATTTCTCTATATGAGACATCTTAGATGAGAACACTCAGCTGTAGGGAGATGCAATGCTATCTGGGAAGCGTAGTTTAAAAAGACAGAGCCAAAGGCTCTGTTAATTTCACCTCCCCTTTGGGGAGGCTTAGAAGAAATTAAGAAACTCTCTGAAGAGTGATCTTTGCCTGTTCTGTAGAGAGGTGAAATTGACAGAGCCTTTGGCTCTGTCTTTTTAAACTACGCTTCCCAGCTAACATTACATCTCTCCACACTTGCACATTCTCATATAAGATGTCTCGTGTAGAGAGACTCTTAGCTGAGGATAGGAAATATGTATTTTCAAATGCCTAATTACAAATGACTGTAAAACTGTAGAACTACTACCTAACAATTATTTCTTTTAGTTTTGTATGTTATCCTGAGCTAATCGTTTTAGCTCTTCTGTGGGATGAAAAATAATATACAAGTAAGGAAAAACCAAACAAAAAGAGTCACTTCATGGTAGAAAACATTCCCAGGCAAAGGGCAGATTTGTCTGTGGAAGGAAAATTTGTCATTTACATGGGTTTCATTTCAAAAGGTTGAAGATATATAGGGATGTGATATATGAATGTGATAGAAGTGATACAAATAGGTATTTGAGTGAGTAAGCTCAGTGTGGCAAGGGGAAGCAAGCTCCTAGCTGATTATTTTAATAAAATACATAAAAAAGAGGTTATTGCACTTAATAGCATAACTTTAGAAGCTTTATTTCAATATATAATTCAGTACTTTTTGTTAGTCCACACAAAGACCAGTTGCTTCTTGGGCAATGCTATCCTGAGGCACAGCTTGCCAGCGGCACCCATATGCCCACATACTTGTGGTGCCACTTGTCTTCTCCCTAAGGACTTTCATGGGAGAACTACATTGGTGGATGAGCCTGGCAAGGTGTGGCAAGGCCACAGCCGGGAGCCCACACCCCTCCATTCCCCTAAAAACTCTGCCAGCATTCCTCCAATAGCTGTGCCACCCCCATGACAGGCATGAGAGTGGCAAGCAAAGGCAAAGTGGCAATGCATAGTCTATGATCCCTGCTGCCTGTTGATACAGCCATCCTCCCTGCCAGAGAGCAGGCAGCTGGGGACCACATGCCCCTATGGTCATGGCACCTACATAGATGAACATGGGCAGAGGAACTGCCCAGCCGAGTAGCAGGCATGTGCACCCCCTTGGAGATGCAGCCCACAGCAAGGGAGATATGTGTTAACTGCCCTGCCACAGGGGAGGGACCCACTGGTGAGGCTGGCCAGGGCATCCCAGAGCACCTCCATCACTTGCTGTGTCTACTCCTCTGGCACTAGGCTCATCCACCACATCAGCCAGCTCCATCTCCTCCTGACTCCCCCAGGGTTCTAAGCCAGGGACCCATAGTGATGTGGTGCCCTCCCCTGTGCCCTCCTGACCCATGGCACCCAATAACTCAGGAGTAGCATCCATACTGAGTGGTTCACCTGCATGAGAGAAGCAAGGGAACTAGTGGCCTGCGAAGGGGGCTGAGGCTTATCCTCAGGGGCCCTGTCCACCCCAGTCAGCACCGCTCCTCCTGATCATGACCTCACTGGTCAGGACCTCAATCCCAAGGCTGCCTACTATGACAGGAGGGACCACAACATGCATGACCACCTCCAAACCGGGCAAACCTTCCGGCACTGCCCGCTCATTTGGGATATGCACACACTTGAGGGTATGCACACACTTCCAAGCTGTCTGAAAGACTCATTCCAGTACTTCATAGTAGACAACTCCATCCTCATGGCATGCCCCAGGGCTGACACTCACTCCACCACCATGCACCAAAAGGCCCAACAGTCAATGGTGGCTGATGTGTCTCTAGTTGTGGGATGGGCAATACTGACATGTTCTACTACCAAGCCATACAGAAGAACCTTCTTGGCCTCAGTCTAGTTTGGCTGCCACTGTCCACCTTCCTCTCTGGAGCTCTCCATGGTCATGCCACCCACACACAGAGGAATGCAGAGGCGAGGTTGCACAGCATGGGAAAGCCCTAAAGGAGAGACTCCCCTCATACCCCTGGTTGGCAAACTACAGGATGGACATTGAGCAGCAGGAAGCCACTCACAGGTCTTAGGTTGTGGGCCAAGAGGATGGTGAAGGTGATGGGTGCTGGGCCAGGTGGAATGATGGGCCCCTCCCCGCTACTCCTGCACTAACTCTGCCCTCCCAGAGCACCCATGCGGGAAGACCTCACCTGTTGTGTCTTAGACCAGGATATTTGGGTGGCACATCAGCGCCGGAGGAGGTGCCAGACCAGGTGATAACAGGAAAATATTTGCACTCTCTAGATCCCAAACATCACCTGCCTGGATAATTTTCACCTTGACAGGGTGACCATCCAGGACCTCTGTGAGGAGCTTATGCAAATGCTCCAGGGACAAACCCCAGCCCTCAGGGCCATTCCTGTCCTACAGAAGGTGCTGCTGTTCCTCCATTTCCTGATCACCAGATCATGCCAAGGTGTGTCTGAGGTCCTGGTTATGTCCTGGATGCCATGCTGGGTCACCTCTGGGAGCACGTTTGCTTCCCCGTGGAGAAGGCTGCACTGGCCTCCATCCAGGTCAGGTTGACCTCCCTTGCTGGATTCCTGAATGTTGTGGATTCAGTGGACGTTACCCTCTGCATCCCCCCACAAAGAGCCCCAGATCTACTGGAATTGCCACTGCTTCCACAGCATCAATTATCCAAGTGGTGTGTGACCACTAGCGCATCTTCATAGACTTGGTGGCCAAGTTCCTCAGGAATGTCCACAGTGCCCAGATCTTCATGATGTCCAGCCTGAACCAGCTCTTTGTTGCATGGCTGAAGGGCAAGGCTGGCTGCTGCATAGGTAGTCAAAAGGGGCTACCATGGGGAGAGGGCACTAGTGGTATATGACTTCCCTAATCATGCAAGTGACCAGGGCGACCCACTCTGTGAGTACTGCAAGAGAGCTGGAATGAGTTTGCACACCAGACACATGCTCTGATCTCCCCAGACTGGTATTCCACATGGAAGCACCAATTCAGGGGGGCAATGCCCCCACCTGTTTCTTTTCTTCAGTACTTTGTGGATTAATGGTCCCAGTTGGAACAGGGGAACGATGGGCAGCCACCTGTCCAGACCTCCACTTTCACTGGTGTAGAGTCGACCCCCCCCCCCAGAGGCACTGAGCTTCTCTCCTGGGGGTGTGTTTGTGCAGCACACGAACAACCTGCCCCTTCATGGATCTTCCTCACCCTCTGACCACCATAGTCATCTGCCTGGCATCTCTGACCCTAGAGGCACTAACGGGGACTGATAGCCCTCACTGCATACAGGTGAGACCCCGTGTCCCACCTTGTTTGCTTTACCACCATGTGAGGGGGGGGCAGTGGGATGGAGGCAGCATGCCATGGCAGCCCCCATGAGGTCAATGAATCCCCATTTCATGTGGAGGCTGAGCCACCCAACAGGGTGTCAGACTGTGGCTAGATAAGGCACTCTCTGCAAGGTTCCCTTTAGAAGCAAGAATAAGTCCAGTGTCTGGCAAAGGAAGTTTTATTGCAGAAAAGGTCCATTATAGTCCACTGTCCTGAATAGGAGACTCAGGATGGTACATGATCATTGTTACCAATGAAGAGCAAGCATAGGATACAGAGTAACAATACCCATCTGGAACAGCCTCCCCCCACAGTTCTCAAAACAACATCTTTCAGTCCTGGGAAGCTGCTCTCCTTCAAGGCCAATGCTTGGTGGAACGGTGTTAGACACAACAATCTCCTCTGGTGGGAATGCTGCCTGGGAACTGGTGCACCTGGGGAGAAAGCACGTAAACACTAGAAGCATTAGAAAATGGAGTCAGTACAGTTTAGATACATACTGGACCTGACATTCTGCCCCCCTTAAAATAGATCCCCCCCTGGCTTATATGGATAGCGAGTATGAAAAGCTTTGGTTAATCTAGGAGCATGAACATGTGCAGAGTTCACCCATTCATCGTAACCAGAATCAAAGTCCTTCCAGCGAATGAGGTAAAAAAGCTGGTTTCGCTTGAGCTTAGAGTCCAAGATTTGTTGTACCTCATAGTGTATTTGGTCGTCAATCAAAGTTGGAATGGGTGGAGCTTTGATGTGCCATTTGTTGTCGGTGGGAGCTCTCTTTAGAAGGCTGACGTGGAACGTATCATGCACATGGCGCAGGTTTTTAGGCAAAGTTACAGCAACAGTTACTTTATTTATTATTTTGCGCACAGGAAAAGGTCCTAGGAATTTTAGAGCGAGTTTGCGGCTGGTTTGAGCTAGCTTTAGGTTTTTTGTGGAAATATACACATGATCTCCAGGTTGTAATTCCCATTCGGCCACACGATGGCGATCTGCGTATTTTTTGTAATCCAGTTTGGCTTTTTCAAGGTGTTTCTTAATAAGAGTCCACTGCTGCGCCGCCTCCCCCCACCATGAAGATACATCTGGCAGTTTAGAGGAATGGAGAGGGGGTGCGTCTAACGGGAAGGGATCGAAGTGAGTCCCGTACACAATTTTGAATGGAGCCTCTCCCGTTGAAGCGTGTACACTGTTGTTATAGGAGAATTCGGCTAGGGGGAGAAGGTCCACCCAATTATCTTGTTGAAAATTAATGTAGCAACGAAGGAATTGTTCTAAAATTTGGTTAGTCTTTTCGGATTGTCCGTCGGTTTGTGGGTGGTGGCTTGAACTGATGCCTTGTTCAATATTTAACATTTTCAAAAGCTCCCGCCAGAAGTTGGCAACGAACTGTCCGCCGCGATCCGAAATCACCTTGGACGGAAAAGAATGTAATTTTACGATGTGTTTTAAAAACAGATCCGCTAGCTTTCGCGCGGAGGGTATAGCAGTACAGGGGATAAAATGTGCTTGTTTGGAGAACAGATCTACCACCACTAAAATACAATTATGTCCTTTTGAGATAGGTAGATCAGTAATAAAATCCATGGATATTACGTCCCAGGGTCTGTTTGGCGTTTCCAATGGTTGCAGGAGACCCGGAGGCTTCCCTTTCCTGGTTTTGGCGCTGAGGCAAACAGGACAGGAACTAACGTATTGGGAAATGTCTTTGCGCATGCCCGGCCACCAGAATTGTCTTTGGACGAGATGCAAAGTTTTTAGATACCCATAATGCCCAGCAGTGGGAGCATCATGACAGCGCTGCAAAATTTCCAGTCTGAGGCTGTCTGGGACATACAACTTGCCCCCGGCCAACCAATCCCCTTGTGGGGATTGGGTCAGTTTGCTCCGCGGAGCTCTATCCCCCTCCTTCTCTATTTCAGCTTTAAGTTTCGATTTCCATTCCTGGTTGGCTGGGAGGGGCTGCTTGGCGCGGCTGCGAGTAGTCACCACGCCCCCAAGTTGCTTAGGCGAGAAGACCGTGTCGACCGTCTCCGCCCGTTTGCTCCTATGTTGGGGCATGCGCGATAGGGCGTCCGCCAAAAAGTTAGTTTTGCCCGGGAGATAATTTAGAGTGAAGTTGAATTTTGAAAAGAATTCCGCCCACCGCAATTGCTTGGCATTCAGTCTGCGTGGGCTCCGGAGGGCCTCCAAATTTTTATGATCTGTCCAGACCTCAAAAGGATATCGCGCCCCCTCCAGCCAATGTCTCCAGTTAGTAAGGGCTGCTTTTACTGCAAAGGCCTCCTTCTCCCACACATTCCAATTCCTTTCCGCGGCAGAAAATTTTCTAGACAAGAACGCACAAGGACGCAATTTTCCATCCTCCCCCTTCTGTAGCAAAACCCCCCCTATCGCCGTATCGCTGGCGTCGACCTGTACTATGAAGGGGGATTGTTCGTTGGGGTGGGAGAGGATGGGTTCTGTTACAAATTGCTCTTTTAGGCAGTCGAAAGCCGTTTGGCAATCGGGGGTCCATTGTAATTTGGAAGAGGGCTTCTTAGCTTGGTCCCCTTTATCTTTGGTTTTCAGCAGTTCTGTTAAGGGGAGCGTGATTTGGGCGAAATTTGCTATGAAGTCTCTATAAAAGTTGGCAAAACCCAGGAAGGATTGCAGTTCTTTGCGGGTGGTGGGCGTTTGCCAATCTTGTATCGCCTGTATTTTGGCTGGATCCATTTTCAGACCCTCTTGGGAGATACAATACCCAAGGTAAGTGAGTTCTGTTTTATGGAATTCACATTTGGACAATTTGATGGGCAGTTTATTCCTCATCAAGGTGGCTAGGACCTTTTGTACCATTTGAACATGTTCTTCCTCGGTGTCCGAATAAATTAAAGCATCATCAAGGTACACCACCACCCCTTTGTACAGAAATTCGTGTAGAACTTCGTTTATCATGGACATGAATACAGACGGGGCTCCCGTCAATCCAAAAGGCATAACTAAGTATTCATATTGTCCGAGGGGCGTATTAAACGCGGTTTTCCACTCATCCCCTGCCTTGATACGAACGTGGAAGTAGGCATCTTTTAGATCTAATTTCGTAAAGATCTTACCTTGGGCCACAACGTTGAGAAGGTCTCGGATGAGCGGTAGAGGATAGGCGTTGTTGGTGGACACTGCGTTCAGTCCCCGGAAATCTGTGCAGAGTCTGAGTCCCCCATCCTTCTTTTTTACGAAGAGGACCGGAGCGGCGTGGGGGCTAGAGGCTGGGCGGATGAACCCACGTTGAAGGTTGGTGTCGATGAATTTCCGGAGCTCTTCGCGTTCATGGAGACTCATGGGGTAGAGTCGTCCTTTGGGTAGCGAGGCTCCTGGTAAGATTTCCACCGCACAGTCCGTTCGTCGATGCGGGGGTAGAGTGTCCGCTTCCTCCTCCGAGAAAGCGTTTAGAAAAGGCCAGTAAGGTTCGGGTATTTGGTTGACTTCTTCTTGGGTAAGGAGGGCCTTTTCTTTCTGAGTAGGGTCTTCGCCCCAGTTCTCAAAACAACATCTTTCAGTCCTGGGAAGCTGCTCTCCTTCAAGGCCAATGCTTGGTGGAACGGTGTTAGACACAACAATCTCCTCTGGTGGGAATGCTGCCTGGGAACTGGTGCACCTGGGGAGAAAGCACTTAAACACTAGAAGCATTAGAAAATGGAGTCAGTACAGTTTAGATACATACTGGACCTGACATTCCCCCTTCTCCCAATGTTGTCCCATGCCTGTGATCACCGGGATGGTTTCAGTTGCCCCAGAACTTGATACTCTCCAGGGGTTAGTGGATGCCATCCGAGCACAATATGAAGACCCCTTAGAAGAAACCAGGGCCCGAACAGAATTGCAAGCCCTCAAACAAGGCAGCATGTCAGCAAGAGACTATGTTACAAAATTCCGGCAATTAGCAGCCAAGTGCCCCAGGTGTGAGGAGTCCACAAAAATTATTCTGTTCAAACAAGGACTTAATCCGAGACTTTTGGACAGAGCCCTCATGCACGACAATCCCCCAACGCTGTTAGGTTGGATTCAACTTGTTTGTGAAGTGGAGAATCGCATTTTAGAAGTCCGTTTGGTTGAGCAACAACAGCAAACGGGACAAAGAAGACCATTGACCTTACAGAAGGGAGCTCGGGGAGCTGGCTACGCCACCCGTGGAGCGAGAGATGCTAGATGGCAACAAGGGCTGTGTTTGCAATGCGGACAGGCTGGTCAATGCGGACAGGCTGGTCACTTTGCAGCACAATGCAGCGGACAGGCTGGTCACTTTGCAGCACAATGCCCCTACCGGGGACATACTGAACCTGACACAGGGCAGAGGAGTCTGGTGGATATGCAAGGCTGCCCAGGGCTGGTGGCCCAGGGCTGTGGTCCATCCTTGGGGATATGCTGTTGAGCTCTACCAGAAGGAAGTGGCAGGGGGCTACTGTCAGCCTCAGGCGAGCAAAGAGGCAGGGAAGGACTAGCTATTTTACACAGATTTTACTGAACTGCCAACAATGACAAGGATGCCTGGCCACATGTCGCCAACTTCCCTCAGCCAGTGCAGGAATTGCACCTGTTTGTGCAGCAGTCAGAGCCATGAGAGCCATTCCTTGTGCTTCGTTCTCAGGAACAGGGTTGAGTCATGTGCTCCTCAGGGAACGGCCCCATGGGCAGAGCTTAGATAGCAGCTGAGGAGGATCACCAGGGGCTGGAATAGCCATGCTCCTTAGATTCCCTGATGCATAATGACCTGCCTGAAAGGGAAACAGACATATGTGTAGCAAGGGGCTGGGCCTTGCACAGACCATGGCCAGGTCTGCCACATCCTGGGAGGGTGTCCATGGCCAGGGGTGGCAGCAGCGGCTTCATCATCTTAGGTGTTGCTGGCTACCAGATGATGGATGCCCCTCTGGTGGGAAAATTCTCCTCATCTGCATTTGGCTGTTCTGCTCCCTTGGCTGCTTGAAGTTCTCATCCTGTGAGGGAGACAGTCAAGGGATCATGCTCCCACCATTGTGGGGGAGTTGCAAAAATGAGTACCCAGTCACGCTGACCACCCGCAACTGCACTCTCTACTCTGCTCAAGGAGGGGCACCAGACCAAGGGAGTCTGAAGACTTCATGGCATGAGCTTCTAGGAGCCCCTCCCCCCACAGAACAGTTGTGTCAAGCATAGCTCCCAGGGAAACTGTCTCTTTAGCAAGCATGTGCTGTGCTCCCCCACTAGTGAGCCTCAACCACAGAGGCCACTGTTGGTGGGGCTGGTGAGGGGAGAAGGTAGGCCAGTGTGAATGAGCAAGCCAGGGCAGTCAGTTCCTCAGCTCCTTCTTACCTGATGGTGTTCCCTTGCCCCTCCCCAAGCCAGGAGACCAGTAACCTGTAAAGCAACTTGAGTGGTGGTTGTTAGACATTCCGGACTTAGCTTTCCTCCCATATGTGAGTGTGAGGTGCACTCTGGATGCAGTAAATTTCCCCTTGAGCACTCTTGCCTCACCACCATGAGCACCTTCTCCCTTCAAGTCCCCATGGCAGAGGTCTCTTAGGCACAGCCTCCGACTGCCTCCCCACCTACCTGGGTTCATGGGCACCCTAACTAAAGGTAATATAGGGAGGTTAGAGGACTGATTGGCCACTGGAGAGGGGGCTCAGCTGCCATGGGAGGAGCAGGCTGGTTGCCATGGTAGTTGGCATCCTATGCTCCACCTGGCCACTTCGTCAGGGCCAGACATGGGAAGGGAGAAAGTTTTCCCCTACAATGGGAGCCTATAGGTTACAGCATCACTTTTCATGCATAACTTCCCATCACTGCAGGGGGCTTCCCAGGTCCGAAATGGCTTAGGGAGCAGACTAACTCACATCTCACTCCCCAGCCCACCTCCTGGCCGACCAGCACAAGGACTTACACCCCGGTTACACCCTCACCCGGCTATCATAGTGGAGTTTAATGCCAGCATAAGTCCAGGATACACCAGCGTAACTCTTTGTCAGCTTCTAGGGTGCTCCCCCCCATACATTGAACTAAAAGGCTTTTAAATTTCTCAAAGCCGTGTTTCATATTGCAACTCTACTAACTTAGAGATAGACAGTAAAGTATGGCCAGCCACTTATCCTCATGGCCAACAGACACTTAAACTGGAAACATTCATATTTAAACATATGTTCATTAGCCCTTTGTGGACTGGCCTTATTCATATAGCCACTTTATCATAAGTATTTGAGACAGAACCTCAATACTGAACCTGGGTTAGATTGTGCTCATACTGGCACATAACTGGTCTGGCACATAAGAAAGCAGCTTATGTATACATGCTAGATTTGTCCTGGGCATGTAAATTCTAAAATGTTTCTGTGACTCTACCCTTAGCCTTCTTACCTTTGTGTAGAGTTAAATTCTCAGCTCTGATCCCTAAATAACTGCAGATGAAGTATTTATACTTAAAACTGAATGTTTGCATTTCCAGTGAGAAAGGTACATTTTACTGTGTGCTTCCTTTGTGCAAATAGCCCAAGCTTGTACCAAAGTCAATTGAACAAAAGATCTTTCATCACAAACAAATCCTCTCCTATCTCTGCTTATATAGATTTTTGTCTAGACAGCTACCTTTGGAATAAGTGAAACAAATACTTGTTTTTTCCATATGACCAAAATACTGAGTTTATAAAGGAATTTTTTTCTTTAAAGATACCAGCACACTCATGGTTGATATATACTTACAAGTGGGAACCTGCATCAAAATATGGATTCAGCTGTGGTTTATTTCCATTAGTGCTGTGATTTTTGATGTCCTCTTTTTTGAGTTGCTTTTGGTATTGTTATGTTTTAGAGTCCTGTTTAGTTCTTGATAGAACAGTATCCAGGTTTTATAAAGGGTAGTTCTTTGTTTTAGCATTTTATTGTTGTTGATAATCCAGTCAGATGGGACAGGATGATGGAAGATACATACTGTTTCTTTAAACAGTTCCCATGGTTTGAGGAAGCCCCACAAGAGCCGTATGGGTGGAGAGAAAGGGAAGGGGGTAAAGCTTGAAGCTGACTTTTACATTTCCCCATTTGTTATGGTTTGCTTGTTTCCCTTGGGTTCAAAGTCTCTCTACACAATATTTGTTACACAAAGATGCTCAAGAGATGGGAGATGCAATGGTAGCTGGGAGGCATAGTTTAAAAGGGAGCCAGCAGAGATATTCCTCAGAGGGTTTGTTAATTAGATGAAATTAACAAACCCTCTGAGGAGCGATCGGGCTCTGTCTTTTCAAACTACCCTCCTATGGAGAGGGGAAATGGACAGAGCTTTCTGCTCTGTCTTTTTAAACTTCACATCCTGGCTAATATTGCATCTCCCGTCACTTGAACATCCTCATGTAAGAAGTATCATGTACAGAGACTCTGTCAGGCAGTCAAGGTGGGATCACAGTCACTTTGTTTATGTAAGGAGAGGAGTTAGTGTTTTGAAGTGTGTCTCCTTGGTTACTGCAGCCAGAGGATTTGGAGTGAGTGTTTTTTACCAGCACCGTAACATATAGTTTGACCCCAGATCAACCTAGTCCTTATACCAGTATATTGCAAAAGTATGAGTGTTGGAGAATCTACAGCCAGCAAAGAAGAAAAACACCGTGACAAATTAACTATACCGAAATAACAATCCAACAATAAGAAATTAACCAATGAAATTAATTATATAGAAACTATAATATCCATTTAATGCATGTAGATGGAGCAAAATGATATAGAAGGCAACAAGGGCCATTTCCACAAACGTTGAATAATGCACTTTCAATGCACTTTCGCAATCCTTTGGAAGTGGATTTTTTGTTCCATACATGGAAAATCAGTTTCAAATGTTCACTAAAGAGTATTGAAAGTGGATTGTCCAACGTGTGTGGAATCAGCCAAGGTCTAACCCGGAAACAGGCAATCACGATATAGCACATACAATTTAAAGATCAGTTTAAAGGTGCAATGTGCTTGTAAACAGTAAATCATTGAATCCTATGAAATATACAAAGTGCTAATGCCTGTACATAAAGTGACAGTGCCTACTTGTTATATCCAGAATGCTGTACAATAAAACAAATCACAAACTCAATAAAATACAATCAAGGTACATAAAAATAAAGTCCAAAATCCATTGTAAGAAGATTCTTCACAGCATGTCCAGATGTAACTGCTATGGGCCAACTAGCAAAGCCTCCCATTTCAATATTTCTTCCTTGTGGCAGTTACATAAAGAATGGTCTTCATTTCATGAAAACTGCTGTTTGTAGTGGGATATTGGCAGGCACTGTTTTGGGACTGGAACTGTTTTGACAGAGAATGCTCTGTCAATTTCCCCTCTCTACAGAGCCAGCAAAGATCGCTCCTCAGGGCATTTGTTTATTTCCTCTTTGCCTCCCAGAAGGGAAAGTGAAACTGACAGAGCCTTTCAGGAAGTGAAGAAGAAATAATTAAACCCACTGAGGAGCAATCTTATACTGGAACTCAATAACTTACCAACTTTGGATGGTGTTTGGATGGTTAGCCAGTCTTAAGAGCTTAGGGGAGCTACTGGATCCAGCCATGTTAATGGAGAAGCAGGATGGAGCAATTGCTATGAGTATCCACTTCATCTTTACTAGCCTGTTAATTGTCTTCTCTGGAGTCAGTTGACTTGACCACAAGATCCATGTTGTACTCTCCAGACTAGATTATTTAAGATGCTGTATGTGAAACTGTCCTTAAAGGCAACATGCTGGTTTCAACTACAGGGGAATGTGGCTGCCTTTTTCTTGACTAGGAGTAGCTGTTAGGTTTGTGCACATTACCCTGGTTTTAGAGCAACTACACTAGTTAACTATATATGCTGGGTTTCACTAAAGGGCCGATTCTACTTCTAAGGCTGTACTAAGCCTGGACCAGCATACCTGACATAGAAGGACCTGTGCATTGTTTCTGTTTACTGTGCCTTTTTCTTCAGGTGGCACCAGCTTCAGCTTTCCATTCAAATGCCAGTTCCGTTGTAACAACCACTATGTGGAATGAGTTCCCAGAGCTCATGCAGAGGTCCCCTTTGTCACCAGGTTTCCAGGAGGCCTATAAGACCATATTATTTTAAAAATGCTCTCCCTTGAATCCTGTGGGCAGAGTGGGAGTTGTTCCTTGGAATTTAAAAAAAATATTATTCTATAAATTTTCTCTATTTTTTATTTGTCTAATATATCTGGGTTTTAATTTATTGTTTGTTGTAATTTGTCTTGAGGTTTTAGGAAGAGTGCCAGGAAAAATGTAAATAAATAAAATGGTTTTGTTCTAATTTTCGCCTCTATTAAGTGTCAGCTGTACTTAGAGAAACAAAATTAGCTTTAGAAATATCACAGTCAATGGTCCATAAAAACTGAAAACAAGGTCTGTGTCAAAAGTGTAAATCGTGATGTGAGATTCATGCTGTTTACAGAATTTATGTGACTTAATACTAATTAACACTGTAAATCAAAACTCATTTCAGTATTAAATGGCAAAATGGGCTCTACCTTGAGTAATCTGTTTAAAAACAACACAGCCTTTTGAGGAACAGTGTGTATATCTCCTGTCTAGACTCTCCAGTAGAATTTCTTTTCCAACAAGCCCCATAAACTTGACATACTTCTAGTACCAATAAAAGGGAGTCTTCATAACATGGCATACTTTCTAATAAGAATAAAATGGAGTATGAAAAGCCTGGATCTGTTAGTAGACTGTCATTAAAACATTCTCCAGAGAATAATACCTTGCAGGAGATCTACAAATTTTCAAACTCCTGTCATACCTACGGGACCGCCTCCCTCTCTATGTTCCTCCATGGCAGCTTCGCTCATCTGACCAGGCTGCAAACAGGTGAAGTCAGCAGCAGCCCGTGCACGGGCTTTCTCTGTGGTGGCCCCTATCCTGTGGAATGACCTGCCTGAGGAAATCAGAAGAGCCCCCACTCTCCTGGCTTTCCGTAAATGATGCAAAACCGAACTATTCAAAAAGGCTTTTTACTCAAATGGGAGGGCTGTATAGTAGGAATGGGATCTCAGATGCTTTACTAACAAGCTGTGGATCATAGACTTCATCACCATTTTTGCCTTATATATTATCTGCTGCTTTAAATATGTACTCCTACATACAACCAGTGCTCTATGTTGTCTAATGTTAGTCCTAGAATTGATTATGTTTTGCTTCAGTATTTTCTACTATGTCTTGGATCTATGCTAATGCCATGTCTTTAAACTTGTATATGTTTACCTTATGGTATTGTATTGAAATGTACTTAATTGATAATGATTGTATTAACCTCATACTGTGTAATGCGCCTTGAGTCTCAGTGAGAAAGGCGGACTATAAATGACGTAAATAAAAAATAAAAATAATAAAAATAATAAATAAATAACCAAGTGTCTGTGTGTGTTTGTGAGAAATTAATCTTCTTCAATTTAGCATGTTGATGGGGTGGGGTGGGGTATAACTGTTGCAAGCATTCTAAAAAAACACAAGATGTTCTGTTTTGTTTATCTGGGAATTGCTGACACATAACTGTCATTAATTCTCTTAGGTCATATGTAGAAAATAGACTTCCGGCTGGGGATCCATTAAGGTCTAATGCAGCTCTAAGAGCTGAGCTGTCCGTGCCGCTGTTTTGAAGGCTGGAGGGGCACAAATTGCCTGCAGCCACCTGTTCTCAGGCGGAGAACAGGTGAGAACACTCGAGAACCTGAGGGCACGTTGATCTCGGGTGAGGGGGAGTTTCTACACAATGAACTCCCACCCACCCTTGTGGTCCCACCCGAAGAAAGGTTGCCAAGATCTCTGCAGTGGCTCTGGAGTCAAATTTTGGCATAAGACCTACATGCCCAAGCTTCAGCAAAACAGCAAAGGGGCTGGATTCGATCAGATAACAGAAGCAGCGACTACAACCCAAGAAAAACGCTAAAGGAGGTAAAGATCGCTATCTCTCAGTACGGGACAGATTTTAAAAAGAAATAAGAGGCAAAAGCGGATTAAAGAACTGCAACAGACTAGTTATATAAGGGGGAAGATTCCGGCAAGAAAAAATTTGAAAAAGTAAATTTGTAATGAGAAGCTAGCGCGGAAATTGGATTATTGTTTACATACCTGAGGCAGGGAAGAGATAGTAGACTGTGAGAAAGCTTAAAAATTGCGAGAACTGCTGTGCAATGGAGAGGAACAGGAAGAACGTCAGAACCATAAAGAGACAGAAGAGAAGGGCCCTTTTCTTAAACACCGGAAGTAGGGCGATGCCATTTTGAAAGAGGGCAACTGGCGACTTCAATGAAAAAGGAAGTAGGCCATCTTTAAAGAAGGTAAGGGCGAGCGCTTCAGTACAAAACCATAGAGAAAAAACGCCCGACATTTTGGACAGTTTAAAACAGCGTTTGAGAAAAATAAACTGCAATCGGACTTTTAAAAATAAAAGAAAGTAAAAAAGTAGAGTCACGGATTTAAGGAAAAGGGCAGACTCGTGGGAGCGAAGCACAGCTAGCCCCACGATGTCGAAGAAAGAGTGGCAAACTATGATGGAAAATTTGGATAAAAAAGTTTCAGAGGGAAATAAAGAGCTTAAGGATATGATGCTAGAGATGGCGAAAGAATTAAAAGACTTTAAAGAGACGCTTAAATTGGAGATGGCAGAACTGACAAAAGGTATGGGTAAAATACAAATTGACCTACAAGCTACACAGCAGAGAGTCAATGCAGTAGAGGAAACGGTAGAAACTTTAACAGACGTGCAAAAGACTGAAATGAGAGGGATGAGAGACAGAATGGCCGTTGCAGAAAGTAAACAGATGGAAAAACAACTCAGATTTCGTTCGGTCCCAGAAGTAGAGGGAAAATCAGCCCAAGAGCAGATTACAGAAATTTTGGCAGAATACCTGGGGAAAGAAGAGGAAGAAATTGCAGCTTTCTTGGACGTGGTGTATAGAATCAATTCCAGATTTGCAGCCCAGAGGAAGTTACCAAGGGACATGATTGTCCAATTTACGACTAGAAGCACAAGAGAATTAATTGTGAGCAAACAATTTCAAGATCCATTAGAAGTCGATGGAAAAGTGGTGAGAATTATGAAAGAGTTGCCCAGATCGGTGCTGTTCGAGCGGAAGAAGTATAGAGAACTGGTTCAGATGTTAAAGGAGCTGAAAATCAGATATAGATGGGAAATACCAGAAGGACTGACATTTGAGTTTGGTGGAGTTAGAAAGAGCATCAGATCTGGCCATGAGATGGAGACTTTTATTAGGGAAAATGAAAAGGACTTACCAAAAACTATAAGAAAGTGATCATGGAATGTAAAGTTATATCTTGGAATGTTAATGGACTAAATTCACCTTGTAAATGCAAAGCTACTTTCCACTGGCTAGCAAAACAAAAATGCAATATAGTTTGTCTGCAAGAGACACATATTAGAAAGCAGGATGAAAAATATTTGAAATTTGTTAAATTGGGAAAAGAATTTGTTGCCGCCTCTAAAAAGAAAAAGAGGGGAGTTGTATTGTACATAAAAGAAGAATTGCAGCCCAGACTAGTTTTAAAAGATGCAGAAGCCAGATATATAGCAGTGGAAATTATTTGGAATTCTAAGAAAATATTGATGATCGGGATTTATGCACCTAACGGTGCAAAAGAAAATTTTTTTAAGGACTTAGAGAAACAATTAGATGAATTGACCTATGATCATATAATTTTGGCGGGTGACTTCAATGGAGTTACAAACCTGGATGAGGACAAGCAGTCTAAAGCTGCTCACAAAAAAAGAGGACTATTACCAAAGACGTTTTTTATGCTTAAGGAACAAGAAAGTTTAGAAGATGTGTGGAGGAGACAATATCCTAAGAATAGACAATATACATTTTACTCTGCAAGACATTTCACATTATCAAGAATAGATATGATCAGGGCCTCTAAAGAACTGAAATTATGGACTAGAGAGGTGGAGATAATGCCAAAGGTAGGCTCAGATCATAACCCAATTATGTGGAGATTTGGGGAAAATAATAAAAGAAAAGGATGGAGAATAAATGAGGACTTGTTACAAATAGAAGAAAATATTGCGTTGCTGCAAAGGGAGACCAAATTTTTCATACAATATAACCTGAACAAAGAAGTGCCCACCAATAAAGTATGGGACACATATAAAGCGATGATAAGAGGCATACTAATAGACCTGAATGCAAGAACTAGGAGGAAAAAGGAGGAAAAGAGATCTGAAATTTTGGATAAAATAAAAGCCAAAGAGATACAACTTAAGAAAAGACCGGGGGGTGGGGGAGTCATATCAGGATATTAAAATTCTGCAGGAACAATTGACAGCAATGGACAATAAAGAATTAGAGTGGAATTTAAAGAGGATGAATCAGAGGTCGTTTGAAGGTGCAAATAAACCTGGGAAATATTTGGCGTGGCAACAAAAAAAAAGGAAGAAGAAAATCATAAGTAAAATTCTAGAAGATGATAAGGTGCTTATGGACCAAGCGGCTATTAGTAGAGCCTTTTTTAAGTTTTATGCAAAATTGTACCAAAAAAAAGAAGTGAGTAAAGATTTAATAGCGGAATACCTAGAGAAGATGAAAATTCCGACAATTCCTGAAAAATGGAAAGAGAAATTAAATAAGGAAGTGACGGAAGAAGAAATAAAAGAAGCTATACAATCAACGAAGATAGGAAAGGCGCCAGGACCAGATGGACTAACGGCAAAGTTTTATAAAGTGATGGCTAATGAACTGGCGCCATTCCTGAAAGAGGCAATGAATGGAGCGATGCAAGATCAAAGGATTCCTGACTCATGGAACGAAGCCAATATATCGCTGATACCGAAGGAGGGCCAGGACTTGACCAATGTTAAAAATTACAGACCAATTTCGTTGAATAATGACTATAAAATATTTGCAAAGGTGTTGGCAGAGAGGTTGAAAGGATGGATGTCGGAATTCATTGCTGAATAACAGGCGGGATTTTTACCCAACAGACAAATTAAAGACAATTTGAGGACAGTAATAAACGCTATTGAATACTATGACAAGCACTGTGACAGAGAGGTTGGTTTTTTCTTCGTAGACGCAGAAAAAGCATTTGACAATCTGAACTGGGATTTTATGTTTGCTACCATGGAAAAGCTGCAAATGGGAGAAAAGTGCATACAAGCGGTTAAGGAAATTTATAGAGACCAGAGTGCAGCAATCATAGTGAATGAGGATTTGACAAAAAAAATTGAAAATCAGCAAAGGAACCAGACAGGGATGCCCGCTGTTTCCATTGTTGTTTATTTTGATTTTGGAAATATTAATGATTCAAATATGTGAAGATGACACAATCCGAGGTATGAAAATAAAAGAGTTTTCTTACAAGGTCAGAGCTTTTGCGGATGACATAATGTTAATAGCAGAGGATCCAATTGAAAATATGCCAAAGGTAATAGAGAAAATAAAAGAGTTTGGAGATTTGGCTGGATTTTACGTGAACAAAAAGAAGTCAAAGATTTTATGTAAGAATATGACTAAACAGAAGCAGCAAGAGCTAACGGAGATAACAGACTGTGAGGTGACTAATAAAGTAAAATATCTTGGCAGTGAGCTGACTGTGAAAAATATAGATTTGTTCAAAAATAATTATGAGAAACTGTGGATACAAATAGAGAGAGACTTAATAAAATGGAACAAACTGAATTTATCATGGCTGGGAAGAATTGCAGCAGTAAAAATGAACGTCTTACCACGTGTGATGTTCTTGTTGCAAACTATACCAATTATCCGAGACTCTAAACAATTTGATAAATGGCAAAGGAAAATCTCAGATTTTGTGTGGGCAGGCAAGAAACCACGAGTGAAAATGAAGGTTTTACAAGATGCGAAGGAAAGAGGTGGCTTGCAACTGCCCAATGTAAGACTGTATCATGAGGCAGTATGTCTTGTATGGTTGAAAGACTGGATAATGTTAAAAAAACGTAAGTTGCTGGCCCTGGAGGGACATAAAAAAATATTTGGATGGCATGCATACATGTAGTATGACAAAGTAAACGCGGACTCTATGTTTTTGCATCACTATCTTCGGAGAAGCCTCTTCACGGTCTGAAAGAAATACAAGTTGTATATGGAAGATGGAATTCCTTCATGGGTGGTTCCGTATGAAGTAATAGATCTGAGAACTGTTGATAACGAACAGCAATGTCTAACCTACAAGGAGATTACACAAATACAACATTCAAAGCTGAGAATAAAGACAGAAGAAGAATTGTCTCCTTGTTATGGATGGTTCCAGTACAGACAGATCAGAGACCTTTATAATGCGGACTGCCAGAGAGGAGGAATAAGATTGGAAAATTCGGAGTTAGAGGAAGTGATACTACAAGAAGGCAAGAAAGAAATATCCAAGATTTACAAATTACTTTTAAAATGGTTTACGGTGGACGAAACAGTAAAAGTCCAGATGGTGAAGCGGGCAATAAACTTTCATAAAGAAATAACAATGGAGGCATGGGAGTACCTATGGAAAAATACAGCGAAGATTTCAACTTGTACGAACATTAAAGAGAATGTGTACAAAATGATTTACAGGTGGTATTTAACACCAAAGAAAATTGCGCTAGGAAATACTAATATGTCAGACAAATGCTGGAAATGTAAAAAGCATGAAGGATCATTTTATCATATGTGGTGGACATGTGAAGTAGCTAAACTGTATTGGGGAGAAATAATTGAAGCAATAAATGAGATTTTACAAATACAAATAAACAAGAACCCAGAATTGTTGCTACTGAACTTGGGAATGGAGGCAGTTCCAACGCAGTATAGAACATTATTATTTTACATGACTGCAGCGGCTAGACTTTTGTATGCGCAGAAATGGAAGACACAAGAAATACCAACTGTAGAAGACTGGATTTATAAATTGCTGTACATGGCAGAAATGGATAAAATGACAAGGAAACTTAAAGATCTTGACCTAGGACAATATATTGTTGATTGGGAGAAATTGAAACAATTTTTGGAAAAAAAGTGGGATGTAAAAGGAGAACTGTGGCAGTTTGAAATTTTTTTAAAAAACAATGTTGCAATGAGAAGAGAGAAGGGATCTTACCATTTAGGGGGTAATTATAATCTAAGCTAATATAATATTTAAGGGAATTTTACATTGAATATATGAGATAATGAGAAGGGGTATATAGATTTCTCAATGAGATATACTATATATGATATATAACATAAAATAAAGGGTTAGTGGATCAGACTTTACATTATAACATATTATGTGGTTATGCTATATGGTGTTGTGTGCTGTGCTACATTGGTGGCATAGCATACAATATATATATATAATATATTACTATAATATATACTATATTGATAGTGTATTTGATGGATTATATGCCTAAAAGAAAAGAAATAGTATAAGTTTAAAGTAAGAGATAGTGCGATCCCTGCTATATATTATACTATATTGTTATGTTATATTGATATGAGATATACTATATTGATAGTATGTTTGATAGAGTTTATGTAAAAGAATAAGAATGTGCTTAGAGTAAGAGATATTATGATTCAAAGTTGGTAGGAAAATATAAATGAAATAGATTTAAGTAATAAGAAGGGTTAAGGGTTGGAAAGCTGTTGGAAGTCAATAGGGAGGGGGGAGGAAAAGGGTGGGGGACAGAGTAAGGGGAAAAATGGGATTATGTGTGTTAAATTTGGAAATTTTTTCTTTTGTTTTTCCACTCACCAATAAAATTTTATTAAAAAAAAAAAGGTCATATGTAGAAAATATAAGCTGCTCTCCTACCATCTCCACTTTATATGTTGTATTCTGTATTCATAACCATGTTCAAAATACACCCGAACAGCATCACTTATGACTGGTGTGTACCAAACTGCCACTTCTGCTAGCAAACACAACCATAAAGAATATTACTACTTAGAAATGCATTTAGTAAATGTATGTTAAGTTATAGCCAAGTTGGATGGAAGCTGTTTCTCCCCCCACCCCTTTTTTTGGTTGCTTCTGTGTGTTTTTTTATCTTCTCTGTTTGTGGTGTTAATATATAGGTTTGTGGTATAATATATAAAATAATAAAATTTATATTTTAAAAATAAAAAAACAGATATAGCATATTATTAAAACTACATAACATTTCTCTTCTCGATTCCTTCACTTATTTATAGTCGCCATTTTATATTCAGCATATTTTTAAAACTCTTTCAGCCACATAATCAAAAAGACTTCCCATTCTTCCTGAAATTGGTCTGTTATGCATATAAGAAATCAATTTAGTCATTGGCAGCATATTTCCTGTCCCTTAATCTTTTTTTCTCTAGTCAGAACACATCTTCTGAATAAACATCTCCCTGAAACTGGTGGTGTTAGCAATCAGACCCTTTCCTCATTCTAAAAGGGTAGTTCATGGATATGAAATATCACAAACCCCTTGCCTTAAGTTCCAGATGCTGACTGGCCCCAGGCAGAATAGATGCCAGCTGGCCTGGAGACTGGACAGTTACCAAGAAATGAGTCATAGGGGGTGAAAGCAGAGATAACGAGGTTTCCTGAGGAGACTCCCAGCTTAATCTCATCAATGCCCTTCTGTGCTTCCCCTCACCCAGCTGACCTAATCAGGCTATTCAGCAAACTTGATATCCTTCCTGTCCCACACTTACCAGGTCAACAAGCAATATTTTTACCTATAGCCCAGCCCAGATAGTCATAGCAAACCTTTCCCAATTTATTGTTCCACCTATGGACAAGACATTAAGGTATTGTTTTTGGAAGCAAGATGTCAGTTTTGCTCCAGTGTACATTCCATAAATGAGCTGGCCAATCATGTGCTCAGTGTGTGTGTGTTCTGGGACCCATCCACACACACCCAAACTTGTTTGGGCTTCCTCTCCCAATAGAGACAGTTCTCTAAGGGGAAAATCCTGGTATACATAGGTGGAGATTCTAGTTATGCCCCTCGCTGCATCTCCTTTAATGATAATTCCCCCAATAAATTAAGCAGACCTCCTATTTGGGTAACAATGCCATGTTCCAAATGTTTTTAATATACTAAAATGACCCTGATTTTTTTAAGTCACAGGATTATGTGTTGACTCATATACCAACAAGTTAACCAATATAGCCCAGATAACCAATACAGCCCAATATGTCCCAGAGCTGATGAGAATTTACTTAGAAGTTTGCAGTATTCAACAAATCTTAAAATATTGCACTGTTTATTTTAATACAGTATCTTTTATATGGTTCTGCTACAAGGCTGATTAAAAATAGTCCATTCTGGTTTTAGTTTTGCACACTTTAAAGTTGGGTGATAATTTCATAAATATTAGAGACTAGGAGAAATTCTGAACTGAATTTTATTTTTTTATTTTTTTATATTTCAATTTATATACCACCCATCCTCAGGGGCTCTGGGCAGTGAACAAGTTAAAATCAATAAAAACAAGAAAACAACAATTCTAAAATCAACATACAAAACAATAATGAAATAAATTAACCAGGTGCAATGGTGGGGAGAACCCCCCCACTCCAAAGTTGGGAGGCCGACATGGCACCACCCCCTTCAACCACCGAACGCCTGGTGGAACAGCTCTGTTTTACAGGCCTGGCAGAATGATAATAGGTTCCGCTGGGCCCGGGTCTCCATTGACAGAGCATTCCACCAGGCTGGGGCCAGGACTGAAAAGGCCCTGGCCCTGGTTGAAGCAAGGCAGGCTTCCTTAGGGCTGGGGACCACCAGTAAATATTTATCCGCTTATCGAAGCGGTCTCCGGGGAACATACAGGGAGAGGCGGTCCCGAAGATATGCCGGTCCCAACCCGCTCAGGGCTTTAAAGGTAAGAACCAATACCTTGAACATGATTCGAAATTCAACTGGAAGCCAGTGCAGCTGGCGCAGGACAGGTGTGATATGTGACTGGTAGGATATACCAGTCAGGACCTGCGCCGCTGCATTCTGGACCAGTTGTAGTTTCCGGATCACGCCCAGGGGTAGCCCAGCGTAGAATGAGTTACAGTAATCTAGCCTGGAGGTGACCGTTGCATGGGTCACTGTAACCAGGTCCTGGGGCGTCAGGTAGGGGGCAAGTTGCCTGATCTGACAAAGATGGAAAAATGCAGACTTGGCAACCGCCGTGACCTGCACCTCCATCGACAAGGAGACATCCAGGAGCACGCCCAGACTCTTCACCACTGGCAAAGTTGCCAGTGGTGTCCCATCCAGGGCAGGGAGCTGGATCCCAACATCTGGCAGCCCCCGTCCCAGCTGCAGGACCTCCGTCTTCACTGGGTTCAGTTTCAGCCTGCTCTGTTTCAACCATGCCGTCACAGCCTCCAGAGCTCTGGCCAGATGGTCTGGGGCCATGTCTGGCTGGCCGTCCATCAACAGAAAAGGCTGGGTGTCATCCGCGTATTGATGACAGAATCTGCGTATTGATGAATGAATTCAATGCAGAAAAAACAAGAATGTACATGTTAAAGCAATAGCATGGCATCGTGGCTAGGAATGAGCTGTGATCCAGGAAGCTTTGTATTAAATTTTTATTCATTTAAACTATAAATTTCACACCACAGCACAGAGAACAAGAAAAAACACACAGTTCTAAACATAACACACTAACAATACATATATCTATACAATTAAGAGGAAAAGAAAAAGGAACCTTTGATCCAGGAAGCTATAGACCAACTCTCATGTCTGTCATTAACTGGCCTTAGGCAAGCCACAAAGTTCCATCTTTAGCCCAACATCAGCAATAAATGATTAATAACACTGGCCTGCCTTACAGAGCTGTTGTAAAGATTACAGTATCAATGCATGTGAACCTTTTGAGACATAGAAAGCAGTGCAGCAGTTAGATAATCTTAGGTTCTTGATTTAATGTCTTATGGAGGTGCACTTTCAAATGGTTCTGACGGGAAAATTGACTACAGTACTATTTAAGCAATGTTTCAATTAACTATTTCTTCAGAGCTGATTTTTTCTCTTTTGCTTTAAGTTCCAGAAGTGTCAAAAACACTGAACTTGAACTTCTTTGCACATCCTCAAAAACATTCGGAGCACAGTGGCCATTTAACTCAAAGGAAATGTTCCTAGAGAACTGTTGGTGGCCAAGAGTGAACCAAGAGCTGTTGATGGCCAGGAGCAAGCCCAGTAGCTCTGCCACTGGTGCTTGTGTAGGGACTATTAATTGGAAACAACTGGAGTAAACTTACTTGTTGCCTCCTCCCACACTGCTGTTGGTTGGTGATGTGGAAGGAGGCAGTGAGTAAGCCAACACCCATTGTTGGTCCTACTGTCTGGATGAAAGTTGAGTGGTCGCTAAATACTAAGTTGTATCACTTTAGAGGGTGCTCAGCTTGGTTCATTCCTGGCTCATGCAAGTCTGCCCCTGAAAGTGTTATAATGCGTGAGCTGCAGCTCACAATCTTTGTAAAAATATATCTAGCTTAAGCTGTTATATGGTAATTTCTATATCTAAAAAGCAACACAAAGAATATTTTGTCATCTGAAAATTAAACACTTTAAAGCAGCATAGTGTTCTAGTGTCAAGCTGTTTTTGTTTTTCTATAGCAGCTCCTCTATGTTTTACTATAACACCTGAGGCCCCAGTGTTTATAGAAAGACACCAAGTAGAATTCTTCTATGAAGAAAACAGAAACCCAATGCTGGCAAAAATCTGGACCAAGCTAGTTTTGAACACTTAACAATAATATCACATTTTATGCTGATCCCCGCCCCCCCCCCGCCCCAAACCTTTTCTTATTACTGTGGCTAAAATGAATTACCCAAACTGATACACAAGTATATAAATACTTTAAGCATGTTCTTTTCACGTATGCAAATTCTTATGCTGCCAGTGCTCAAGTTTTAAAGCACAGAACTATTGAACTCCCTACTCTTTCTCAAGCATGTTAGTTTTCTTCATCTGTTGCCCTGCAGCCATAGCTGAGCATTATTATATTGTTCCTCCTGCTGCTGCATGACTGGAGTGTTAAGGAGCAGTAAAGGACCCCCATCTAATTATTTTATCCAGCATGCTCAATATACCTGTCCTCAGCTGGGAATGCAGTGTGCTCTCTGCATGGCACAGTACAATGCTAGAACAAATAATTAAAGGATGCCTGCTGTCAGTTCTCTCATTTTACTCGAAGAATCCTGATCCGGGAAGTTTTGAAAAAACTTAATTTGCCAAACAAAATTCTCAGATAGGCTGCTAATTGCAAACAGCAAGGCAAACAGCAATAGCTAGACTATTTTCTTTTTACACTGTTTTGGCAGGGCTGGTTTAGATTTGCTAGGGAAAGACAGGTGAGTAAAGAATAACATCAGATTAACTGCATAATATTACAAGCAGATCAAGACTAGAGATGGGCATGAACAGCAATACGAACTTTAAAAAGCCATAAACAGCCCAATCAGCTGTTCGCGAACAAGCTGTTTGCTGTTCGTGAGGCCCCATTCTGGCACCTGCAGATCCCTCCCTCACTGTCTGCAAAAAACCCCTCCCCCCTGCTCTTTGCTTCCTTGTAACAAATTTGGAGTTCCACTCTTGAAAGGAAGACCTGCCTATCAAGCTAAATTGGCCTTAGATTGGGGTTTCCAGGGCAACAGCAGGAGTTCAGACAGAGTTCAGACAATCCCTGCCTCAGGTTGCCAAGGGAATTAATTGCAGGTGCTGGACTGTCTGGCTTGACCAACAGCAATGAACAGCAATGAACGAGGCTTGCAACCACCACCTGTTCCTTTAGAATGGGGCCTCATGAACAGCTTGTTCGCGAACAGCTGATTGGGCTGTTCGTGGCTTTTTTTAGTTTGTATTGCTGTTAGCGCCCATCTCTACTTATAAGCCAGGAAGTGGTTTAATGGCTGTTTTCCCCAGTGTTTTGCATTTTATGAACTGTTGCTAGTTTTATGCTGCCTTTATCTGTTTTTTTTTGGTTTAATAGTAGTTTTTATTGTTCTGATGGTCTTCATACACATTGATAAGTTGCTAATTAATAATAAATAAATTAATACTAAATAAACTATGTTTTCTTTGTCTTTGTCTTTGCAAATGCTGAGTTATTTCCAGGTAACTATGATTTTCAAGGGGTTAAGAGACAAACAGTGAAATCCTGAGACCACTTTCCTGAGAGTAAGCCTCACTGAATAGATCTAAGTAGTAGACCTGATTAGGATTGCACTGAAAGAATGCTTGTTTGTCAAAAATTTTCCCTGTGTAACTGAAACTGTGTAGTTTGAACTCTGCCAGGACATTTTAAATGAGAAATCTCCCCTGCTACACTGATTCATAGCTGAGAATTATGCATTCTCCAGGCAAAATATTTGTGTTCTTTTTACACTAATTTGAAATTCATAATTGATAAGACAGCATGGCATACACATTGCATTTCCATGTATCTTACTAACTAGTTGCATTTCCATGTATCTTACTAACTAGGTTTTTGTATGTGCATTTTCAGGGAAATAACTGGAATCTTTCTTTTCTTTTCTTCCTTTCTTTTTGCTCATCCTTTCCCTCAGAAAAATGTACTCAAGTAAGGGAGCTTGACAGGTCACACCAAAAGAAGCATGTGTGAAGTGGAAAGCATATCAAATGAGCACTGGGAAATAAAGCTCTTACGGACCTTTCCTGACAAACCAAATACTGAAGAAAAACTCTTTCTCTCTCCACAAAGGCATTTAAACTCTATGTGTTTTAATAGGTTAAGATATAATATTTGCCATTTTCTAACTCCCAAGCAAATGGGGACAAACTCTGGATGAAAATTCACCGTATTTTTTTGGACTAAGAGCTCAAAAAGCATCCACTCTCCCTTTCACAACAATTATAGAGAAATCATGACAGAGTATATTTTAGAAAGGGAAAGGGATTGTATGGGTCTTCTGTGGGTGAGGGAAACAACAAAAAGAACAAAAAATATCCTAAATTGCCATGGTGTTTCAGTTTCCGTCAGTTAAAAAAACAAATTGAGGTTTTCTGATGGGGGGCACTTCTGTTGTTTATAACATTTCCCTTTAATGGTTTGGTAGTTAAAGGATGGTAGGAGGTTAATGGGATGAAAGAATTAATGAGAATCACATTTGCTAGACATGTTCTTCATGTTTAGGTGGAATTTTGCTGAAGAATCTTAAGGCAACATGAAATCTTACGGCAACATGAAAACAAACATCCATGATATTATCTTCTACTGAAGCAGCATAAAAGAAAAATGGTAGAAGTCATAGTACGGAATTGTGATGTACCGGCATAGGACACCATGCCAGAGGGGTGGGGCAGAGGCAGTGGAGGAGGAACTTCAAAAGGAAGATGTGCAGCCCAGGGTCAGGTGGGTGTTGAAGAGTGGAGTGGTGGAGGTGGAGAGCAAGAGATAGAGATGGGAAGGATCGAGGAAGCTGAGTCGCAAAGCCAAAGCAGCTGCAACTGGTTGTGCCCTGAAATGGGACAGCAGGGATGGAGGTCCAGTCTCAGTGAGCCAGGGAGGCAGGAGCTGAACTGTTCAGTGCAGAGCCCAGTCAGGCAATCCAGGACTCCCCATCCTGAATGACGCTACAGTCTACCCGCTAGATAAGCAATCTGGTGTTGTGCTCAGGAGGATCATAGGTGATGGGAGCACAGGAAACACCAGAAGCTAGGAAGCCTCAGTCAGGCCAGAGATGACTTGGAGATGTAGCTTGCTATTAAAGGAGCTGTGCCTACTCTGAGGCCACTGGGACAATCATCACAGGAATCTTCATAGACAACAGTCAGCTGATTGATGCATAAATGAGATTTAGCAAATTAGTAAGTAAAATATCCTCGTGGACTGAATTATAGTACTAGGAAAGCTGAATTTCATCTGTATAACTGGTGATGCCATTGGAGGCTGAATATAGTAGGTCTGCAATATAAATTTACTCACCTCAGGATACTTGTTACTTTACAAGACAGTTTTAAGCAGAGTTACATCCTTCACAGCCCCATTGTCTTCAGTGGACACTGAAGGGCATGTATCTGTTCAGGGTTGCACTGTTAGGCTGCAATCCTAAATTATTGCAAAAGGGTAGTCATGTTAACAAAATAAAATAAAAGTACAGTAGCAACAACATTTATTTGAATACGAGCTTTTGTGAGTCACAGTTAGGGCTGCCAGTCCTCCCACTATAGTGGGAGGCCTCCAGCTGGCAGCCCTCTTTGCCCACCTCCAGCTGGCAGCATTGTTTGCTCCAAGAAGTTGTGAGATACATTTTTTTTATGAACTCTGGCATCCCCTGGGAAAACTCAAAGTGATGTAAGGTAACTTTAGGAATCACTGGAAACACTGTGGTTTTACCACAGAGTTTCTGGGGATTCCTAGAGCTACCCTATGACATTTCTGAGTTTTTCACCAAAATGATTTAGCAGCATACAGGACATCACAGCCCCCCTCTATGTTTCCACTGCCAAGTCTCCCACTGGTTGCCAAGCACAGCCTAGTCACAGCTGACTTTTTCAGATAGATATGTGATGGGGAAATCATACCTGGAATTCTTATCTTCCCCATAACATTTTCCAGTATGATTTTCCTGTTGCAAATGTATCTGAAAAAGTGAGCTGTGACTCATGAAATCTCATATTGAAATACATTTTTTTAGTGTTAAAAAAAACCTAACTCCTGGGAGTAAGTTCCATAAAATAAAATAAAATGGAACTCACTTCCACGTAGATTTCCTTAGAATTGTTCCCTCTACTGTTACCTGAATTGATCTCCTTACTAGTAAATAGAATTTGTGGGGGGAATTAGCAAGCAAGGAAGACAGCTATGTGAGAGGCCTGTAACCACAGGATCTTATCACCAATAATTTACAGAGTCCTTTCCCAAGCATATACACACACAACGCTGGTGTTCTTAATTAAAGGGTAGCTTTTATTTAAGGGGTAAATGCATACACTCACAAACACACAAGAGGCCTAAGGAAAGCAGTGGTGAAGGTGGAATAGATTTGAGGAATTGCAAGGCAATAATTGCCTATCCGAAGAGCAGGGAAATCTGTGGAGGGAGAGCTTCAAACACCAGCATTCTCAGCCAAGGGAGCAAGAGGCTTAGGGCAAACCTCAAGGGAACAGCGCTTTGGATCCAGTAAACATGTATGAAGAGAAAGAGGCTTAGGGAAGCGACCCTAAGGGAGCAGCCAGGAAGCATGCACAATTTGTATGGGCCAGAGCCCTACCTTTATAGGTAAAACGGGCCCTGAGGTGGAAGAACCCACATAGCCATTAGAACAAAGATTCCAATGGTCAGTTCCTGGGATTGACAAAGGGTTTGATTACCTTGATTGTTAGCTGTCAGGGCATGTGAAAGCAAATGCAAAATTTGTTCTAGCACTGCACAAAGGGGCAGTTTGTTAATGAAGTCCACCGGAACTAAGATGATGAATTTAGTTGGGTGAATGTACTTTCCTAGGAATACTAAATACTTATGAATGTCATTTGATTAGCTTCTCAATCAAGGACAGGAGATCTCATCATGGAAGGAGGGAAAGGAATGTGTTAAGTGGAGATGACTCTGCAAGACCTTCGTTGCACTGGATTCCTTAGGGGTGGAGTGACTGTAAATCCAATCACCTCTAATCATTCATTCCATTCATGCCTGGATCTCCTGAGCAGGATTCAGCAACTGTTAGCTGGCAGTCCTCTGGCTGCAGTACAAGCTGCCATTTTAAATCCAGAGGCCTGGTGATTTTTAATATCACAAGCAGCCATGTTAAAATGGCTATTAAAGACGGTGGAGGCCCAGCTAACTGCTTACACTACCCCTCACTTAATCATGATTGCTGCAACTGATATAAGCAACTTTAAATCAGTAGTTTCTGGTGGGTAGCTGTGTTAGTCTATAATAGAAGAGCAAGATTCGGGTTCAGTTGCACATTAAAGACCAATTAGCTTTCAAGAGTCAGAACTCTCTTCGGTCTTTCATCTTTAAGATGCTACTGGCCCCAAATCTTGTTTTTTTAAATCAGTAATTTACAAAGAAATACAATACCCTGAGTCCAGCAATCAAATAATCATCAAGGCTAGGAAGGTCACATCTACCTAAAGGGAAAGAAATATATTGTGTAAATGTGACATTTGCAAAAACCTTGTTGTCCAATTGCACTGAGGAAAAGATTTCTTTTGAGCAATAAAACAACTAACAAATTTATATATATATATATGAACCAATCATTAAAAATTTGATGTGCCATGCAAATCAAACATTATTCATACCAAAACAATACAAAAATGTCAATTAAGCACCCTAATGTGTATTTTTTTAATCCCAGTTTTTGTGATATTCTGTAGCATTGTGTGAGCCAAATTAGAACTTGTATAAACAACAGTGATTTTTCAGTATTCTTGAACACTATTTTTTAAAAAATCTCAGTGAAATTCCCAACCAAAGGAAATGCTTATGGATTCAGGTGGGGAAATGCTGCTCCCAGAGAAGCATTCATCCTCTGAATAACTTGGAATTTATGGGCACAGGTGGTCTATAAAAGGGCCGTCATATAACATAAGATCTGTAATATGAAAGTCAGGTCAGGATGATGAACGCTTTCCACTCACTTAAAATAATTAAGCAGGAAATGCACGTGTCTCAATTAGTGAGTGAATTCCATTTACATTTTTAATGGTACAAAATGATGAAAGAGGCATATTCATTACAGTGAAAATGAGATTGTATGACAAAAGTATCATTAAAGTTTATTTGTATGCCACAGAGTGGGACACCTCTGAGATTTGTAATAATTTTTGCATGTCACTCCTTTTCACTGTCAATGTGGGGGCATAAATTGTAGTTTAACAATACATGGAATAGTATCACTTCCATCATAGCACAGGCTTCAATAGAGGTGGAAAAACAAGAGAAATTGAGCTTGCAAATCATGTGTATTCTCAAATATGCTCGTTTTTTTGCTTTCTTGATCATTACATGACTTTTTAAAAAAATCATGCAGTATTCAAGACTCACACTCAGGGCATTTCAAACATGCTCCAGTAGTTTTTCCTATTTACTAAATTCATTCTGCCCCACAACTGTAATTAAGCAATCCAACATGGCTCAAGTAACAGCAATTGTCGTAATTTATGCTGGCGCTTTCTTCACTTATATGGCTACCCTATTTAGGACTGCATAGCAAATACATTTTTATTGTATGCCAACATATCTTCCTATGCACAAAACTACTATAAAATATTGCAACTAATGGGATAGTTGCAAGTAATTTCCAGTTTACTTTCTGGAGCAGTTATTAGCAATTATATAAATTTTTTTACTCTATACCAAAAACAAAAAAATAGGACTAAACTACAATATGCTTTGATATTGCAGTCCAAATTAATTCTCCAAATATTTTAGGGACCTGGTCCTATGAAGCAAGTGCCTTGGATATACCTTGAATCACACAGATAAATGAGAAAAATGCAATCTATTACTTATGAGGCTGGATCATAGTATAGGTTTTTTATAGTCCAGTGATCTTATATCAAGATTAAGAATGTAAGAACATTATAGATAGAATATATTCTGAATACAAAATATACCTAGGACAACAGATCATGGGATATCCAATGAGAATAAAGACATCCTTATATGTGAAATAACGGAAAATCTCTTGGATATAAAGTTTCCCACCCCCAGGAGGGTGGCACAATAAAGAAGGGCACCACATAGCAATAGGCAACTAGCAAGATAAAGACCTACTGCGGTAAGGTCTAGAAGACCCACTATACTTAAAGAACACCTTAAAACTGGAAATTAGTAACACAGTTAATCAAAGTAATTATCAAAAATATTTTTATCCGAACAGCTAGGCATGAACAAATCTCAAGAGCATTGACAGACAAGAGTTCCTTCTCTAATCCCAAATGGGTACTCAGCTATCTGGGTACCCATTTGGGATTAGAGAAGAGAAGTTGTTCATGCTTTTAGAACTCTGTTGGTCAACGCTCTGGAGAAAGCTTCAATGAAACAGGAATCCAGTTTGCGCCCCGCTGAGCAGTTGATAGCTGTATTTCCTTCATTCCCTGCATGCCTGGCATCTGCATTGTGAGACCTCCAGCTCAGGAATTGGCTTCTTGCTTCCTGGTGTCTTTGGGTTTCCCTGAAGAAATACAAAGAAGAGAGCTTTGCCTCCACATTCATTTTGTATGGACTTTGGAGAATCCAGACTTACTTACGGGGTTGTTTAAATCTAGTTGATGCTCAAATCTATTGGATTCTGACTGACTTATCTTTGGAACACTGTATTTGTATTTTGTTTATTGATTTGTTAATGTCTAGCTGTTTGAATAAAAATATTTTTGATAATTACTTAGATTGACTGTGTTACTAATTTCTAGCTTTAAGGTGTTCTTTAAGTATACTGGGTCTTCTAGACCTTACCACTTCCAGGAGAGGCCTGGAATCTCCTTTGGAGGCTACAGTCCATGGCATTATAACCTGCCGAGGTCCTACTCCTCTGCAAACCCTGCCCTCCACAGGCTCCACCTCCAGAAATATCCTAACCCAGAAACAGATAGGATTCTACCAAACCTGAAGTTGATTTTACTGTAAAAAGTTTAAGAATGTGCTTAATTTTCCAACTGAAGTCAGTGTGACTTCTAGTTCTTTTATTTTGACAGGATTGTGATCCTTACATATGTGTTTCATATGTGACTGAATTTTTTGTGCTTTATTTTCCTTTCAGCTTGAACATTAGTACAGTGGTCCTTTTGTGTTCAAATTGTACTAGAGATCCAGCGAGATCTTCTACATGAGGAAGCTGACTCTGAAATCAAAATTCTGTTCTCACATAGAAGTTGCTGCATCTTCAAGCATTGTAACAGTTGCTTCATCACTACCTTGAGGCAGTTTGTACTGTGACTCAGGGAGAAGGACCACTGTCAATTTCAGTCTGCATGCTACAATCCTCTGCAGCATACAGGACTGTGCTAGACTAGGAATGTGCAATTTGGGTTTCCAATTCACAAATTGGCCCCAGCATGCCAATCAAAGCTTCCTGAAGCATTGTTTCACTTCGGAAAGCTTCAAGTCAAGGAGTTCAAATTCCCCTTTCTGTGCCGCTGTGCAGCACCAGGGAAAGGGGCATTTAAACCCCAGTTTCAACTGCTTGGCAGGGACTTCCCCGTCAGGCAGCTGAGCCAAGCCAGCGGGGTTTAAATACCCCTTTCCATGCTGCTGCACATCAGCACGGAAAGGGGCATTTAAATCCCGGTTTCAGCTGCTTGGTGGGGACTTCCTCACCACACAGGTGAAGCAAGCTGGCTGGGGATTTAAACTACCCCCGCCACTTATTTCACCCAGTGGGAGGGGGAGGAGGGAAGTTAAACCTCCTACACTTTTCTTGCCACTTGCAAGAGGCTAGAAAAGTGTAGGTTTACCTACCGCGCTGCCGCTCATTCACCTGATGCTGGAGAGATGGAGGAATTCCCCCGTCTTCCCTCCATCAGGTGAATGAGTGGCGGTGTGGCAAGTTTAAACTTGCTGGGCTGCCGCTGCCTCCTTCAACCGATGGAGGGGAGATGGAGAAATTTCCCCATCTCCTCTCCTTTGGGTGAAGGAGACAGCGGCAGCCTGGCAAGTTTAAACTTGCCACACCGCCATTCACCCAATGCCAGCTAGACAGGGGGATCTCCGCCGTCTCTCCAGCATCGGGTGAAGAGGAGGCAGCCACGACGGGGCAAGTTTAAACTTGCCACACTGTCGCTCACTGACCTATGCCGGGGAGACAGGGGAATTCCCTCCTTTCCCCTGTATTGGGTGAAAAGGAACCTGTGCAGCTAGACCCCTGCCCCCAAAGCAAGCTAAATGCAGGAACGTGGTTTTTTTTTTAAGCACATTCTTTTGTCTGTACGTGGAAGGTTGTTTCTTTAGTTAATAAATATTTTTGTGATTGAACTTCAAATTCTGTGTTTATTGCTACCTTTATTAGTAAATTACAAGTAAATTAGTAAATTATTTATTACTTGCTTAGATCAACTGTATTTATAACTTATGGCTCAATTTTTTAATCAGATGAACAGAAATACCTGTTTATCATATTGATTTATTTATCCCCATCCAATTTCTATTTTTTAAATTTCTATTTTTTCTTTTATTTAGCCTTAACAAGTGTGCTGGTAAATGTTTATAACAGTACCTTTCACATATATCACCCTTTCCCCACTTTTATTTTTTATAAGTCAATTTGCTTTATAGGTAGTAGAAATTTTAAAGTTTCAGATAAATTCGTTTTTGTTTCAGCTATATCTTGTTCTGATGTAATTGGAACAAATGTCAAGAGCAGTTCAGTGAATCTATTATATTGCTACAACTTGTGCTCAATTTTCTTGAAATCAGTTTTTTTCATTCACTTGTTTATATGGCAATATAGTTTGTATAGATTATTTTCTGGAGCTCCTCAAGACCTTATTCACAAGACTCTTTCATTCACTTGTTTATATGGCAATATAGTTTGTATAGATTATTTTCTGGAGCTCCGCAAGACCTTATTCACAAGACTCCTCTTCTACTATAGAATTTTAAAAATCTCAGTTGTCAGTGTTGCTGATTTTAGAGTATCTTAACTTTCATATTTCTATCACTGTATTATAACAATGCTTTCTTTTTAACTAATGATCTTCGGAGCTTAATACACTTCAGCCACAGGCATATTTCCATTTTAATATCCCAACCAGATATACAGGGGAGATACTCTGCTATATTAATATGATACTATTTAAGCTGTCTCCCAGCTCGTCTGAAGATGCAAAATATTTACTTACTCATCCTTTTACCTACTGTTAGATACTTCACTTTCATGATACTCTATAAAAACAACCTAGTTTAATATTATAGCTTCTTCCAGTACGGATCAGGCATCTGATGAAGGGAACTTGATTCTCGAAAGCTTATGCTACAATAAAATAAAATTGGTTAGTCTTAAAGGTGCTACTGGACTCTTTTTGATTTTCCAGTAATAATGTTGCTCAAACTGATTATGCTTGCTAATGTTGCTGAAACTTTTTCTTTTTTAAATATATAAATATATTTTAAAGAAACTTCAGATTCTGAATGTCACTTTCAACTACTTTTTGTTTTTTATAGAGCACATGGATGCTCCCTATTTCTTCTATAAGAGCAAAACATACATGTGTTCCATTCAAAAGCTCCATTTGTATATGCATAAACCTCTTGAGTAAACAGACTGCCATCTTGATTCCCATGGAGAGAACAAACATATACACATACAAAATGTGCACACGAGTCAGTCTTTTCTATAAACATGAATTAGAGCAGCCATTGTGGATGGAGGGAATGTATGTTAAGAGTCCCTTCCCCAGTGCTGCTTTTTGAGCCCCACCTGTAAAGGTGAGGCAGATAGCAACCAGAGACAGGATGTTTTCATTCGTTAAACCTCATCTTTAGAATGTCCTTCCCCTTGAGGCTCACCGGGCACCTACTGTATTGTTCTTTGAGAATGAAGCTGTTTACTCAGGTTTTTAACTGATGTTTGTGTCTTTTTCAACAACTTGTGTTTATGGTCTACCACTAGGCTTATAGCTGTTCTAATGGCTCGTGTTTAATGTCATGTTTTATGGTTTATTTTTAAGATTGATAATTTTAAATGTGTTGTGTTTATGATTTTCTATATTGTTTTTACCTTGTAAGTTGCCTTGAATATCTCTAGAGAGGAAACCTATACATTTTCTTAAATAATAGTGATTGCTGTACTCATGACTCGATCATTGGATTGCCCCTGCAGTAGACAGCAATGGGAAATGAAATGAGAGTTCTAAAGACTCAAACACAGGGCTGGATGTCTATGTTAAACTACAGAACTTTCTAGTTCACTGCATCTTAGAATATCTCTGCAGCACCCTTTTTATGAAGCTCTTGTTTTCATTAGCATGATGATAACCTCCAACAAACCCTGCAATTGTATACCTAGACAGTTCTCATAACATGTGCTGAACATGAAAATGTCCTCTCCATAGGTGACTCAGCTCTTGAATCAGAGCTTTCAATTGTTTCTGAAAGATTTCTGTATGTGATGCTTAGAGGGTCTTTTTTAATGTGAATGAAATATTACTAAACTTTGTAATAAACCAGATGTTGGTAATCCTTAACAATTACGAGGCAATGACTAAAGTTAAAGAGCCCTTTGTGATCACTTGCTTCATGAGTATTCTGGGTCTCTGTTACAGATGCCAAAGTCCTATGGGTACAGATAGTGTTGCAGTTGCCAACCACATATATCCCATCAACTGATCTGTGATCAGAACAACTTCACTGAGCGATTAATTGGAGTTTGATGAGTGACTGAACATCTTGCATAATAGTATGTATACATGATTGACCTTTGCACATGCATGATGTGTAACACGTGCAGTGACCATAGTGGTTGTAATTTCCTCATGGACAAGGAAGTATAGTTAACCAATCTTTTACAGTATACTAAACACCAAACTTCAATTGCTTATAAAACATTACAGAATAAAGAGTAACAATTCCTTGTTTATGACTTGCCCAGCTTATACTACCGCCCCAAAAGAAATTTGAATTCCCATGGTGCTCCAGGGCTCCACTCCACATACACTTTCTTCTGGATCTAGAATGACCTGGTTCACCAGGACACTGCTTTTTAATTATGCCCAGAGATAACCAAATACTATGGCTAGTAGGAAAAAAATTACTGCAGGGCTGCCAACCAGTTTTAAAGTAGTACAGGATGTTTGCCATGCCAGTGAACTAACCCTGGGCATGGTTCACAATAATCATTCCCATGGTATTATGGTAAGTTCACCTCAAACTGAATTTTGCAGCATGCCTAGCTCCATATGCCTTTCAATGGAAGCTGATTTACTGACTGGAGCTTTTAGTTAGTTTGTTCTAAAATCTGACCTTTTTAAAAAACCCTATAAACTTTTACATATTACTTACTTCACATGGATTAGAAATCTTTTATACTATGGATCTATTTTTGCAAGGCAGAAAGATGGAGTTGAATGGCCATTTTTAGGCTATCTGGAATGTTGACAGTGCAATTAACTCTGCATGAAGAAATTTGCTTTCCCAGTAAGAATAATTTTCTCTGCTCACCAAAATCATTCTTGTTTTGTGCTGCTTAGCCACCTTATAATCCTAAATCAGAAAAAGTAGAACAAATTAATGACTTAAAACAATTTTCTTTGTAAATTCACCCATTGTCCCTTTAATAGCCATCTTGATTGGTTCAGAGTTTCAAAAGAAGAACAAACTGCTTTATGCTGAGCAAATTCACAAAATACTCCCTTTAGAAATTTGTCCTTTTGACCTACAATCACATACAATAACAATATACATTCCTTCTTTGGTATAGTATTCATGATTGCCTAGTCTTGCTTGAAGTAACCCTCCCAAAGTTTTGATCACAGAGGGAGAGAGCAAAAAAGCCTATAATGAAAACGTATCCATCTGTAACATCACTTGCTCCCTACACAACAAAGTAGTTAATCTCTCTGAGCCCCATGCATCCTCTCCCACACCTAACAGACAACAATGCGGTATATTGAGCTGCTTTAATCGATAAAAGCTGCTAAACATACGAAAATAAAGTTATATTTTATAGGCATTGCTATTGTTGAGGAAATGTCTTAATGAAAACCTGCCACACTGTGCACCAGTTACCATTTCCCAACATCCATCAAAAGCCACTTCCAATAGGATTAATGTTTCACCAAAATGTATATTATGAATAAACTGCTCATAATGTTCGATAAAATGCATATAAAGAGTAGTAAGGAAAAGGGCATGCATTACAGTTCAGCATTTTGCAACCCACTTCTAATTTCTACTTTTAAATCACCATGCCTATCATCCAGCTGTTTGTAAAAATGATTTTAATACCTCTTGAAAGTCTGAATTTTTAAGTGTTCAAATTTCAGTGTATAGGCTGCTTATTTGAAGGAAGAGTTCTTTTCTCCAGAACTGTCCTTTATTCAGCTTAGAAGCAGAACCTGCTGAAATCTTATCTCAGCTTTAATCATACATATCATTTATGAGACACAAGATTGGATTGCCATGTCAGTACCCAGAACAAGATTGGATTGCCATGTCAGTACCCAGAACTGGCATGACTTGTGTAAATGACATGATTCACAGAAAATTTTATTGCAATTTTAAACAATCTAGCCATAAAATACCAAGAACCGATAGCGGCAAAGCTCATATTTTTGGCTTAATTTGTTTTCATGTTGTTCCTACACTTTTACAAGTAAGAGCATGCTTTCCTTCCATATTCACACCCTATGGTTTCCACTTAATTTGCACACACCAAATGTTCAAAATGGTTAAACCTTCTGGCTTGTGCAGTGTATTAGTGAAAGATCCAGATGTTTAGCATCTTTTAAATATATACAAATGTAAGATAAGCTTAAATCAGAGATATGTGGCATAATGTAAAAATCAAAACTCTTGCTTCAGATTGTCAAAAATATCTTATATTATTTCTTCTAATGGTGCTCTCTTGATGAACATATTAACTATAATGTTAAGCTCTGTCTTCTGAGAGAGGTGTTTATGTCCATGTAGAATAGTCATGTGATTGAATGGTCTTGCCCCTTGCTTGACCACAGAGAAGTCTTTATTCTTTGAAAGCTCTTTCTTCTTGGTTAATTTCTCAGTTGAGTAAATAGTATTAGTTATATTCCCAGTGGAGTTTTCTCTTGCAGTCAAGTCTTTACTCAAGGATGAAGTACTCAGTGTGCTTTCACCAGAGGCAGCAACATCTCCCTCAGTACAGCTTTTCTGCTTCCTTACTACAAATCTTGCCATGGTGATGATGGTGATCTGAATCCAAATAAAGAAAAATACTTGGATTGTGCAGGCAGAGAAGAAATATATTTTTTATCTAGGAGAGTCAAACTCAGGACTGGATTAGGGGAGGGAGGGGCCTAAGGCTAATGAAAAAAGGCCTTGTGTGTGGTGTACCAGTGTTGTATAATGTTTACAGTGTTGGACTATGATTTGGAAAACCTTTGTTCAAATCCTCAGTCTACCATGGAATTTGCTGAGTGAATTTAGGCCAATCGTGCACTTTTAGAGTAATCTACCTCACAGGATGTAGGATAAAATGGAGGAGTGGCTGGCGAATAATATACAGTAGATAGTGGATACATAAGGGACATGTAAGTAGCACATTATACCAGAAACCAACAGATCAGCAGACATATCTACATGTCTCTAGCTACCACCCCATCACATCAAGCAATCCATTGTGTATAGCCAAGCCCTACGCTATATTTGCATCTGCTCCAACCCTTCAGACAGAGATATTCACTTGAAAGATCTACAACAGGCATTTTTGCAACAGTATCCCCCTGACAAGGTAAGAAAGCTGGGGTGTGTGTGTGTGTGATCTTGTCTTGCTTATAGACAGCCTGCTGACCTAAAACACCTACTTACTCACTAAACTATTTAACAGTAACATGGATTCTAGTACCAAGGCCTGCCAACCAAGATGCCAACTTTGCTCTCATATCTATCCAAGCAACATCATATCTTTTCCGATATGTATATTTAGGCCTTAGATGCCTGGGTCTGTTTTGATCTTTGAGGAAGGACTTATTCGGGACAGGCCTAAAAGCAACCACTGAAGGAGTTGATACCACACCCATGATTCACCCAGACTTGGCAGCTTGCTACTGTTCAACAGCAGCCCCTTCCCACAAAAGCCAATGCAGTATAGTAGTTAGAGTTTCAGAGAAGGATCTGGGAGAGCCAGGTTCAAATTACCACTATGCTGTGGAAGCTCACTGGGTGCTTTGAGCCAGTCATACACTCTCAGCCTAACCTACCTCACAGAGTTGTTGTGAGTATAAAATGGAGGCAAGGAGAATGATGTAAGCTGCTTTGGGTCCCCATTGGGGAGAAAGGCAGTATTTAAATGAAATAAATTAATAAATATACATGAAGATGGAGGGCAAATAAAAAACTGAAAAGAATTGCTCATTGCTCATAAGTAAATTCAAGTTCAATGAATATGTAGATTTTTGAAACCACAGAAAGATATCTGGAAGAGATACAGGACAGCAACTGCTATACATAATATCCAGTTATGCCCTGCTCTTCATCATATGAGAACAATTTATACAAAACAGTATTTCACATCAACTAACAATCATTATTGTGGCACCATGCTAACTGGTTTAGAGAATTTAAACTAAGTTTATACTCAGAGGACAAGAGTGGGAGTGTCAGAAGATGATTAAGCTTAAGGGAAAGCAAAACAGGTGTTACATTTATAAAAATTTCCTTTATTTTAAAAAATGATACCTACTTGAGGTGGCTCACAAAGTAAAAACAATACAACAGATTAATAAAAACAACAACACAAAATGTAGTATTAAAACTGGTAGACTGGGCTGTGGAAGGAATACCTCAGCCCCAAGCCATTTAGTGCCTTAAAGGTAAGAAGTAGCATTTTGAATGGTGGCTGGAGATGGACAGGCAGCCAACACAATCTTTCACCACAGGGGTGACATGATTCCTTACTCCAGCACTTGACATTACCTGGCTGCCACTGTTTGATCAGGTAACGTTTCTGGACAGTTTTCACAGACAACTCCATAGGCAACAGGGCTCTTTTATATTCTTTTCACCAGTCATTCCTAGTTTTGTGAAGGCTTTTTGATTCAATATAAGCAGTATTCCCCTCAACCAGAATCTCCTTGCTTGAGCAGTCCTATTTCAGGATGAGAATTTTTTTCTTTTTGATGTCATATCCAGTGTTAGTTCTAAGACTAACCAATTTTACTGTAAAGTTGGTTAGTCTTAAAGGTGCTACTGAACTCTTTTCTTTACTATTTTGCTACTACAGACTAACACAGCTAACTCCTCTGGATCTATGACAATGTTTGTTCTAGTGTAAGTATATCTCTATTTCCATACTTGTAAAGTCTGTTATTGTCACTGTCTTATGCTTTACTATGATGATTTGTAGTACACAGAAATATTTAGTTCTTATATGCTCTATGCATGCATGCTCATTAATACTAGCAATACGAACAACTTGATTTCCACCAAATGTTTATTGACCCTCCCAGGGGATGGATTTCAGGGGCATTACAGACCAAAATGAGAAGATAGAATCAGTAAAAATCGCCCCTTTTCTGATTGTGGAAGTGATTTCTGCTACAAGAATATGTCAATAGGAGCCAACAAAATGAAATCATTGAGGTTTTTTATAAAGTGCTGAAATTCTGCTGCTTTCAGTTTTGATTCTTCCATTCTTAACTAGTCTTTCCATAGCCTGAAAGAAATATTTTGCAAATGTAATGCATGTCTGACCATGCATTTCATTTTTATTAGTTGATGCTAACTATGAATGCTTTGGGGACATAGGTGGGATGTTGCCAAACAAATATCAAGCAGAAAATACAGTGCTACAGAATACCTTAAAAGCCTTCAAATGAAAACTTAACTCATAACTTCCATCTGGAAATTACAAGGCCAGATGGCTTCATAAATTTCCCAAAGAAAACATACAGCTGCCAGTTCTTCCTGTTTGTATTTGAAGAAGTTATTTGATCAATCAGTATCATAGCTTAATGTTACTGTAGAAGGTAGGCCTCCTGTACCAGAAGCCCTCTTTTATTTCAAGTATACATTGAAGATTATCATTTTCAGTAAACAGCTGTAGTGGTTTCATGGATTTCAATAGCACTAGGCAGGAATGAATCAATAAACAGCCTAAGTCTGACTTTTACCCAGAGAATCTAAAATGCCTTACTTACTGATAGAAGGCCAGATTATCAGCAATTACACTATGTACTATGATAACTGCTCAGAAAGAATTTATCATCACCAAATGTGCTTGAATTTACACAGAGTCTCTGACAAAGCAGATTGTAGCTCACAAGACTGATTGATCCTCAGTGAGTCACGAATCCGATAAAGAACGTTGTTTGACTGGCACCCTATTCAATTCTACTAGTTAAAGTCCTTTCACTTACTTGAGGCTAGCAGCACTAGATTCCACCTCTTTGTAGAACCTAGCCTTCAAAAAGATCCTGCTGAATTAATGTTCTGTCAAAGAAACAACTGTAACCACATTTGCATTCTTCACAAATAGGTCAGATTGTAGCAACAATGCAATGAAGACTATTTGGAATTGTCTAGCAAAGCCACATGTCATCAGTTTGTTCCTGGTGACTTCCCTCCATTTTCTTACTGGGAACGACTCCCAAAATTTGAACTACTTCTTATTCCCCTATGTCAACTCAGGGGACATACCTGGATCAGCCCTCTTGTCTCATCCCTTTTCTTCAAGCTCAGAAAGAAAATATTATTTTACTGTTCAAAATGCTTATTATCCTTTGGATTATTGCCCAGCCCACTGAGAATTAGCCCATTAGTGCTGGAACAAGATCCCCTGCCTGGACCGCACAGAAAAGTAGCTATAGCTCCTTCTCTGCATTTTTTAGTCTTTTTTATCCCCCTCTAAAGTGGGAAGTTTGTGCTTGGATCACTTGAAGCAAATATTTCTTGGTGTGGGCTTCTAGCACTGGTATGCTTCATATTATTTTGACTAAGCGAGGCCAAATCTTTGTATCATTTCCCTCAATAAACTTTATGTTTTCATTCTATGTGTTTTCATTCTATCATTTGTCACTTATAGAGACACCTCACCCCTCTGTCAACAGATTGCATTTTGTGAGTCACTTCCTATATCTGGAACTTTTCTTAAGTTGAATATAGAACCTAAGCCACTAGCTCCTTTAGCATAGGGATGAGTGGTGGCAGAAGGAGGAGTTTCTATCTTACCCTCAGTGTGAATATGTTTTATGGTTTGTTTGTTAGATTGTTTGCCACCTCAGACAGGTTCACTGGAGAGGTGACATAAAAATTTTCTTTAAAAAATTAAAATAAAGAATATGTGTTCATGTTGGGAAGTGGGCCACATTGATGTAGACATGAGTCTAGAGTACCACAACCAAATAGAAAGTTCTCCCTGTCAGATTGACCAAAAACAAATAGAGGAAACCCACAGCTGGGAGTGGATACTATAACACAATTCTCAAAACTGTTTTTTATAATTAAATAAGTGCAAAGTGCTATGTGTTAAGTACATATAAATGCAGTTTAAATACATTTACAATAAATATCTAAAAGACATACAAAATATCCACAATCCAATAAATACAATATTATGGCCAACTAAGAGCCTTGCTACAAGTGACATTTTACATGTGAAGGATAAAGGATCATTCCCCCCCCCCCTCCAGCAAGACGATTTGCAAAAGCTGATGTTGCCGTAGGCTCTCTCTGTCTCTTCAGGCAGCGAGGGGAAGGAACAAAAGGAAAAGGGGTGGGGGAGAGGAACTTCAGTTCCCAGAAAGACTTGCAAAAATGATCCTTTATCCTTCATGTGTAAAATGTCACTTGTAGCAAGGCTCTCAGTCCACAGATTGTAATAGGAAACTAACATCCAACAGAGAGTTTGCAGTTCATTCTTTCTCTTCTCTAAAGGTGCAATAAAATCCATAGATTGTAATATGAAACTGGCATCCAACAGAGAGTTTGCAGTTGATGAGGGAGAGCCAGAGGAAGCTTCCCAATATGCCAGCTTGGCTGGCAATACTCCAGGGAGGGTGGGGTGGGGATGCCCAAGACAGGGCAAGGCCTGAGGTGGGCAGGGATTACCTACCAGGGAGGCCCCATAAAAGTGGGCACAAAGGGAAGGCCGAGGAGGAGTTGTTAGGAGACAGAGGTGAGAGGGCAAGAGAGAGAGAGAGTGAGTCAAGCCAGAGTGTGCAAGCAGTCTGTCTGCCTAACAGAGGGAGAGAGGGTTGAGGGTTTTGTAACTTCCCTCCTCCTCCCCTTTCTGTGGCCAACCCAGAGCCCAGCTGGAAAGTGAAGCCAACCTGGTGGGCGCCCCCCCCCGACTCCGACAACCCCAGCCTGGAGTCTGACAATGTGCCTAGATGCTCATTCATTGCTGACACTCTGTGTGCCCTCAGAGGAATACCGATTTCCAAGCTGCTGGTGAAAAGCAAAGCCTGACAAGTTTGGTGGTGGCAAAACTCAAGAAAGTATAGCCAAGGGGATAGGGAAGTGTGGGTTTGCTCCCCCAAACAAACCAAACACCCCCACATTCTTCCCCTGGCCATAACATCCTATTCTTTGCTTCTTCTAGAAAACAGCTTTAAAATATAGAATAAGCATGCAAAACCTATTTAGTATCAATTATTTACTTAGATTCAAAGATGAAGCTTACAAACTCAACTGAGTAAAACAAGATTCTCAATGATAACCTTTCAGAGAAATAGACTGGATATACGTACCTCTCAAGAAAAAATGAAATATTTCGATGACAGCTGTTGCACTTGTCAGAAAAAAAACATTCTACCTAGAAAGGTCATGATACCATAAGAGCTTAGAAATGAATTTAGTATAAAGAAGAGAGCATCCTCTCAGTGCCTGTAGATCAGTATTGAAACAATTAAAGAAATTTCAGGATGTTAAGAAATGATCCAGCAAGCCTCATTCCTGCTTGTCCAAGAGCTCGGAAATTTCTGCAGCTGTCAGGTCTGCAGTTGGCAAGACATCAGATTCCTGTGCTTTATGAAAATGAAGGCCATGGGCACAGCAGTAGTACTGTAGTACAATTAAAAGAAAAGTTGAAAGGAATCCCAGTGAACTGGATCCTTCTTCATCTTTATTTAGTTTATTTATTATTTATTTATTTCAATTTCTACTCCGCCCTCCCCGCACCGGCAGGCTCGGGGCGGATTATATTCACAGATGTTAAAGTTTACAATTTCTCAATTTAAAATCACAGTAAATACATTAAAAATTTAAAAATTTAAAATTACAGGTACAAAATTTCAAATGGCATAGGGTATGTAATTGAATCCTTCATCCCACCGTCACTGAAAAATTTCTTAAAGGGAAAGGTTTTGGAGGTGGATGCTCTGATACGGAGGGCCCCATTCTATTTCTATTCAGCCAGCAGGGACCCTACCCAGCATCAACCATATGCCTGGTGGAACAACTCCGTCTTACAGGCTGGGAAGAAGAATAACATCCTGCTGGGCCCTGGTCTCATTTGACAGAGCATTCCACCAGGTTGGAGCCAGGACCGAAAAGGCCATGGTTCTGGTTGATGCTAGGCAGGCCTCCCTGGGGCCAGGGACCATTAATAGCTGTTTATCTCCAGATAGGAATGACCTCTGGGGCACATATAGGGAGAGGCGGTCCCGAAGTGTTAGCTGGTAAACTTTTTATCCCTCTCCAGCCAAAGCTCTTTGCATCTCTAAGCACTGAATTGGTTGGTGCTTGGAGATTGATGACTTATCCCCTATTCTTTTCCTCTTGCCATTTACTAACTTGCAGCAGGGCCTTTCTGCTATTAACTGTGGAGGAGGAAATCTTAGGTCCTTCCAGACTACGTCTGCCAAAGTGGCATCCCATTGCTACATATGGGGCTCTAGTCTCCAGTAATTACAAGGAAATCAGTCCTGGTGATTTCTCAGAAATGTGTTCTCGATCAAGGGCACAACATATATCATTCAAATGCGCTCTCCAGATTTTATGAGCAACAGGATTTAGAACAACTCATAGAGCAACAAAATTGCATCAATTTTGTAGTAAAGTTTATTTTATTTTAAAAAAAATCAAATTTCACATTACCACATTCAGAAACTTAAAACAAAATTCCTTTTTTAAATATTAAGCAGGATGTTTCATGAGCCTTTTGTCTGGATCATAATCTGTTTGATTGTTTTTTGAATGTTTCAAAATCAGTTGAAAATGCACATTCTTGTACAGCTTTCCCAGTCTCTTTCTATTATCCATCATCTTAATTATGCATGTAAAAAAATTAAAAATCAGCTTTCAAAAGCATGGTTTCTTGGTTGTCTTGGTCCTGATGGGGTGGGAAGTTTGGGAAGCACTGGGGTTTGTTGGTAGATACTTGCCTATTTTGCCTCCCTGTCTGATTTCCAAAACTGAGTGTGTTCATGTTTATTTATATTATTTGCAGGTATATATTCATGCAGTGCTACTTGGGGAAAGTAATCTCATGAAGCCAATTCTGAGCATGTGGTAGCATGGTGAATGCTGTTAACTGATGAACACACAAAAGAAGCATAAACAGTCTATGTAGTAGATTTGAAATTGTGCATGCCCTCTCTGTAGTAACCCTTGGTACATCTATAATCCAAATAAGCCAGTATATTGTTAGCATATATTTGCAATGGCTACTGGGCCAGCTACCATGCTGAAAGACAGCACTGCTTACATATAAAACTACTAGAAATGTTGTCCATTTTGAGTTGCAACTTGCAAGCAAACAACATCAAACAGGTTTGCAAACTAGGCAAGCTGAAACGATGATTGCAATTTTAGATAAGCTCTCAGAGTCAGCAAACCTGGTTTCAAGGCATTTTTTAAAATATGAAATTTTTCTTTAACTCACCTTAACTTTGAAATGCATATATTCTGACTCTTCAGCTGAAAAACAATATAGTCTAGTTTTACGAACTAAAAGTAGCACCATGATTGAATTATTTCTGTTCAATACTCACAGTACCAAAGTATGCTGTGAATATTTTTGTTTAAAGAGGCGTTGTTATGACCTGTACTTTCTTCAGGGTAGATTGTTCTTTTAATCTTCCCTTTACACCCTCTGGGTAGTTTGTTGCCACCAGGAATATATTATTCCAAAATATTTTATTCAGATTTCCCCTTTGGTAATGTGTTTAAGCGTCAGGCTCCTTCGTGGTTCTATGTGGCCCTGAGGATATGAATGGGATATAGCAATGACAGCTACACTGGGATATAACAAAACAAAATAAATGTTTATTTTTCAAGAAGCGTATTGGTTTCATAAAAGTAGTTCTTAGTTCTTAAAGTTACTTCCTTTACTCTCATTCACACAGCTGGCCTCTCTTTCCCTGACTGAGAGCCTTGCTACAAGTGACATTTAATACGTGAAGGATAAAGGATCATTTTCGCAAGTCTTTCTGGGAACTGAAGTTCCTCTCCCTTACCCCTTTTCCTTTTGTTCCTTCCCCTCGCTGCCTGAAGAGACAGAGAAAGCCTGCGGCAACAGCAACTTTTGCAAATCATTTCTCCAGTCACAAGCCTGCTCTCAATGATCTTTGGGGCAGGCAGCTGCAACTTTCTCAGCTTTCTCCGGAGCATTCCCCCCCCCCCCCCCACAACAAGACGATTTGCAAAAGCTGATGTTGCCGTAGGCTCTCTCTGTCTCTTCAGGCAGCGAGGGGAAGGAACAGAAGGAAAAGGGGTGGGGGGAGAGGAACTTCAGTTCCCAGAAAGACTTGTGAAAATGATCCTTTATCCTTCACGTGTAAAATGTCACTTGTAGCTTGGCTCTGAGTGTCCTTTCACAAACATGCTCAGTTCAGGTTCCACACAGGTTATATTTCTCTCATAAACCAACTTATTCAGGCAGCACACAGCTAGCCTGCTTTCTTCTGACTCTCATTCACAGAAATATTAAACCTGCTCAGGCAGCACACAGCTGGCCTCTCTTTCCCTGACTGAGTGTCCTTTCACAAACATGCTCAGTTCAGGTTCCACACAGGTTATATTTCTGTCATAAATACTTCAGTATACTCAGGCAGCACACAGCTAGCCTGCTTTCTTCTGACTGAAACCTTTCTCTCTGCCCTGTCAGTCTCAAACTGCATTCACTCCGCCCACACTCTCAGTCATCAACCAATCATATCACTCACTCATCCCTCTCTCACCCCCACTCTTCACCTAGCTCAAACCAAGCATTTAAAGACACATGCACACATTTACTTGAAATCATTACAGGCGTGCATCTCTAGTATCTGTAAAAAATAAAATAAGTAATTATTACTGCTGTCTTAAAATACAGATGTTTAAGGACTCAGCGACTGATATCTGGTGGGTTAAGACAAAATGTTTCATCCCCCTCCCACAATTGATGCATCATTATCCTGATAACATTTTTTAAAAATGAATTGTTTTCCAAGGTAATGCATAATGGCATTTTGCTATGTAGTTATAAAGTGGTGTGAATGCTCATTGCTCATTTACCATTCTACACTATTGTCAAAAAATACATCCTGGCATTTCTAATGGAGCCTAGCATGACCAAGAAACAGGCGCAATCTGGAAAGCATAATATATTTATATCAACATATTATATACCAATAGACAAGTGGCCCTGATCTGAAGGTATTTAAATCTGGAGACTGGAGCCATGAAATGACAAGAAAGATCTTCCTACATACTTTAAATGTCCCAGGTTCGCAGAAAAATCTGAAATCTAAAAAAAAATACGTGTGTAGAGGTAGAGTTTAAAAAACCCATAGTGATAAAAGAAGTGCCTGTAGCTTTAACCAGATGTCCTCAGTGGCTGTTGCTAGGAAACCATAACACTTTAGCCAGTATTCCAGGCTTCGCTGCTGTAGGTAAAAGGTAGGAAAAGGGGTCAGGACCCTTTCCAGTGTTGTTTTGGCTTTTGATAGAGGATTCATTAGGGTCAGACCCAGCAGCAAACATCAGATGACTTGATACAATAAGACTTGCATGATTTACCCAAGCCTGGCTGCTTGCTATTGTTCAACAGCTATTGTTCAACAGCCCCCTCCCTCAAACTGGTGTAGTGATTAGAGTTTCAGAATAGGATCTGGGAGACTCAGGTTTGAATCACTACCGTGCTGTGGAAGTTAATTAGGTGACTGTCACTCTAACCTTCCTCTCAGAGTCAAGAAGATTAACATAAACTGCTTTGAATCCCCATTAGAGATGGGCACGAACTAGAAAGAAAAAAAAACAGTGTGGTTTGTGATTTGTCGCATTTTACAAACCACGAACTTTCACGAACCTGCCCCGGTTCGTGAACCGGTTCATTTGGTTCATGAAAACATCACATCCAGGTCAGCAAATTGTCACTTTTGGGTCAGCAGAAGGCCACTTCCGGGTCAACAGAAGGTCTTCAGGAAGTCCATACCCCGTTGCCTAGGGAACTGATTGATCGGTGCCAGGCTATCTGCAGTGACAAACCAGAAAATGAACCAGCCTAAAGTTCATGGCAGTTCATCAGAAATGGGCTCTGACAAATCGCTAGTTCACAAACCACAAACTGGCCCGGTTCGCAAACCCCGAACCGGCCTGAACTTTGGTTCATATTTTGGTTTGTGCCCATCTCTAGTCCCCACTATTGAGAAAGGCAATATATAAATAAAATGAATTAATAAATATAGATGAAGATAAGCAGATAAAAAGTAAGTTGTTCAGTGGGTTTGAAGAATAAAAGGATATCGGGAAAGGTGAACATATGGAGGCAGCCAGATGAAGGAGGGAAAGAGAAAAAGTGTGAGGAAGGAGATACAGGAGAAAGTAAAGTACCACCCACAAAGCCCTTGCAGACTCCCCATCGTGCAACTGGGTCTGGCCCAGCTGGCACCATGCAATAGGTCCATATAGGAGAGCTGCAGGGGAGAGGGAAGGGAGAAAGGTGGAGACAGGTGGCAAACAAAGATGGGTGGGAAGAAGGATGCAGGAAAAGGGGAGAGGCTGTGAGGGGCAAGGAAGGGGAAAATTACATGGTGGGGGAGGGGAAATTAGATGTCCTTGCAGATCCCCACTTCTCTCTATATATAATTCTCAGTATGGCAAAATTTGAGGATGCTTAAATCCAGAAATTGCATGGGTAGACATGACATATCATTCTATATACCTGAGGAAATTCCCACGTTTGCAGAAAAATCTGAAATAAAATAACATTAGGGGGTTAAATCTCCCCCAAAATAATAGAAACATATACCCTCTACTGGGAACATTGTGGGAGTTGCTAGGTAACCGCTACAGTACTGCCAACCTTCCAGCCTTGCTTTGTTTCAGTAAAAATCAGGGAGATAGGCAGAGCTTTCTAGTGCTGTTTTGGCCAGGTGGCCCAAAAATCATTGAAAGAGAAGCCATAGGATGAAGTATGATGTTTCTGAAGTTAGCTTCAGGATTGCCATTGAGGGGCAACCTGCTTCTATTGCTTCCCTCCTTCCCAAATCAACCCTGCCCGAAGTAGCTGGATTTTGAAAGGGGAGGGATATGAAGCAACACAGGTCTTCTGGGCTGGGATGCAGAAGCATTCCTTACTGCCTCTGAGGTGCTTGGAAGTTGTCTGAGTTTGATGGGGACATAACCAAGTCTGGAAAATTCATTCTTTCCTCTGTCTTATGGAAGGGCAGATGGGAAGGGGGTGAAAAGGACTGGGATCTGGGAAAGAAGAGCCTTTAATTAGTTGAGAATAAATCCAATGCCAACAATTTTTATAAATATAGACTTTGTAGGATTGCTAGGCAGCTCTCAAGCATTGTTTTAACCAAATTTTATACAGGCGAAGCCCACTTTGTATATCTCCCCAGTGTTTAATGAGATTTTGGGGGTGGGGGGGAAGGCAGATGAAAAGGGACTGCATTTTAAACTGACTGACAGTAAAAATGTTTCATTATCTGTGTTGTTGCTGTTTGTTGTTGTTTATGTTCTTGTTCTTCATATGTATCCCCTCCTCCCACCCCAAATGCATTTTTCAATGGGAAAAACTACAGGACTGTATTAAGCTACTTTTTAAAAGCTTGTGATGAAGAGTGCCCTCAAGTCATAGCTGACTTATGGCGACCCCTAGTGGGGTTTTCATGGCAAGATACTAACAGTGGTTTGCCATTGGCTAGCTCTGTAGTCCTGGTCTTCCTTGGAGGTCTCCCATCTAATTACTAACCAAGGCCGACCCTGCTTAGCTTCTAAGATCTGAAGAGATCAGGCTCACCTGGGCAATCTAGATCACAGCTTTTAAAAGCTTATATTTTACTATATTATCATTTCCCCCCTGCAGTGTACTCCATATAATGTTAATATGTTGTTGTCATGTCTGCACCCATCCATGCCATTTATGTTTCTCTGATCTAATATATTGATCTCATGCATTGATAATATGATTGTGCTTTGTACTGTAGTCACATAATCAAGTACCAATGTTGACCTGCTTGAAAATGAAAGTGCCTTACTCCCAGAACAAGCAACAGTTATCTCTGAAAGTATGCTCAGTGACCTTGCAGCTGTAATGTAACTCTTCACAGGGAAAAGAGGGTGTTTTGATTCCTTGTAATTTTCTGCCTTTCTCTGTCCAGACTAAGCTATTGTGTTCTCATGGAACTTTTTAGGATTTTCACTAAATGTTAACTGCTCAAAGGGAGGGGGGAATAGTGCTCCTTATATCAATAGTGCATATGCTTGTATACTCATTCCTGCCAACCTATCCCATCTATGGATGTACCCATGAACTTAATGGATCTCTAAATAAAGACTTTTTCAACCAATGCACTGGAGTGCTTGCTGTGAGGGGTTTGGGGATCTATCTGCCATGGACTGCCATCCCTAGAACTGACCGTTGTTGCTATGCCCCATCTCAAGACTTACCTGACGGGGCCCATTTGTGGGCTGCAGAGTAACAGGGTGGACACAGGCCGACCTCTATTTCCCCAGGCCCCAGCAGCTTCCAGTGGCCTCTTCATGGCTGTTCAGATTTCTGGGCCAGCCAATTACTAAAGGGCGGCCAGGTTGGGGGAGGCTGCTAGTACACCTGGAGTTTGCAGTCTTCAGTCAGGTCTACCAGTAGCGGTTAAATTCCTGAGTAGACATGGGAACGATCTGAATTACGATTTCAAAAAAACCCCGATTTTGGCGTTTGCACCATTGTGACTCAGCTAATCAGTTCCGTCCATGGCAACCGATCCAGCAGTCGAGGGTTTGCTTGTTCGGGACTTGATCGGATATATCGGTTTCTCTTCAGAATTGCAGACACTCTGGTACCAGTAATTTATTCCCAAGGCAACGGAGCCAGGGGAATGAGCTGTGTTTGCCCTCCTTCTGTCGCCCTCGAAACACGAATGGAAACCCAGCTTTCCTTGATTAGCAGGCTTCCTTCCAACCACGGAGCAGCAACCCAGGGGAGGGAGGGGGAAGGGGGTGTTCTGAAGCCATGGGCACAAAGGAAAGGCAAAAGGCAGCGTGGGAGGCTGGGAGGCTGCCCACGCCGTTCGTCTTTCCACAGGACAAGGGGCGCGTGGGCAAGCCGGCCGCCCCTTGTCCTGGGGAAAGGCAAAAGGCAGCGCGGGAGGCTGGGAGGCTGCCCGCACCGTTTGTCTTTCCCCAGGACAAGGGGCGTGCGGGCAAGCCAGCTGCCCCTTGTCCTGGGGAAAGGCAAAAGGCAGCGCGGGAGGCTGGGAGGCCACCTGTGCCATTCGCCTTTCCCCAGGACAAGGGGTGCGCGGGCAAGTCAGCTGCCCCTTGTCTTGCGGGGCAGGTGAACGGCGCGGGCAGCAACCGAGCCACTTGTGCTGCCACCAGCTCTGCAGCACACTGGGACAGCCGGCTTGCTGCGTGGGGGGGGCGACCTAGGATCATGTGTGTGTGTGTGTGTGTGTGTGTGTGTGTGAATGTCCCCTCCCTCCCTGAAGGGATGTGGCTCATCGCCGCCTCCCCCTGCCTGCTGGGCCTGGCGGCCACTGCCACCAACCACTATTCCTATATCGCTGGAAACAGCGGGGCGCCCTCCCACTTTGGCCTTCCCGATTCCGTATTGGAAATGGGACTTGATCGGTTAGAATCAGTGGCCTGGGTTCGGCAGCAGCCTGGATCCACGAACGGCTTAATCGGTATTTTTTGGGGGGATCATGCCCATCTCTATTCCTGAGCCGGCCAGACCTTGCCATCTCTTGACTTTTGACTGGCTTCCCAGACTTGGCTAAGGGTTTGTTTCTTGGCACTTGGTGTGGTTGATGTTTCGTTCATGGAGTAGTATTTGGGTTCTTCATACAATTTTGGCTTTGGGCTTGTTTCTATTAGCTAAAGTTGTACCTTTGTCACAACTTTAGGTAGTGGCAATTTTGGCACTGAACGTAGATTCTTTTGTCAGGATCTGCCATGCTGGGGGAATGTAGCCTGTGTAATGCCATATTAATTTCTGTAGTTGTTTAGTCTCTCTCCCCTCTAGGTCCCTTCAAGTATATTTCCATGGGAGAGGATGCTGTGTCTTATCTGTTTTCTTCTTAGTCGACCTTGATGAACCAGCATTCCCACAGAGAAGCTGCCTGCTATGTGAACTCTGGGGGGAGGCTGGGATTTGAGACTTTGAAGTGTACCAACTTTCATTTTGTAACTCATTTCTAACAAAGCTTTGCTCAGCCAGGATCTGCTTGGTCCTGGAATGTGGACATCTGGACCTGAATGCTGTCTTTCTAATAAAACCTTTTGAAATCATAAGACCTTGTCTTCTTGCAGAAGGGAGGAAGGCAGACTCTAGCCAAATGGAATGCCATAGCCTGACATTTTGTTAGGAATCCTTTGTTTTTCCCCAACGCCTCACCCAGGGAGGATGGATACCAAGGAAGACTTGATTGATCTGTCTAACCCCGGCCCGGAGGATGGGGGACTCCCAGACCAGTCTCAGATGGTACCCGCCAGTGACCCTGAGACTGTGCCTGATCCTAATAATAATGCCGTTCCGGATGGAGGATCGGAACCTGTTCCTGATCGCGAGCAAGCTTCTGACAGCAGGACGGAGCCTGTGCCAGACAGCGAGACGGAACCGGCCTACCCGACCGAAGGGGGTGCCTGGCTGAAACTGCGCAGAGTTCCTGGAGAGGATCATCTGATTTTGCTACCGACACCGCGGCAGTGGGGATCCTGGCCTTGAGAGGCTAGGGAGAGGCGCGCAGGCACCATGTTTTTCTGGTCGATGATAGACGTGAGACGAACCGTTGGGTCGACGGAGCCAGAGGGCCCGAGCATTGTGTGGGATTTGACCAGGTCCACCCGGAAGGAGCACGGGTCAGTACCCAACCTTGGTATAGGTGGGACACAGAGTCTGGTCGCCTGGAAGAGTGGGACCCCTGGGGGGGAACCCAAGATACCCAGGACTGGGAGACTACGCGACACGAGCTCATGAGTTGGGACTACATGGATGTGAATTCAGCCAGAGCCTGGAAGCAAAGCCACATGCAGCAACTGGAGAGTTGAGCTCAGGCGGTGGACTCCGGAATCTCAGTCGTCACCGGCCTGATGAAAGCAATACTAGCCAGCATGACCGTGGAGGAGCAGTCGTTGCCAGGGGGAGGAGAGGAAGGTCCCATATGACCATGGCCCAGGGACCATGTCCCTCCGAGGTCAAGAGAGCCGTTGGAGTTCAGTGGCAGCGGGGAGGATGGAAGGTCGGATGGAGTTCCGTACTACTATCATCGGATGGAGGATAGAAAGGGGGCAATGGAGGAAGACCTAGCCCAGGCCATTTATCTCATCGGCGAGTTGGTTAGGGAGCAGCGTGAGGCGTGAGCAGCGGCAGCAGCGGGACAAGTAGCAACCCCGTCCGCTTCAATGCTGTCGGCAGCGCAGGGCCAAGTCCCGCTGGGGACCTAACCAATCCCTGGTCCAGGCGCCCTGAGCCGACCACCACCGCTGGCCCTACTAGGCTCTCTTCCTCGGCTCCAGGCAACACCAGCGGCACCAGCGCCACAACCGCTACTACCGCAACAGCTCCAGCATCCGCCTCCACCTCAGCAGATGCCAAGCCAAGTAGTGCAGCCGCCACCACCTCCACAGTTGGTGATTCCACCACCTCCTCCCCAGCAGATACCACCACCTCTGCCTCCTCAGTGAATTCCACCACCACCACTTCCGCTTCAAGTGCAACCTCGACAGGTAGTACCCCAACAGCCGCCGCCACCGAGGCAACCACCTCCAGTGCAGCCCGCGCTGGTACTGCCTGGACCTCAACTACCCCCACAGCCGATCCCGGGTTTACTTCCACCGGGTCTGCCGGGGCAAGGCCCGAGAGCTCCACCACCTGGAGGCGCACCCAGACCCCAGCCGCGGGGGGTTATAGGACATGTACCCCGACCCCGAGGTCTGATGCAGGGCCCGGCACCTGTGGGACCCCCTCCGGCTCCATGGCTGGTGCAGCCAGAGTACCATGGGGATGGATTAAACTAGAGGCCACCTTCAATGGTGATACACAAAAGTTGGGATTTTTCGTGGTCCAGGCGCTGCAGTTTTTCAATCGTTGGGGATACCTGTTTCCGTAAGGCAGCCAAATGGTACATGACTTTGTATGATTCGGGAGCTCCTGAACTGGACACACTGCAAAGTTTCATCTCTGCTTTACGAGCCCAATATGAGGATCCACTAGAAGAGGATCATGCCCCCATGGAACTACAGATGTTGCGACAGGGGGCACAACCGATCAGAGACTATGCTGCCAAATTTCATCAATTAGCAGCCAAATGCCCCCACTGTGAAGAAGGAACCAAGATAGTAATGTTTAAAGGTGGCATGAACTCCAGATTATTGGATCGCTCCCTAATGCAAGACAACCCACCAATGCTATTGGGCTGGATACAATTAGCCTGTGAAGTAGAAAATTGCATTCAACAGGTGAGGCTAGTAGAGCACAACAAGCTATGGGGTCAAGAAGAACACCTGTAATAGCCAAAGGGGGGCAAGCAGGTCCTCCAAGCTGCAGAGCGCGAGAAACTCGTTGGCAACAAGGATTATGCCTCCAATGCAGCCGAAGTGTACACTTTGCAGTGCAGTGCCCATTCCGTGCACCAACCCCCACCGCCTTTACTCCTGCGCGCCCAACTCCAGCACCGAGGGCAAACTGCAGCCGAGGGGTGCAGAAGCGAGGCCAACAGGAGAAGGGCCTAGAAGTGGAGGAAGTACTTATGGAGTTAGATATTCAGCCCGCTGAAGGTGAGGAAGAACCCCCTAGCCCCCAGTTGGGAAACGAGATGGATCTGTCGTGAAGGGACCTGAATGGCAGATCAAAGAAGAATCCACCCACAAAGAAGTGAGAGAGAAAGGGTCTGTATTGTTTCTTCCGGTTATATTGCTGAATCCCAAGAGGGGAACTCTTATATGAGTAGAAGCCTTAATTGACTCAGGCTGCTCTAGAGACATTATAGCACCAGCACTGGTAAGCGGATTAGGTTTGGAAACCAGAGAACTAGAAACCCCCATCATCTTTGAGCAAATGGACAGGTCTAACATGAACCCGGTAAGCCTTGAAACAGAACAAGTACCTACCGGCATGGGGGAGCACTGGTAAAGCAGATGCTTCGTAGTCAGTCAAGCAGCCAAATATCCCCTCATTTTGGGCAGCCGTTGATTATGGGATCATAACCCGTATATAGACTGGGCTAAAGGCATTGTCATGTTTAATTCAAAATATTGTGAACAACATTGTTGGCAAGTGAAGTGGGGGACAAAAAAGCCACCCCGGATGGAGGAGGCTCTTCTAACTCAAGAAGAAATCAACCGCATCCCAAAGGAGTATAGAAACCTAAAGCAAGCTTTCAGTGAAGAGGAGGCAGACAGCCTGCCCCCCCATCGAGCCACAGACTGCGCAATAGAGATAATTCCGGGGGAAAGTCTACCAAAAGGCAAACTATACCCCATGAGCCCATTGGAAAGAGAAGAGCTGCGGAAATTTATAGACAAAAACTTGGAAAGAGGCTTCATTCGTCCAGCGAATAGACCTCATGCGGCACCAGTACTGTTTGTTAAAAAGAAGGATGGAGGATTAAGACTGTGTACCGATTTCAGAGGAATTAATGTTGTCTCAGCAACCAATGCTTATCCCATCCCATTGATTCGAGATCTGCTCAACGTCGTGGCTCAAGGTAAGATCTTTTCAAAACTGGATTTAAAAGATGCGTATTTCCATGTTAAAATCAGAGAAGGAGATGAATGGAAAACCGCGTTCAATACGCCATTAGGACAATATGAATATCTTGTCATGCCTTTTGGCTTACCTGGCGCCCCATCTGTGTACATGTCCATGATCAATGAAGTATTGCACAAATATTTGTATAAGGGAGTAGTCATTTACCTTGATGACGTGTTAATTTATTCAAAAACAAAAGAAGAACATGTGAAATTAGTATGTGAAGTGTTAACCACCTTAATGTGCCACAAGCTCCCTATTAAGCTTTTCAAATGCGAATTCCATAAAAAGGAACTGGATTATTTGGGATACCGCATATCAGGGCAAGGTCTAAAAATGGATCCTGCACAGGCCGTGCGGGACTGGCAGACTCCCTCCACACATAAACAATTACAATCCTTCCTAGGCTTTGCCAATTTTTATAGAGACTTCATTGAAGGGTTTGCCCAAATTGCCATTCCCCTTACTGATCTATTGAAAACCAAGGGGAAGGGAGATCAAGCGAAAAAGCCTTCCTTTAAATTGGAATGGAGCCCTGCTTGCCAACTGGCGTTTGACAAGCTCAAAGCCCAATTTACGTCTGAACCAGTCCTGCAGCACCCCGACGAAAACCGGCCCTTCATAGTGCAAGTTGATGCCAGCGATGCCGCGATTGGGGGGGGGGTGCTCTTACAGAAAGGGGAAGATGGGAAAGCCAGACCATGTGCATATTTGTCCCGTAAATTTTCGGAAGCTGAACGACATTGGAGCATGTGAGAGAAGAAAGCATTTGCTGTAAAGGTGGCGCTCACAGTGTGGCACCACTGGTTGGAGGGGGCTAAGCATCCGTTTGAAGTATGGACTGATCATAAAAACCTGGAAGCCCTTAAAAGCCCCAAACAACTCAACGCGAAACTGCTGCGCTGGGCCAAGTTCTTCTCCAAGTTTAACTTCACACTCAACTTTCTTCCGGAAAAAACTATTTTTTTAGCAGATGCTCTATCACGCATGCCTCAACACCATAGCAAGAGGGAAGAAACCATTGACACTGTCTTCTCCCCCCGTCAGCTAGGAGGTGTGGCCACCATTCACAGCCAAACGGCCAAAGCCCAAACGGAAGAAAAGGGGTGGAGAGCTAAAGTGAAAAGCGAGGTGGAAAAGGAAGGGGAGGGAGCAGCCAAAGCAAAAATGTCTCAAACGGAGGAGGGAGACTGGGTTAAAGATGACAGACTGTCATCTGAGACCTGCCAGCCTCAGAAAAGAGGTCCTGCACCAGTGTCATGATGCCCGTACCGCCGGTCATTTCAGTTACTTAAAAAAAACCCATTTAATACAAAAACAGTTTTGGTGGCCAGGCATCAGAAGAGATGTGTCCCAATATGTCTCCTCTTGCCCAACCTGTATAAGTGCTAAATCAAGAAAAGGAAAACCACCAGGACTCTTACAACCCTTGGAAACTCCCAATCGACCCTGGGAAGTGATATCCATGGATTTTATTATAGATCTGCCTCCCTCTAGGGGCTGTTCCTGTATATTAATGGTTGTGGACTTATTTTCAAAACAAGCACATTTTATCCCATGCACAACCATCCCAACGGCCAAGAAACTAGCTGAAATATTTATGAAACATATTGTAAAGCTACATTCTTTTTCATGTAGAACTGAGAAAACTGGAAATATGCATCATGATTCATTTTATGTTCCTTTCCAGGCTTTCAACTGAGATGAATGAAACCATTTCCGTTTCGTGTCTTCATTTGTACCAGATGCTTTCTTTATTTCCACCAAGTAGACTGTAGGTGAAGCTCTATCAACAATGTAACATGGTCCTTTCCAATTTGGAGCTAAAGGATGCTTCATTTTTGAAAAATCCCGGTACATCACCTTGGATCCTATTTCCCATTCTATGGATCATCTGCTTGCAGTGTTTCTAAATCCAGTATAGGAGGAGGTAGCTTTTTAGCCTTTGACCTTGTGGTCATAGCTACCTTTTCTTCCTCCCTTGGAGGTTTTGATCTAGCAATTCGCTTTGCTAATGCTTCTGCCTTGTTATTCCAGTGGGTTTCTTTAGAGTTGCCTTTCTGATGTGCTTTTACCCACATGACTTTGATTTTTCCTTTCCAATTCTCAATACATCCAGCAATTTCTCTCCACAAATTGGCATGCGCTACTGGTTTGTCATCTGATGTACGCATGTCATGAGACTTCCAAATAGGTAACCATACTAAGAGCGCTTGCTTTATCCAATCTGAGTCTGTGAAAATTGCAAGGTTCTCAGTACTAGCTTCTGTATTGAACACTTCTTTTATGGCATTGAGCTCTGCAGCTTGAGCAGAGTGTGGTATCACTATTCCACCCTTTTCTAGTCCATCATTTACCCTGATGCAGCCGTAGGCTGTTTTTGGGGTTCCCTTCTCATAGAAGCAAGTCCCATCTGTGCACCAAACCTGGAAATTCTGTTGTAGGGCTGCTTCCATTGAGATTCCTGATGTTACAGGCCATTCTATATGTTTGTACTCAGGTAGAGGGCAATCGTGTTCCGTCCCTTGAATGATTAATCCATAGGGAGCAGGAGATATCACCTTCCCTTTTTCTATTTGGATGCCTCGATTAATGATTGACAGTGACCAAGAGGCAATTCTGGCATTACTTATGTGGCTGTCTTGGATCTTGCCAGAGACTATATACTGCAGGGGGCTGTGAACTGTTTGAACGATGACCTTACTTTCCCCAAGTATGTATTCCCAATGTCCCAGAGCCCAAAAAAGAGCAAGAACTTCTCGTTCACAAAAGGTGTAGTTCTGTTCTGCACCTCTAAGAGGCCTAGATGCATAAGCAATAACTCTTTGTTTCCCATCTTGGGTTTGAGTCAGTGTTGCAGCTATTGCCCTATCAGTGGATGCCAACTGTATCTTATATGGCTCCCCCATTCGAGGGTATGCTAAAGTTGGTGCTTGTGCCAAATCTTGCTTCAGCTGGTCAAGTGCTTCTGTGTGTTCTGGACCCCATTCCCTTCGTCTACCTTTCTTTAATAGAGCCCACAAAGTACGTGTCTTATCAGCAAAGCCTTCTATGAACTCTCGAGAAAAGTTTAACATTCCCAAGATGGCTCTAAGAGAATGAGCGTCAGTGGGGAGTGGCAATTTTCCTAAAGCTTCCACCCTTTGTGTATCTGGAGTCCTTCCTTCTTGGCCTAAGTGTACTCCCAGATATTTAACCTCTTGCTGTACCAGTTGTGCTTTATCCCAGTTAATTTTGAACCCTGTGTCTTGCAAGAGTTGTAGGACCGCCCTAGTTGCATCATGTGTGAACTGCAGACTCCTCCTTGAAATTAAAATGTCGTCCACAAATGAAATGACTGCCCCTTTGTACTCTGAAGGGAGTTTCTCTAACATCTGCACCACGGCGTTGTGGCAGATTAAGGGAGCAGAATGGAAACCTTGCGGGACACGCGTGTAGGAATATTGTTTCCCTTTGAACGTGAATGCAAACTTGTACCAACATTCCTCAGCCAATGGGATGGAGTGAAAGCAATTTGCTATGTCAATCACACTGAAGTACTTTGCTCCTCCTGCTATGGCTGCAATTACCTCTGGGTAATTGGCTACTACTGGAACGGTAGCTGGTGTAACATTGTTCAGAGCATGAAAATCTACTACTAACCTGTAAGTTCCATCCTTTTTCTTTACTGGCCAAATGGGTGCATTGTTAATGCTTTCCATTTGAACTAGAACTCCTTGATTTACTAGAGATTCTATAATCTCTGCAACTGGCTCCTCTGCCTGTTTGGGAAAAGGGTATTGCCTCTGTGGCTTCGGATCCTTTCCCACTATTAACACTTTTGCATCTATTTTTCCACACTCATTTCTGTTTTTGATTCCCAGCTCAGGGAATTCTTTTATCCATTCCTCTTTCCCTTGAGGTTTTATTTCCTGAGGTTCCTTTAAAGCACTTGTTTTCTGTACTGAATAAATGGGAAGAGAGATGTCTCCCCCATCAGGTATCTGCCACAGGCAATCATTGGACAAGTCTACCACCAACTGGTGTTCTTTTAAAAATGGGTTCCCAATGATTCCACATTCCTGATTGTTAGCTACACAAAATTCTATCTCAGTTTGCAAAGATCCTATCTGAATGGGACAAAGATTCATTACTTTAGCAGAAGAATCATGTCCTGCAAATCCTGTCAACTGTATTTGGTTTGTTTCTTTCGCTGAAAAATCTTCAGGCACATGTTCAGGGCTTAAAATGTTGACAGATGCTCCCGTATCTAACAAGATAGAAAGAGGCTGTTTCTCCCCCTTCCCCAGTCTTGCCTCCAAAATGGGTCTTCCCCAACGATCATATGTCAAATCTACAATTCGTTTTGGGTACTCCTGGAGAGGGCCCCCCTATTGCTGCTTAGAGGTAGAAGGGATAGAATCCTTGGGCATGGAAGAAAGAGGACTCTTACCTTTCAGGACTCTTGCACATGCTTGTGGTGCTGCCTTGTTTTGTGCCAATGCACAAGCTGCATCCTCTTGCTGTTTTATTATTTCTGCCAAACCTTTAATCAGTTCAGTAGTGGGTTTCCTGTCCCATTTCTCTCTTGGTTCTCCAGCTTCCATCAATTTTTCCCATATCCCAGATCTAATTCCTTCATTCCAATCCCATCTTGGTGGTCTTGGAGGACATTCCCAGTTTTGCACCCCTGAATCCTCTTGAAATCTCCTAGGTGGTGCATTTCTTCCCCCTCTAGGACTAACCCATGCGGTGTTAGGTCTGAAATTACTTCCTGAGGTGTTTGTGTAATTGTTTCGAGGTGGACTGGCCCTGAAATTATGCTGCTGTGTGTCTGGTGCACGATTCCAAGGTCCATTGTTAGAGAAAGTTACATTATGCAAGACCCCATGTTTGTCTTTTCCTTTTTTGTTTTCTGCCTTTCTGCTTTCCCTAAACAAGTTTCCTGCATTTTTGATTCTTTCCAGGAGCTCTGGATAAGTCATGGGTCCAACAACAATTGGTCCTAAAATCATTTTTGTTTGAACATTCAAGCCATCTACCAATTCCCGTTTAAATTCTACCGTATTAAAGTAGGGTTGGCCGTGAACAAGACGGACAAGGTCACTAGCGATTCCCAAAATTTCCTTACGCTGAATGTATATCTCGGGTGATTCATCTGGTTTTTGTTCCTCCTGGTAATATGCCTTTGAAATGCTTCTGCCAGGCATTAATGCTTTTACACAGCTGGCAAAAAATCCTCCCACACTTTGAACTCCATTAGTTGCATGAAGATCAATAGTTGCCCAAGTCTCCGGGTCTGAAGACTGTCTAGCAATTCGTTTTATGTCCTCTAGGGCAAACTCTGGGTGACGATTGGCCTCAAAAAGTCATGACAAAACTGTTTCAGCATTTAAAGGGCCAAACTTCTTTGCTGCTGCTTGTAATTCATTAAATTTCATTGGGGCTACCTCATCTATTTGATCAATTGTGGCTTGGCCACCGTTCCGCTGTGTGCAGACTGATCTTCTGAATACAGGCTCTACTGGGTATGGAACTTCAGTATCACAGTCTTCTCCCATCTCTTCTAGTACTGCTTGTGTGTTTTCATTACAAATACTTTGGACTACTTCCCAGATTTCTTCCTCACAATCTACAAGATTCGGGTCACATTCAGGGAAAGAATCCAACCCTTCTACAACTGCAGAAATCAATCCCCTTCTTGCAGCTAAAGCATTTTTCAGTTTCTGCATATGTTCCCGGCATTTCTTATGCTCCTGTCCTTCCATAGGTGGCTTGTGTCCTGTGATCACACAATTTGCTGCTTGAGTCTCTGCTATTTTATTTGTTAGGGTAGACACTCTTTTTTCCGCTTGTTCTGCCATTTCTTTCCAGATTTGGCAGTCTGCCTCCTTTTGCCTTAAGGCTGCGGAGTTCTGTAAATTTTGAGCCACTCTATCAAGATTTGCTTAAATCCTGTTTGTCTTTCAAGTCCTTAATTTGGTTCTCTTGATCATTTATTTTAGTCTTGCACTCTTGAAGTTTATTATTTTGCTCTTGAAGAGTTAACCACAGTGTCCATATTCCAAATTTATCTAACTGCTTTTTGTTTTTGGTCAAGCTTTTCAGTTCTTTAAAGGTTAAACTTGCAGCGTCCAAAGGATTATCTCCCTGGAACATTTTGGGTTTCAGAATATCGATTTTCCCTTTCTTCTCTACCCATTTCTGCAGCGGATCTTTATTTACGTTCTTGCCTTTCTTTTTCCAGGTAAGCAATTTAGCTTTCTGTGACTCTGGTTCAACGGATGTCTTATTCCCCATGTTGCTCTAATGGTTAACTTTTTATTGTTGCACAATCGTTTGCTCTCTTTTCCCCTGGGTTTCTCTGTCAGTTCAAAGATATGCACGCCAATTCTCCACCAAATCTGTTAGCTTTGCCCTTTTGCCAACAGCTTACTATGCTAAAGGGGGGGATCTTTAGTATACCTTCAACTGAGTCAGATTTTTCCAAATGAAGAGAGAGCAAGGATACAACACAGGCCTGGACATAAATTTCAGTACGTTTTATTCAAATCATTTTGCATAGGTTACATAGACTTTAAGTATCGTGGTACAACATGGTCTTAGCATTGCAATAGCTTGATTAACAATACAACAAGAACAAGGCATAGTAAATCATCTTACCAATCCTGGAGATGTCCCAGAGATTCTTGTTGATGGAAAGAATGGGAGAGCGCTTTACCAATCTGAAAGGGAAAGGAGAGAGATAGCAAGGAGGTATTCCTTCCTTTCTCTCCTCCTAGCTTCTTAGACTCCATGATTTTCTTGCTCATTTTTATACAGTTTTGGCCTACATCATCCCATTCAAATTCACCAATGAGATTCTTCAGAGTCATTCCTGGCACTGGAAATCACCTAAAAATTGTAACATTTGCAGAATTTGTGCTGAGATCGTGACATCTGTAAAACGGTCAGGTCATTCTGATCCCTTAATATTTGTTATCATTACTCATATGAATATCATGTATCAGCAAAAATCCCCTAGATCTTAGCTTATTGCCACGTTTCCATTCAAAGGTTCATTTAGACTCCATTTTATTTGGTTCAGTATATCCTCAGTTCCTTCTGATTAAGGCCTATGTGATTGATATATGTATAGTGATTGCTGAGTTATTTCATGTAGAGATATAGTGAGATTGATTGAGCTGTGAATATATGAATATATGTATGCATGTATGTGTGTTTCCAGCAAAACAATCATGTGGTTAGTGTCAGTGTGATGTTATAGTCAAGGCAGTGTTTCTAAGTGACTTGAACTAGTATTTCTGTCAGTTTGACTGTTAGAATTTCCTCTTGAAACCAAAAGCTCTTTAAAAGAATCTCTCTTGCTGTGGATTTTCCTCATTTTCTCTCTTTAATTGTGTTATCATGATTGCTAGTGTGTGCACAGTGTTTTCCTTCTTCAGGCATAAGAGTAGATGTGAAAGTTACTGTGTTTTAACGTCTTTGAATCTTAAAAGTCAGAAAGATTGTCCGTGTGAAATTTGTCAGCCCCCCTTCTCTTCTCCTAGGCTCTGTGACATGTCTGACCCAATTTGGCTCTCGTCCAATTATTGATTTCCGTCTATGTCCACAGAAGCTAATGCAAACATCGGCAAAAGCAAACAGTATTTGTCCCTCTCTGTTCAGAGAACATGTCATTTGGAACGGTTACAGTAAAACAGTGAAGAATAATATTCTGGTGCTTTCCATACTTGAAAATGGAGTTCAGGATTATAGAAAATAGGCTGGCTTCACTATACAGGAATACAACATGTTAAAGGTTTTCTATTGCTTGGCTCAGTCATCAACCAAAAGGGAGACCGCAGCCAAGAAATTAGAAGGAGATTGAGACTTGGAAGGATAGCCATAAAGGAACTAGAAAAGATCCTTAATCCCAAGGAAGTGTTACTGGAGACCAAGATAATCCATGGTATAGTATTCCCCATTACTACATATACATGTGAAAGTTGAACAGTAAAGAGAGCTGAAAAGAAGAAAGTTGATTCATTTGAAATGTGGTGCTGGAGGAGAGTTTTATGGATACGACAGACAACTGAGTTCTAGATCAAATCAAGCCTGAATTCTCCCTAGAAGCTAAAATGAATAAATGGAAGCTAGTATACTTTTGTCACATCATGAGAAGACAATAATGCTATGAAAGTGGAAGGCAGTAGGAAAAGAGAAAGATGTAATATGATATGGATTGATTCAATAAAGGAAGCCATAGCCTTCAAGATCTGAATGGGGCTGTCATTGATATAAGTTTTGTAGGTCATTAATTCCTCTGTTCAGAAGCAACTTGACACATAACACATTCAGTATTAATTCTGCGTTAAAATTTTTAAACAGAAGTACTAAGCTAGCAGCAGACTGTGCTCATATTAATCATAGAATCATAGAGTTGGAAGGGGCCATACAGACCATCTAGTCCAACCCCCTGCCCAGTGCAGGATCAGCCTAAAGCATCTCTGACAAGTATTCATCCAGCCTCTTCTTGAAAACTGCCAGTGAGGGGGAGCTCACCACCTCCCTAGGCAGCTGATTCCACTTTTGAACTACTCTGATGGTGAAAAAGTTTTTCCTAATATCCAGTCGGTACCTTTGTGCATGTAGTTTTAGCCCATTGCTTCGCGTCCTACCCTCTGCTGCCAACTGGAACAGCTCCCTGCTCTCCTCCAAATGACAGCCTTTCAAATATTTAAAGAGAACAATCATATCCCCCCTCAACCTCCTCTTCTCCAAACTAAACATTCCCAAGGCCCTCAGCCTTTCCTCGTAGGGCTCAGTCTCCAGACCCCTGATCATCCTCGTCGCTCTCCTCTGCACCCTCTCGATTTTGTCCACATCCTTTTTGAAGTGAGGCCTCCAGAACTGCACACAGTACTCCAGGTGTGGCCTGACCAAGGCAGTATAGAGAGGGGCTATGACCTCCTGCGATTTTGATGCTATGGCCCCTTTGATACAACCCAGGATTGAATTAGCCTTTTTTGCCACCACATCACACTGACTGCTCATATTCAGTTTACAGTCCACTCTTACCCCAAGATCCCTTTCACATATACTACTGCCCAGAAGTGTATCCCCCATCCAGTATTTGTGGTTCTCATTTTTGTGGCCCAGATGTAATATTGTGCACTTGTCTTTGTTGAATTGCATCCTATTCACAGCTGCCCACTTCTCCAGAGTATTCAGGTCTTGTTGAATTTTAATTCTCGGGTGTTTGCTACCCCTCCCAATTTGGTATCATCAGCAAATTTAATGAGCAGCCCTTCCACTCCTTCATCCAGATCATTGATAAAAATATTGAAAAGTACCGGGCCCAAAACCGAGCCCTGCGGCACCCCACTGGACACCTCCCTCCAATCTGATGAAATGCTGTTGACCACCACTCTTTGAGTGCGGTCCTCCAACCAGTTCCCTATCCACCGAACTGTCCTATAGTCTACTCCACAGTCTTCCAGTTTGCCCATCAGAATGTCATGGGGGACCTTATCAAAAGCTTTACTGAGATCCAGATAAATCACGTCAACAGAGTTTCCCCGATCCAGCAAGCTGGTCACTCGATCAAAGAAGGAAATCAGGTTGGTCTGGCAGGATCTGTTAGGAACAAAACCATGCTGACTTCCCCGGATCACTGAGCGGTCCTTCAGATGCTTACAGATTGATCCCTTTAAAATCTGTTCTAATATCTTCCCAGCAACAGAAGTCAGACTCACTGGCCTGTAGTTTCCCGGGTCATCCTTCCTCCCTTTCTTAAAGATTGGGATAACATTCGCTCTTCTCCAATCTTGTGGCACATCCCCAGTCCTCCAGGAGGCCTTGAAGATGATGAACTGGGGTTCTGCAAGTTCTCTGGAAAGTTCTTTCAGCACTCTTGGGTGCACCCCATCCGGCCCAGGGGATTTGTATTCATCCAGTGCAGCCAGATGCCTCTCCACTACCTCTCTGTCAATGTCAATTAGCCACTCAGGTGTCCTGCCACATTTTCTACTATCTCTAGATGTGCCTGAGTTCTTCAGGGAGAAAACAGAGGCAAAAAAGTCATTAAGCCTGTCTGCTTTTTCTCTGTCCTGCATCAGAGTTTCTCCATCTATTCCCAACAGCGGTCCAATTGCCTCTTTTACCTTGTGTTTGCTTCTCACATATCTGTAGAAGTTTTTCTTGTTGTAGCGAGCCCTCCTGGCCAGACCCAGCTCGTACTGAGTTTTGGCCTCTCTGATGGCTGATCTGCAGTACCTAGTAACCCTCATATACTCCTCTTTAGAGGTCTGTCCTTCTCTCCATTTCCTGAACATTTCCTTTTTCTCCCTTAGCTTATTCTGGAACCCTCTGTGCATCCACATCGGTTTCTTGGAGCCCTTACCATGTTTCCGTCTTGCTGGGATAGTGAAGGCTTGAGCTTGCAAAAGCTCATGTTTGAGAATAGCCCACCCTTCACTCACTCCTTTTCCTTCCAGCACACTCCCCCATGGAATGACTCTCATCAAGCCTCTGAGTTCATCGAAGTTGGCCCTACGAAAATCTAACCTATGAGTCTGGCTACGAACTTCCTTGGCTCCCCACAGCAAATGGAATTCAAGAAGGACATGGTCACTTCCCCCTAAGGTCCCCACCACCTTCATCTCATCTACCAATTCTTCCCTGTTGGTTAATATCAAGTCTAGTATGGCCGAACCCCTTGTAGCTTCCTCCACCTTTTGAAAAAGGAAATTATCGGCCAGGCAGGTCAGGAAATTGCGTGATTCATGACGCTTTGCTGAGCCTGTCTCCCAGCACACATCAGGGAAGTTGAAGTCACCCATAATTACAAGGTTCTGATATTTGGATACTCTGCCAACTTGTTCAAAGAGGGCAGCATCCATTTCTTCTCACTGGTCAGGTGGTCTGTAGCAGACTCCAACAACAATACCCTTTGTCCTTCCTCCCCTTATTTCTACCCATATACTTTCCACCGGGCTGTCCGCCCCATTCTCCATAACTTCTTGACAATCAAGCCCTCTCCTCACATACAACGCCACTCCACCTCCTCTTCTACTCTTCTGGTTTTTCTTGAACAACTCATACCCATCCACTAGCACATTCCAGTCATGGGAATCATCCCACCAAGTCTCAGTAATTCCTACTATGTCATAGCCCTCTGTTTGCAATAGAAGCTCAAGCTCTTCTTTCTTATTGCCCATACTTTGGGCATTGGTATATAAACACTTGTAGCCTTGTACCTTTGTTTGACCTTTCCTACCCAGGTGGGTCCCCACTGTGTTCACTTCATCATTGAAGTCGCCATGTCGATTGTCCCCTGCCCCTTGCGGCATCAGTTTAAAGCTCTCCTGATGAAGTTTTCCAGGTTCATTCCAAACGTTTTCTTCCCTGCCCTTGAGAGGTGAAGCCCATCATGTGCTAGAAGGCCTTCTCTAAGAAAACCTATCCCATGGTCCCAGAACCCAAAGCGCTCCTGCCGGCACCACCATCTCAGCCAGCGATTCACCTCAAGTATGGTCCACTCCCGGCGTGCTCCTCTTCCTGTGACTGGAAGGATAGAAGAGAATACCACCTGAGCCCCCAATATCTTCAACTGCCTTCCAAGGGCTTCGTAATCCTCTTTAATTCTTGCAACAGTATTTGAAGCCATGTCGTTCGTTCCCACATGAATCAGCACAAACGGGTACTTATCAGCAGGCTTGATGAGTTTTGGCAGCCAGTCGGTAATATCCTGAATTCTGGCTCCCGGCAAGCAACACATCTCTCGGAATAGGGGATCTGGCCCAGAGACATGGCGTTCCATACCCCTGAGCAAGGAGTCCCCGATGACTACCACCTTCCGTTTTTTTCCACTTCCATGAGGCCCCATGTCTTCTGCACTCCCTCTTCCAGATCTTTGTGGTTCTCCTTCCACTGTCACCTCTGTCTCTATCCCTAGCACTTCAAAGTGATTCTTGAGCTCAAGTGGACCAGAGCATTTTCTTCGTTGATGCCTTCGGGTTTGTACTGTAGATCTGAGAGGAGGCTCAGAAGGGAGATCAGCTCTTTCCCCTCCTCCTTGACTTTCCTCTTCTTGGCTGTGCGGAGCCCCCAGGCTGTTGTCAATAAAATCCTCTCCCTCCTTGATCTCCTGAAGGGTGGTGATCCTTTCCTCCAGGCTCTGAACCTTTTCTTCCAAAACTCTGACCAGCTTACACTTCTGGCAAGTGAACTCTGTCTTCTCCTCTGGGAGGAAAACAAACATGGCACACTCCATGCAGGTGACTGTGAAGGGGGCTTCAGTAGACATGATTGCCTTCCAAATGTACCTAGAGTACTAGCAGAACCAGTATACGAGCAGAGTTTCAGGTCCCCCAGGCAGATCCCCAGGCTAAGAGCCACAGGGCAAGAGCCCTTTGGCTCTCGCCAAAGGCTCGCGCCTCTGGCGAGGAGGAGCCTTTTGTTTCAAAAGGTGCCTTCCTGCCTAGCCCAGCAGGGCCCCAGGACACTAGGGGGCGGGGCTTGTAACCACGAGCAACAGCAACTGGCTGCAAACAACAGCAATTCACTCAGCCCCCAACAGCCTCACACAGAACTTAACCAGAACCACTCTCTAGCAAGCTACCCAGAACCACTCACCCTCAGCTTCTCACACAGTAGCTAGGAAAGGCAAAAGGCAGAAAGACAACAAACCCTTACCTTCTAGCTTCAGCTCTCCACCATGTGCTCTTGCCTCAGCTCAGGTGCTTCTGCTCTGCCTCTGGCGAGGAGGAGCCTTTTGTTTCAAAAGGTGCCTTCCTGCCTAGCCCAGCAGGGCCCAGGACACTAGGGGGCGGGGCTTGTAATGTTGCATGGTGCTAGATTAAACTGTTCTCCTTTTAAGGGCTAAAGCATTTTTAGAACTATTATATTTAATAGACATTGGCCATCATTTTCTTGGTCTTATGTAGAAAGCGCCCTGACCTGGATAGCCCAGGCAAGCTGGATCTCATCATATCTCGGAAGATAAGCAGCGTCAGCCTTGGTTAGTAATTGGATGGGAGACCTCCATTGCCTGCAGACAATGTCTGTTAGGCTCTTGCAATGAAAACCCCACCAGGGGTCACCATACGTCAGCTATGACTTGACAGTACTTTCTGCCATCACCATGTAGAAAGCAATTCCTATGAAGGCTAAGGAAAAGTACTAGGGTTGCTGATATTTAAACTGAAGACCTCTCTGGAAAAATAAACTAGATTGTCTTTGGTAAAATTGTTCAAGAACAACCCTCCAATACAGCTATTGATTTATGCCTCTTTTACTGCTGTTTTACATTTCAGCAATTGTAAAAACTGTAGTTTTCTAATTTCAGCCAAAACTGGAATGCATGATTCATGCACAATTTATTCTTCCTCACAGGAAAGGAAGAAATTTCAGGCCTAAAACGGTTCTGAATGAATTCAGTAGTGTTTTAATGAATCTGAAACGGACTTCTTCACCAATCATATCATCCAGCAATTGAGCACTTCAGATATGAAATAGAAAAGGATAAGGTATATGCAGAAGGAGATGTATATAAAGAAAAACTTCAAAAGGTTTTTTTGAGGATCACAGGTATTTTTAATATAATAACAATGATGACAATAACATCAGGACTTACTCTACTTCTACTTACTCAGTCTTTGGAAACAGTCTAAATCAGACAATTATCTAACCTTTTCAATGTGGACACTTTCTGAATAATTGTGTCCTTTGGATACTTCTCACACCATTTTTTTAAGGTATACATTTGAACACTAATTGTTTTGTGTCTTGGGGCAGGTATAATGCTCTAGATCTCAATCTAATCCATATTCTTATTGGCAGTGCTATTGTGACTGACATATTTGGGGGTTTTGTCTTGGTGTACTATATTAAAACACTTGGGAAAAGCCTAGAAAGCTGTTTTAATACCCTTAGGTATTGTGGTTTGGATTCTCATTACACAAGTAGAATTATACACTGAGGGCATACTTATCGATCCCAAATCCTGTCTTGCAGCTTATTGTTCTTCCCATTCTTGCCAACTAATATTATTTTAAAGCACTATCATTGTTTTAACTTGGAGGAATGTTGGAGCTGCTGCTGTTTAGCAGTATAATTTTAAAGCCATTCCCTAATAAACTCTCTATAGACCTTACAATAGACATTAATATTTAAATAGTCATACTATTTAGCTTCAATTTTGAAGTAAGAATGTATGATCTGAGCCAAAAATATTTGGGAATCCTGAATTCTCTCTGGTGACCTAAAAATCACCAGTATTGCAATTCCTAAATAAGCCCATATAATTTCTGGTTAAATTGGAAATGATAAATATGGTATACCCAAGAATCCCAGATTTATTTAGGATTTCCAAATATTTTTGGCTCAGATCATACATCTTTACTTCAAAATTCACCAGCTGTCCCCCCCCCCTTTTCACTGTTCCTTGGGCAACAGGAGGGGAGATGAGTGGGGCAGCTTTCACTGGCAAACGGGATTTGGTCACTGTACTCACTCTTTCTTTCTTTCCTCAGTGGCCTGCATTTTAACAACTTTTAAAAACCACATTAGCAAGCATAAATGAAATCTAAACTATGAAAATCAAAACTCAGTTCTGTTGGGTTTTGTTGGTTCTATTTTCATTAGGAAGCTTTTGTCCACTGGTTGCTCTTGTGTTTTTATTTTCCTAAGGCTTCTATGCCCTGCAGAAAGCCTTGGATTTCCCCCCCAGAGGAAACAATGGAAAGCAGCTGGAGCCGTCTTGTTGGGCACAATGGTCCAATTAACATGAAACTTGGGCACTCTTTAGTGGATGTGTAGCAGTAGCAGTACATTTTTGGTATAGTTCGCTTAAAGCCCCCTAGAAAGATTTTTCCATAGGGAATGATGCAGCCAAATGTATTTGGATTCCTGGAAAAAAGAAACCTGAATACTAAACTTCTATTTTTGGTCCAAATATTGGGAATACTTATTTATCAGATTTCTAATACCTGAATATGAAAACTATTTTTTTTTAGTAGTTACCCCTACTAAGGAGTCTGCCTGGTTTTCTACCAGCCCACAGTTTACATGATAGATATCAGTTCTATAACTCTGTGTCCATTTGGTAGATTTGCCCCTTCATCTATGTTCTAGTTTTGGTTGCCTAGCCTTTCATTTGAAAGTATTAAATGCATATGCATGTTCATCCCGCATCTTATTCTAAAATAACCTCAAATATTTAAAAAAGTTTTAAAAGGGCTGTAGCCTGGGGTATGGAATGTGTCTTGGTGATAAAATAAATGCTATCCAATTAAGAGCCTCCACAGACAGCTTTTGCTGCAAATTAGTAGGACATTTTTTCTAAACATAACCCTGAGAAGAAAAGTTACATTTGTACTGAATGCCGTGATAATGCTTCTAAAATGTCAAGATGATGATGATGATTAATTGTTGTTTCTATTATTGTATAGATAGCACCATTAATGTGGATAGTGCTTTATGGAGTCAAACAAATCAAGTCTCTAGACCAAGTAGCTTATAGTGTACAATTGACGTTAAAGGATACCACCAAAGGAAGGGAGAGAGACCATGGCAGGAAAACAGGAGGAAATAACATGCATTAATGACTATCATACCTGCTTCATTTCATAGGGGAGGAGAATTAAGGGATTATACTAAAGGCTCTATAGGATATTTGTTTATCCTCAAGTTTGTTGGCTTTAAAAAGGGTAAGTAGACATTTTCAGTCATTCAATTACTGTACTATTAAGATTTTTGGAACATACCATGGGTGTTTCCACACTGCTTACCTTCCCTCGGAACGACCTGGAACATCGCGCAAAGAACGCGGAAGATGGCGTTTTCTCACGTGAGATTTGTGCGATGTGTATTGGGCCCATTCATGTGACTTCATTTATTTTTCATCATGAATTTGAATGCATTGAAAATTACCTTCTGGAAAGAGAAAATGTTTGCATGAACCAATCCTGAGTTTACTGGGTTTAAAAAAAAATGAAATATTGAATTGTTTTCAGTGTGAGCTCTGACAGTGATTTCTTACATTTTATCTTCCCCCTGCTTAGTTTCTGCCTTATCCCATCTCTTTTCTTTCCTACCCTTTTGCAGATAAACAAGCTAGAGGCTTGCCTCAGGGAGGAAGGGTGCTTGGATGGTAATGGGATTCCATGGAAGGAAAACGAACACTGAATGAAAGAAGGCTGCATTGCTTGCAGCTATAAAGTATGTGTTACTGAATGTTCTCTCTTGGATATAAATCTTTCCCCCAGTACTATATAATGTAAGCTTAAACCAACCTGCTATGAAAAGTAAAAGAAAGAGGCTGGCCTTCCCACTGTGATGGATAAGGATGATAAGAAAGGTGCATATAGAACAGAATATGAGATTGTGAGCATTAGATACTATTACAGATACACCCAGGGCTGTAAAACTGGTCTGGGGGTAGTGGTGGTCCTAAATGTGAATTGTAAGGGCTTAGATCTAGCCCTTGTATGCTAGATAGTCTCTGCTCCAGTGTTACTAGAATGAGACTCCTTGTGAGTAAGAGAGGGGAATTAGCGGCAAGGAGTAAGACTATGCAAGAGGGTAACAAGCGGACCCTCCATCAATTTTTACTGGGTCCTCTCTCCAAGGAAACTGTTGAGACAGGTGATTCTTCAAAGCAAAGAGTAACTTTATTTAAAGGGAAACTGCATGCACACAAGAAGTAATAAACTGTTGGCACAAACACACAAGACTCCTAGGAATTAGTCAGAGATTGGAACAGAATGAGGGAGGGGAAATATATTTACCTATCCAGGATAGTAGTTCATGGTAGAAGAGAGCTTCAAATGTTCTGCATCTTCAGCCAGGGAAGAGGGCTCAGAGAGGGAGACTCTGAGGACACTACACTAGGTGAGCGTGTATAATTTGGATAGGGGGGGAGCTCTGATTTTTATAGAGCGTATCATGTCCTGGGGCTGGGGAGCCCACTCAGTCACTGAGACAAAGGACTGAAAAAGTCAGTTCCTGAGAATGACAAAGGTTTTAGCGCCTTTGATTGTTGTTACCAGGGTGCGACAAAAGAGTAAGAATGGGTCTTCCTGTTGTTGGCAAAAGGAAGCAATTGATTCCTAATGTTTCCCAGAGCTGGGCTATATGAATTTCTATATTGCCAGGAAGAAATTTACAACGTTTCAACGCTGATAGATGGCCAATCACCAGAGGATGGGAAATCAAGGAAATGAGGGGTGATTGGAATATATGGGGGTGACCCAGGAGACCCTTTGTTGTCAATGACTGCATGTCCATAGCTTGGGGAGGCAGGAACAATCACCCTCGATCACTCTGCATTTGCATTTACATTCCATTCAAGCGGTAATTGCTTTGCCCATCTGGCTGGAATGTCTCTGATGCAGATCAAGCTGCATTAATTGAAGGCTCTGTGACTGTTATATCACAGACTGTATTAAAACATGGCCAAGGCCAGGGGCCAACTGGCCACACCAGAGCATGCTTCCTCTTCCATTAAAACTGTTTGCACTTGGGACCATTAAAACTATTGATTGTGCATACAGAAGTTTTAGCAGAAGGCAGATCACATTCTGTGGCAGGGACTTTCTAGGGTGCATGGAACTTGTTCCTAGGCTGTAAGCCATTGATTTGAAGCATGTAGGTATAGTATTCATCAGGGCTTTTTTTCTGGGAAAAGAGGGAGTGGAACTCAGTGGGTTGCCCTCGGAGAAAATGGTTACATGGCTGGTGGCCCCGCCCCCTGATCTCCCAACAGAGAGGAGTTTAGATTGCCCTCCACGCCGCTCAGCAATCTAAACTCCACTCCCTTCTTGTTATGCCAATAAAGGTTCTGTCTTGGAACTCCCCTCTGTCTAGAGATCAGGGGGCGGGGCCACCAGCCATGTGACCATTTTCAAGAGGTTCCGGAACTCCGTTCCCCCGCGTTCCCCCTGAAAAAAAGTCCTGGTATTCATCATCTTCACAAGGAATGTGTAATTCCCATTAAAATGAGCTGACAAAGATTATACTGACTTGCTTGCTCATGGCAATGGTGGCTCCTGCCTCCCTCCCACAGGGCCTCCCTATATGAAGTGAGTCTCATATCTCTTGGAGCCAGGGTTGCCCTGCAGAGGGATGGCCCACTCAGGCTATCAGCTCACCAGCACTTTTCCTAGTAGCATTAATGTCCAATATGTCCCTGAGAATACTGTTTTAGAGCAAATTAGATCAGTGGGTCATGGTTTCAGGGAGCTTGTAGAATGACCCATTGTTCCTCAAGATTATTGTTCTTTTGGGTGCCTTGAGAGACAGTGGTTGAACTTTATTTTAAGTTGCCTGGCTATTTGTTTTACTTAATACTAGGGAAGAGGGAGTTCAAAGCACTCTGCTGGTGTCTTTATTCACAGGACCGAAAAGGTCAGTGTTGCAGATTAATGACAGATTAGGTCCTTGGATGAGCAGCTGTGTTGGGCATACACTTAGACTCTAGGCAACTGCTTTAGACCAGTAGATGGGATGTATAGACTAGTAATAAAGTGATACTGTCAGTCTTTTCCAGTATGTGATTGGGTGAGCCTCTTGAAGCAGCTTGTTGCAAGTAAATCTACAATAGGAGCTGTTTTTGCTGGTCAGCATATAGAAAACAATATAGAAATGTTGAGATCATTTTCAACCTTTGCTTGTGAAATGATGAATAAGGATTTTGGTGGGATGGAGGGTTGGCTTTGTACCTTCTAATTAAACTCTGGAACATGAAAAAATCATTTATCTGTCTGTTGTAGTCCTAGATAGGTCAGTGGCCTTTGATTAAATTCCTAGTGTGTATAGGTGAAGGCTGAAACCAGCTTCTTACAGGTTTGCCTTCCATTTAATGTTCTGTAAAATTTAATTGTACAGACTAAAATACAGAATATAATGGATAATGACACATATCATTTTGAAGGTAGGATCCATTAATATTTTTACATTGCCTTTCAAGGGAACCATATAAACTGTACTGTTGATTTCAACAGGGCAAATAAATGTCGAAAAGAAATGAGGCAGAAGCCATTCAGTATGCAGGGACAATAACTGCCCTGTACTTACCCCAAAAATATGTGGTCATGGTACTTCCCTCAGCTACCTTCTAGAACAATTTTGGAGAACTTCCAGATGAAGATAATTGTCAATGTTTTTGGGGAAAGCATTGCATGGGAACTTACAAAATAAAATACAGAGTAAAATTCTTCACAGAGGTTCCTTCTAGCTGGCCAGAAACTCCCTCTGACAAGTTCTAGTTCATGGCCACCTGGTCTCACAGTATCACAGTTCATGACATGTTCCATTGCTGCAAATTATTACTACTTGGATGAAAGGACATAGCTATAGCTCATCCTCAGATCCCCATTTACTGCTATGATAGGAGTACTTTAAATGGAAGTATGGAAGTCCTCTCTGTATATTCAAAACTGCTTCACTAGATTGTGGGTAATATTATAGAAAAGAACTCTTCTGTGCCACTTGATTACAAACCTCAATTTACATGTCTGTTGAAGCATAAATATATCACGCACACACATATTTATTAATCAGCTAATAACCATTTTCATGTACTTTTACTGCTCTGTGTCTACCAAAAGTTTATAATGCACAGGCATATGCAATTCTTTGGAGGCAACCTACAGTACAATCTTATGTAGAGTACCCTCCAGGCTATTTCCATTGAAGTCAATGAGCTTTATTAGAATCACTCTGCATAATGAATAACTTCTTCCCATCACCTGTTCTAAAGCATTACAGGATTGTCACTAACAAGGTAAAAAGATCAATGTCATAATGGTATATATAAATATCTGGAAACTTATGTGCATGGATCCCGTCTTAAAAAGTAATTGTACAGGTAAAATTAGTTAAATTATAGCTGAAAAATTATTGTTATTGCCTCTGGGAACAAACCTCTTTGGCAAGAACATCTGTTAATTCGTCAGGCTGTAAGTCACTTATCTGAGGAGTGATTCTCTGTCCTTAGTGCTCCTCCTCCTACATTTCTCTTGCTTTGTGCATCTATGCCTTAAAAACTGTCTGAAAAATTCAGTTGGTTCAAAATGTAGCAGCAAGAATACCTTTCAGGGGCAGGAAACAGTGAACAAATTATACCTGTGCTGAAAGAACTGCACTGGCTGCCTGTCTGTTTTCCAGGCAAAAATCAATTATTAATTTTAAGGTGCTAAATGGCTTAGGACCAGGGTACTTGAAGGGACATCTCCTCTTACATTGTCTCCCTCTCTAGTCCACAATTTAAGGTCTTCACTACAAGCCCTGATTTCTGCACCCGTCTTTGGAGGTGACATGAGTGAAAACCAGTGGCATATTTTTAGTTGTGGTGCCTCTCCTGTGGAATGTTTTATCTTTTGACCTAACTTTCTCTCGATAGACACCAGGCTGAAACATTTCTTTTATCCATGCTTTTAATTAACGGCTTTAAAAGCCATTTTTATATTCTGCTGCTAGTCAGCTAAATGTTTTATCTTGTTTTATGCTCTAGCTGAGTTTTTGTTAATTTTTAACTGCTGCTTTATGTTTGCCTCATGTTTTGAGCAATCTCTCTGGAGATGTGGCACAAAAATCTTCTAATAATAAATAACTGAAAAGCAGATGCCAAGGTGCTAAAATAATGGTAATTCCTGAAGATATTTGGAGATTAAAAACTTGTTAATTTTTAGATTCAGTATATTAAATATGTAAAAGAGGTTAAGTGATATAGGTACCTTTTACCTATATTAAATATGACAAAGAGGTTAAGTTTAGATTGTAATTAATGATGCTGGTGATCCTCAAAAATGATGTTTGACAAGGTTGCACACAAAAATACAAGGGTGATTACAGGGGTGTTGTTTACCTATCCCTACATTTGATTAATTAATTTCCATGTAAACATCCCCTATTAGGCAACTATTTGTCTGATTTAGGGATGCCACTTAAAAGCTCTTTTATAACCATGAAAATTTGGATTCTAGAGTTTAATGTAATCTTTAAAATCATTAATCCAACAGTGTGAGTCAGTAGGACAAAAAGCTCTCCTCTGCTCCCCCACCCCCTGCAACATGTATTCAATGGCATGCCTTCTCTGAAGATGGATGTCCCCTTTTACCATTATATTGTCTGATATAGTAAAAATCCATCTAATCTATTGTGCATAAATGGTTTTGTGAGCGACAAGACTGGCTCCTGAGAGACAGTCAATGGAAGTGGATGGAATGCTGGGCCGATGAGAGTTAGTGTCCATTGGAGGGAAAAGCAGCTTTGGAGAGGGTGAAGGAAAAGGATTTTGCCACCTCTGAGGAGAAGCAGCAGAGATATTGCTGGCTGATTTGGCTAACTCCAGCTGTTTCCTACTTCTCAGCATTTTTAAAGGATGTTGCTCTCTCTTAACTTTACTGTCACTGCTACTCATCATTCCAGCACCTCCCTGTTTCTCTGCAGCTGGCTTTATTTTCTTAGGTGGCATTTTGGTGACAACTCCTTACATTTCACCCTTTCTGATTTTACCTTAAGTGTGTCAAATCTTTTTGGAACATCTGCTCTGTTTCTTTTAAAGCTCTGTCCTTACTGCTGCTCCTCCTTATGTTACATCAAAACTATCACAGGAGAGCAACCTCTTTTGCTAAACCTGTCTGTTCTGTTAAACTGCTTTGTGTTTCTATTAAAGTTCCCCTTTACTTTTTTACTGCAAACTTTTACCTTAGGAAGACAATCCATTTTGCTAAACCAGCCTGTTCATTTAAACTGATTAACATTTTTTATTACAGCTCCTCCTTACATTTTTTACCCCAGGAGGCAACTTTTACTTCACACACAATTTCTACATGCACAGAGAGGGAGGGGGAGGGTGGAGGGAGAGGGCATTTACCTCAAGAACACCTTTGGGGAGGGGAGTTGAATCCCACCTCTGATCCAACACTTTATAGCAATGGAACCTCTCTCAGCCTTTCACCATACTCTATCATACCCATAGGTTTGGGGCTTCCCAGTCAGGTAATGTCTGGGTCCACTACACACACCCTGTGTAGCCTCCATTATAGCAGGCAAAGAGCCCTGTCCCAAATCCTCACAAGGTCCCCTCTCTCCTCTTCCAGAGGCAGCCAGTTCCTTGTATGTACCTCCCCTCACCCAGCTACAGCCCAAGGCTATGGGGGAAAAGAAAACTTAGAGGTTACTTTCCCTATATATATATATATATGCTGTCACCATTTAAACTTGGTCCATTTAACATGAACAGAGTGTTTGAGGCCTATGTGTGAGATATTTTCCCTCAGCCAATGGTTTCAAGTCAGCCAGGGTTAAACAAAACAAAAATAAACTTTATTTACAAGATGTGAATAGGAGTGAACTGATCTTAAACTAATAAACAAATTGGAGTTAAGTAGATAATGTTTCAATGTAACAAAATATGTTTTGGAATTAGCCAGCAATATCTCTGTGGCCTCTCCTCACCAGAAAACCCTTCTCCCCTCAGCCTCTATAAAACCTTCTTTCCCTCCTATGGACACTATGAGCCAAACTACATGAGATGAATTACATGCATACAACACTTGAAAGCACATATATGTGTTCCCCCTTTGCTTTCCTGTTCATTTGCACACCATGGTCTCACTGCACTTGAGCTGCACTCGATCTTTTGCTCAGACTGGCACATGTTTCTTCCCCATACCTCTCGTTGCTCCAGCATCCCATCCACTCCCATTGACTGTCTCTCAGGAGAGGTGGAGCTAGAGCCAGTCCTGTCCATCACAGGTGTATAAAGTAAAAATGACATAAAAGTGTTCTATAAGAAATACACATAAGAAGGATACCAGCAAAAAAATGGATGAAACAAAATGCTCACAACTAATACAAACAAAAAGGAGGAAAATGAAAAGGCATATTTATACATTCCCTAGCCAATGGCTTAGGCCAATATTTAGTGTAATTTATGTCCCTAAAGTGTAACTAGAACTTGCTAAAGCAACAGCAGTCACAAGGGATGACTTTTTCCTAGACTGTCAAATAAGAAAACATTGTTTTCAACAACCAAATGATGAGACAATGTGCCCAGTCCAATTGATTTCTAAATAAATGCTGAGTAATTCTACTGAGCTTTGGTTGTTTGATTTATGTATACAAAGATATTTATGTTCTGTCAGTCATGGAGGTGGGAAAAAGGCTGATCATGTATTATTGAAAATAACTGCTGAATGCAAAAAGCTACATTAATTATAAAAGAACTGCCACAATGTTGGCAGCTTGTGTAACAAACTTATAATGAACACATGGGATAACTTTTCACAAATTATGGCAATGGAACCACTTGGGAACATGCCATTGGTTTAGAAAGGCTAATTTATTCTGCTAAAGATAATTTCTTTTCAGTTTTAAGGCACCAACAATTTACCTGGCAATGGACTCTTTTGATTTAAACCTTTAAAAGATTTATATTCAGGTTCCTAGACATAAATCATGGAACTGGATATTGGTATAATTGGTTATAATTGACCTTACTGTTATATGTATGCATAAAATTGAGGCTAGCTGATTGGGCACCCTGGACATGCAACCCTGATGACTGCTTGTCTCCCTGTGCCTGTCTTATACAAATAAAGATTGAAATAAGTGGGACAATATCCTGAGATTGGTCATCAATTGCAATATGCTTCCCGCACCAACCAAAAACCAGTTTATACAACAAAGTGTCATCGTAGGGTGTGAAGATGTTTAGCAGATAAGTATAGCTCAGTACAGGAAGAGTCTAACAGTGCAACCAGCCCTTAGTGTGGAACAATTACAAATATGTGTTAATACTCTACTCCATGGGTGGACTGGAAAGAAAAATGGTCCTGGAAAGGGGCCTGCCTCATAGCCTGCCCCCAGCCCCATTCCTCAATGAGGGGAAGAAGAAATAGACAGCTCTTTCATGTCTGCCACATAGCTGCTGGAAAAGGAGAACCAGGACATGTTTCTGTATAATGCATCTGTGATGGACTCAGCTTCAGAGGCTGAGATTTCCAGTCAGTGAGCTATGATTGACATGTTTCTTTCCCCCTCCCCATGTGGTTAGCCTGAAATGGCAGTTGGAGATGGAATGTTGGGGAAGCTGTCAGTTGGAGAGTAAACAAGGGAGTGAACAGGGGTTGGAGTCTGGCTTTTGACCAGAGAGGGTCAGCCAGAGAATCCTCTGTGAGAAGAAATAATGTTTGTAAAGCACTGTTAGTCCTTGGACGAAAGTGGGAAAAACCAGCACTAACTCCTGCTTATATTGGAGAGATCTGGGAATTATAGCGGGCCAAGGAAGTGGGTAGAAAGGACTCTCCCCTTCAGTGCTAGGAACAGGGTTATATAGCTCATAACTATAACACCTGCCCTGTATCTAGTAAGGGCCTGTCTCAGCGGAGGAGGGGAAGTTTGTTCGGAGAGGAGGGGAAGTTGTGCTGTGCTTGTGTTTGAATATACAAAGTGTAACATTTGTGAAGCAGTGTCAACCTTTGAACGAAGCCAGCAACCTAGTGTTATTCCAAGTGTTTTGTGCCTCACACCAATGAAGTTCCTGTACAAAAACCTTTGTTTCTTCAGTTCAAACACCTGCCAACCTGCCTTATGATTTTAACCTACTGTAAATAAATTTTCTGTTACCTTTTGAACCTCCCCAAGCCTTGTGTGCCAGTTTCTGCTAAAGGGAAGCACAAACCCCGGATCTGTCCCCTACTAAGACTTGGCTGAGTAACCATTTTTAATAATCCTTAAGGGTGGGACAAGAAGGAAAGTTGAAGCTTAACATCAACCATACTACCTGAGGCTTCCCAGCCCAGTATACAGTTCCATAGGCTTTAAGAGGAGAAGTTTGACCTCAGGGTAGGGGGAAAGTCAGCCTAAGCCTGAGTTGGACATGGGTTTGTGGCAGCATCATTTAAAATAATATACAAAATATGAACCACATTCAGCCATTGTGTTAAACTTCTGTTGGTTCAAGACAGACAAGAACATGACTTGTTTCTTATGCTTATATACCTCCCTGCTCTCCTTACACATGGATCATGATTGGAAGCTCAGGGCACTTTCAGTGAAATTCTAGTTTTCCTTGCCATCTCAGTGCAGGTGCCTGGGCAAAGTGGAGCTGACTTCTTAAAAGCTTGGACTAGAATATGATTTAGAATCCCAGTTTGTGAGGAAGAAACAACTCCAATTTATTCTAGCTCCTGCTTTTGGATGTTTCAGGAAATTGATCAAAAACTTCCCAAATGAACTTAAAAAAAATCAGGAGGGTTGGGAGGGGAGAAGGAAGTGAAAGTGTGGAAGGAGAGTGTGAGCATGTTAAACAAATATGTCCAAGATTATCACAAACAAAGAGAGGTTTGTTGTGACAGCAGAATACAACCAATGTTGGGGGACTGAAAAGATTATCTGGATTAGTAATAATACAGGGATGGAATGCCCAACAGATACAGGATTAGTGGATATTGAGATTTGGTAGGAAAAAATGTGAGTAGCTGAATACATTTATTCCATTAATTAAAAAAAATCCTCACTTCCAGTTACACCTGGTAGAAAAAATCCAGACATCATTATTCATTGGTATGCATATACACCCAAGTGTTTACCAGGACATACTTTAAACACATATAGGGATGTAGTTTGGTTTATTTTTTTGCACTGGCCATTGTCCTAGGCAACACAGCACATCACTGAAGAAAGAAATATTAACACATAGAATTATTATTAAATATTAATTACATAATATTCCAAATTTCTACATAGTTTTACAATTCCTATTAATAGGATTTCAAAAACAGATTTTATCAGCTGACAAAGCAAATAATGCAGCAGACTTTGCAATCCATAATCATTTATTTCCAGATGATAAAGATAGTTTACAAGGAAATAATTCATTAGCAGTTCTATGAAACAAGAGTTCCAGAAATTTTAAGTGCATCTCTGTATATAAATATCAGAACAAAACACATCCGATACATTAGGTACAGCTATTTCATCATCATCTATGCTGTACTGTATTACTGTAGTTCCAACATGTGGACCATAGGTTCAACCCTGATGATTCTTTTGCAATTAACTTTATTATTCAGATGAAAATGGGATGGACTGGAATATATGGTTAGAATTTTAATAATAGCCTAGACACAATCCTGCTTCCATGACCGGAGCAGCAAAGATCATTCACTTACCCAGCTAGTGTCTGTCTACTTGCCCTTCTGATACATTCTGTCTGTCCTTCTTACGTACTTTCTGTGAGCCTTTTTGAAAATTATCAAGCTTAGCACAAACACATGAAAACGGAGATGAGCCTTTCCTGGGAAAGAGGGCAGAGGCAGATGGGTTCACTCAGTTTATTAAGAAGAGGTTCAAACTTTAATTATGGCTTGAACATTGAAGGTATTGAGTTGTGCTAAAAGGCTTTTGTTCCGTGGCATCTGGGCCCTAATGCTCCAGACACTGGAATAAAAGAAGGCTAACATATTGCTTCCACATAAGCTCTATTTTCTTCAATTTCTTTTTTGCAATTGTTTGCATGGTAAATAATTCATACTAATAAAAATAGAACCACCAAGGGCATTATCTTTCATTCTTTAGAATGGCATAAAGCAGTCTAGTGGTACATCAGTGAGGCAAATAATTGAAGTAAGGGAATTTAAGTATCCCTCTGAATAGCAGCAGAAGTTCTGCTTTGAGAACCTGGAATAAATGCAGATAGAAGGCTGCTGATTCTCTGGTTGACAATCCAGTACTAGTGATTTTTATGGGAACAGAACGTGTGTTAATTTTTATTACTCTATAGCTATTTTGCTATACTGAGAGAATCCTTTCTCATTAAATATCCCTCAAGCTCTAAAATTCCTTAAGGTCTTAATTGTTTCCTTTTTGCTTATTGAGAGTTGGTTCATAATGTTTGGTCTCAGTCTTCAGTTGTGACTTTTAAGATTATTAGCCCTGGTAAAGAATATAAAATATGCCATGTGTATATCAAATGCATTGGAACATCAGCAGGAAAGTAGCCAAGAATAAAGAAGGATTTCTCCAGAATACTGCAATTGTGCGTAACGTTAACCTATTGTTATTGGTTAATATATCAACTTCATATCCTAGCTTCAGTTCATGGTTTTGTGGGCTCCCTGTAGTTTTAGATAGTCAGTTAACTATGGTATGTTTAAATAAATCATGGATTTGTATTACTGTACCAACTAAAATTCTAGTTGGGTTCAATTCCTTTCCCCTATCCCCTGCTGTGTTTTCTATGATCATATAATTTTGGTTTGTTTTAATTTTGGCTTTAAAAACTATGGAGCAGTGGAGAACAAGATGTTAAATATTCATTATCTCAAGTCTTTGGTTTTTTCCATCTCATTACAGAGGAACAGAGGAATAAGCCATTGATTTCTCTGAGGAAATTCAAGCAAACATATCCTTGTAATGTATGGATGACAATTAAATTAAGTATGTAAAATTGGAAGGACAAGCTATTGAACTACCCTCAAATGTAACGAACACTTGCTAATGGCCAGGCATTTTCTCAGACTGCCAACACTGAACTAGATTAAGTTCTGCTAGATAAGACTTTATTTACAACATTGTAGTCATGGGAAGTGTATTTAATAACCAGTAACAGTCTTGAAATCAATCAATAAATAAATAAATAATGTAATATGGCTGATGGCTTAAAAGTTTGATTTTAGACATGCCTGCTTGGCACAGTAGGCATTAATTTCAAAAGTTTAGGATTGCAGCTAACCCTGAACACAGCTTAACAGCAATAGCTTAGTAAAACTGGGATTTATTTATGTTTGGAGTCTACATTTAGGGTGTCCAGAATTAGAGATGGGCATGAACAAAAAAAAAAACCCTGAACAGGGTGTTCGTTGTTCATTGCTGCCTGTGAACAGGGAATAACGAACATAAATGAACATGACCCTTTTGCGAACATGTTCATGTTCAGAAGTTTGTCGGGGCCAGAATGGGCCTCTCGAGAGTAAGAGAGCCCATATTCGCAGGGAGTGTTCAGCAGGCTGTCCTCCCGTCATCAGCCAAGTTTGTCCAACAAAATAAAACCCGAAGGGGTCTCCAGGGATACAATTAATTAAATTACAACAATTTAATGCTCATAAATCATCAAAGTGCTAAGTGCTGGATATGTGCAAGATAGTCAAGAAAATTTTCATAGGAAATTTTCTTGCACATATCCAGCACTTAGCACTTAGCACTTTGATGATTTATGAGCATTAAATTTTTGTAATTTAATTAATTGTATCCCTGGAGACCCTGGGTTTTGTTTTATTGGACATTCTTTCCAGGGTGGCTCCCTTGTAGCTATCCATCAGCCAAGTTTGGTCAAGATTGCAATATGCATCCTGGAGTTATACATTCCCAAAGCCGGCGCCCCCAGGAAACTCCCATTTGATACAATAGGAGCCATCAGTTGACTTTGGCCCTGTTTCAAGAGATGGACCCCAGATCCCTGGTGGACTCACAGAGGTGGTGTTGGCCTGCCTCCCTTGTAGGGGGAGGGGGGCTTGGCCGCGCGCTGGCACTACCCCCCATGTGCCTGCCCGCTAGTCCTAGGAGAGGCCAGTGTCACCAAGACAGGGAGATGGGCAATGTCGGTGGCCGCCCCACCTGGTGGGCTTGGGGAGGCAGTTGATGGACTTGGCTACCACCACATAACCAAATGTCTCTGAAACAATCTGCTAAGAACACCCTCTAGCAAGACATTGTGGCATACGAGGAGGCCTTGCACACACACACACACACCGGTGGGTCAGAGACCACAAAATACATCCACCAGATGGGGACAGCATGGCATCGTGGCAGATGCTGCTGTCTGCATTTTGCATGGTGCGGAGGCTGTTGCCGCCCAAACACACCAGCTGTATGTGGTGCATTGAATGGTCAGAACTGCCTAACAGGGTTTGGAGGGATGCGATAGGTGTTCCCATGGCTACAGAAGACCTCCCCCCCCTGGTGTTTGCTCCCATGTCACCAATTTAGAGCTCCACACTTGGAAGGTAGACCTGCCTATCAAGCTAAATTGGGCTTAGATTGAGGTTTCCAGGACAACAGAAGGAGTACAGACAGAGTTCAAACAGTCCCTTCCTCCATTGCCAAGGGAATTGATGTAAGGCACCTGACTGTCTGGTTTCACGAACGGAGGATGAACACAATGAACGGGACTTGAAACGACCACTTTTTTTTTTTAATAAAATTTTTATTGGGTTAGAATCATTTAATTTCACATTACAATCAATTCCCCCATTTCCCAATTTCTAACCCCCTCCCTTTCCCCCCTTTTTGTAGACTTCCAACAGTTTTCCAACCCTTTTTCCCTTTTCCCTTACTCATTTTAAATTCATCTATCTAACAAACATATACTTTCCCTTTATTCTAAGCAATAATTCTTTAACTATTTTTAATACTCTGTACCCTATCTTTAAGTCCCTTCTTCCATGTTAGACAAACAATTTGTCCCATTTTTTCATAATTTCAAGTATTTCTGTAAACCATAAACCATATAAACCATACATTCATATAAGTCAACCAATTTAACTTATACTCTATATGTTACTTTTTCTGCATATCTTATCTTCATTCTGCTTTAGTTATATTTAATTATATTATTATTTTTATTCTACTTTGATTATACATCTATATAACTAACATCAAAAGTTATCAATCAATTTGACCCATATATATCTTCAGGTAGACTTATTCAATTTAGTACATTATACAATTTTTACCCAAAATAGTATTAATTAGTCAGTCCTTATAGTTACTTATTTTCTATCAATATTCTATGTATTATTCTATATATAACAATCTAACAAGGTAGCTGCTTAGAAATTCTCATTTGCCTCTCCGCCCCCCGGTAAAGTCACCCCCCTCTGCATTTTATTATGTTTCAATAGTTCTCAAACTGCCACAGTTCTCCTCCCACCTCCCATTTCTTCACCAAATATTGTTTCAGCTTCTCCCAGTCTGTGTTAAACTGCCCTGGGTCAAGATTTCTCAATTTTCTTGTCATTTTGTCCATTTCTGCCATATACAGCAATTTATAAATCCAATCCTCCATAGTTGGCACTTCTTGTACTTTCCATTTTTGCGCATACAAAAGTCTAGCCGCTGCTGTCATGTAAAATAGCAATGTCCTGTGTTGAGCTGGAATGTCCTCCATTCCCAAGTTCAGTAGCAGGAGTTCTGGGTTCTTATTAATTTGAAATTGTAAAATCTCACTTATTACTCTTATTATTTCCCCCCAGTACTGCCTAGCTACCTCACACGTCCACCACATATGATACAGGGAACCCTCATGTTTTTTACATTTCCAGCATTTGTTAGAAGTGTTCAAATTCCCTAGCGCAATCTTCTTTGGTGTCATGTACCAACGATAAATCATTTTGTAAATGTTCTCTTTAATATTAGTACACGTTGTAGTCTTCATTGTATTCTTCCACAAGTATTCCCATGCCTCCATTGTTATTTCTTTGTTGAAATTTATGGCCCACTTGACCATTTGTACTTTAACTATTTCATCTTCAGTATACCATTTCAGCAGTACTTGGTATACCCTGGAAATTTCCTTCTTGTCCTCTTTTAAAAGTGTCTGCTCTAGTTCCGAGTTTTCTGTTCTAATGCCTCCCTTTGCACAGTCCGAATTATAGAGATCTCTAATCTGTCTGTACTGAAACCAATCATAGTTTGGTGATAACTCGTCCTGTGTCTTTATTTTAAGTTTAGAAGATTCTATTCGGGTTATCTCCTTATACGTTAAACACTGTTGCTCAGTATCGACAGCTCTCGGATCTATTACCTCATATGGAACCACCCATAGGGGGGTTCCCTCTTGTAAATAATCTCTATACTTCTTCCAAGTTGCATATAGGCTTCTCCGTATGTAATGATGTAAGAACATAGAGTTCACTTTTACTTTATCATACCATAAGTATGCATGCCATCCAAATATTTTTTTATATCCCTCTAGGGCCAATAATTTCTTATTCTTCAGCATCATCCAGTCTTTCAACCACACTAGGCAGACTGCATCACAGTAAAGTCTTAGATTGGGCAGTTGCATTCCACCTCTTTCTTTTGCATCTTGTAAGACTTTCATTTTCACTCGAGGCTTCTTGCCTGCCCAAACAAAATCTGATATTTTCCTCTGCCATTTTTCAAACTGCTTAGAGTCTCGAATAATTGGTATTGTTTGTAGCAAAAACATTACTCTTGGTAACACGTTCATCTTAACTGCTGCAATCCTTCCCAACCATGACAAATTCAGTCTATTCCATTTAATCAGATCTTGCTCAATCTGAGTCCATAATTTTTCATAGTTATTTTTGAATAGATCTATGTTCTTTGCAGTCAGTTCAATTCCCAAATATTTCACCTTACTTGTTACTTCACAGTCTGTTATTTCCATTAACAGTTGTTGTTTTTGCTTAGTCATATTTTTACATAATATCTTTGACTTCTTTTTGTTAATATAAAACCCTGCCAAATCTCCAAACTCCTTAATCTTCTCTATCACTTTTGGCATGTTCTCCGTTGGGTCTTCTACAATTAACATTATATCATCCGCAAATGCTCTGACCTTATAAGAAAAGTCTTTTATTTTTATTCCACAAATTTCTTCATCTTGTCGTATTTGTATCATCAGAATCTCCAATACCAGAATAAATAACAGCGGAGACAACGGGCAACCTTGTCTTGTTCCTTTACTTATAATCAGTTTCTTAGTAGCCTCGTCATTCACTACAATTGCTGCATTCTGGTCTCTATAGATTTCTTTAATTGCTCTTATGAATCTTTCTCCCATTTGTAGCTTTTCCATAGTGGCAAACATAAAGTCCCAGTTCAGATTGTCAAACGCTTTTTCAGCATCAACAAAGAAGAAACCAACCTCTTTATCGCAACGCTTATCATAATATTCAATAGCATTGATCACTGTCCTTAGGTTATCTCTAATTTGTCTATCTGGCAAAAAGCCTGCTTGTTCCTCCTCAATAACTTCCGATAGCCATCCCTTCACTCTCTCCGCCAGTATCTTCGCAAAGATTTTATAGTAATTATTAAGTAACGATATAGGTCTGTAATTTTTCACATTAGTCAAATCTTGGCCTTCTTTGGGGATCAATGATATGTTAGCTTCATTCCAGGTATCTGGAATCCGTTGATCCTTTAAGTCTCCATTGATCACCTCTTTTAGGAATGGTGCCAGTTCGTTGGCCATTGCCTTATAAAATTTAGCTGTAAGTCCATCTGGCCCTGGCGCCTTTCCCAGATTTGTTGACTGTATTGCCTTTCTTATTTCCTCATCCATTACTTCGTTGTTCAATCTATCTCTCCAAGCTTCCGAGATTACTGGGAGCTTCATTTTCTCCAAATATGCCGCTATTGATTCTTTGTTCACCTCTTTCTTGTTATACAGTTTAGCATAAAATTTATAGAAGGCTCTACTAATGGCTGTCTGTTCCAAATACGTTTTATTATCTTCACAAATTTTATTTATTGTTTTCTTTTCCTTTCTCTTTTTCAGTTGCCATGCCAAATATTTCCCAGGTTTGTTTGCACCTTCAAACGCTTTTTGATTCAATCTTTTAAGATTCCACTCCAATTCTTTGTTATTCATTGCTGTCAGCTGTTCTTGAAGTATTTTAATGTCCTGATAAATTTTCTTTTTCCCTGGTCTCTTTTTTAGCTGTATTTCTTTGGCTTTTATTTTCTCCACAATCTCCTGTCTCTTCTCCTCTTTCTTTTTTCTGGCTCTTCCATTTAAATCCATTAGTATGCCCCTAATTACCGCCTTGTAGGTGTCCCAAACCTTGTTGGTTGGTACTTCTTTATTCATGTTGTACTGTATGAAGAACTTTGTCTCTCTTCTCAGCATCTCCATGTTCTCTCCCTCTTGTAACAAATCCTCATTTATTCTCCATCCTTTCCTTTTACTCCTTCTCCCCAATTTCCACATAATTGGATTGTGATCCGAGCCTACCATCGGCATTATTTCCACCTCCTTAGTCCATAACGCTAAGTCTTTTGAGGCCCAGATCATGTCAATTCTCGATAATGTAGAATGTCTTGCGGAGAAGAACGTGAATTGTCTACTTTTAGGATTTTGTCTTCTCCATACATCTTCTAAGGTTTCCTGTTGTATCAATTCCAAAAACAGCTTTGGTAACAGTCCTCTTTTCTTTTGTGCAGTTGATGATTTTTTATCTAATTCCAAATTTGTCACTCCATTGAAATCTCCAGCAAGAATTATCTGGTCGTATGAAAGTTCATCTAGTTGCTTCCTCAAATCCTCAAAGAAGCTTTCTTTTGCTCCGTTAGGTGCATAAATTCCGACTACCAGCACTCTCTTTGAATTCCATATACATTCCACTGCTATGAATCTGGCTTCCACATCTTTCATTACAAACTTTGGCTGCAGCTCCTCTTTTATATACAACACCACTCCTCTTTTTTTCTTATTAGAGGCCGCTGCAAAATCATTACCCAATTTTTTCGATTTTAAATATTTTACGTCCTGTTTTCGAATATGGGTCTCTTGCAAACATACAATATCACATTTTTGTTTTAATAGCCAGTGGAAAATGCTTTTTCTCTTATTTGGTGAATTAAGTCCATTTACATTCCAAGATAAAACTTTACACTCCATAATCATAATCTTGTTGCTGGTAAGTCCTTTTCATTGTCCCTTAAAAATCGCTCCATCTCTCGTTCAGATCTGATACGCTTTATGGCCCCTCCAAATTCGAAGGACACTCCTTCTGGTAATTCCCATCTATACCTGATTTTCAAGTCCTTCAGAATCTGAATTAGCACTTTATATTTTTTCCGATCTAGTAACACCGATCTGGGTAATTCCTTCATAATGATAATTGTCTTGCCGTCAATCTCCAAATGATCTTGAAACTGTTTAGTCACAATCTTCTCTTTCATATTTCGGGTCGTGAACTGCACAATCACATCTCTTGGTAATTTCCTCTGGGTCGCAATTCTTGAATTTACACGATATACCACGTCCAGGATAGCCACAACTTCCTCCTCCTCCTTTCCCAGGTATTCAGCTAACACCTCAGTCATCTGTTCTTGCGCTGTCTTTCCTTCCACTTTCGGCAAGCCGCGAAATCTCAGCTGCTTCTCCATATGTTTACTTTCCACAACCGCCATTCTCCCCCTCATCAATCTCATCTCTGTTTGTTGCATATCAGCTAGATTCTCCACCGCGCCTTCCACCACTTTGACTCTCTGCTGTGTTCCTTGCAATTCATTTTGCATTGTTTCCATACCTTTCTTCACTTCTGACAGCTCACTTTTCACTGTCTGTTTAACCTCTTTAATCAGCTCCGGTTTCATGTCCTTAAGTTCTTTAATCACTTCTAAGAGTTTTTTGTCTAAATTTTCTATTGCCGATTGCCACTCTTTTTTCGACATCATGGGGCTTGCTTTGGCTCGCTCCCACGAGTCCGCTCTCTTCCTTAACTCCGTGGCGTAAAATTTAGTGTCCTTTTAATTTTAAATGACCCGGTCTGCTTGCAAAAAAAAAGCTTTTAGAAAATCCAAACTGTCGGGCGTCTTTTCTCTATGGTTTTTCTATGATTTTTGTAATCCAAAATGGCTTACTTCCTTTTCCGCTGAAGCCGTGACTCTTCCCCTTTCAAAGATGGCGATTCCCTTCTTCCTGCCTTCCGGCAGGGGCCGCTTCTCTCCAGCAACTCTATTATTATTACGTACTTCCTGTTTCCCGACTTCCCACAATAGCTCTCGCGATGGTAAAATCTTCTCACAGCTCCATAACCGCAAGTATTCAAAACAATAGTCTGATTTCTTTAATAACTTCTTTAAACTTAGTCTTTTTTCTAATACAACTCTTGCCGAGTCTTCCCCTCCTTATAATTAGCCTGTTGCAGTTTGAAAATCTACTTTTATTCTTCTTTATTTTTAACAATCTGTCCCGTATCAGAAGATAGTGATTTTTACCTTCTCATTCACTTTCCTCGGGTTGTAATCACTGTTTCAATCTTAATTTCTCCTCTACTCTTCTTTCCCCTATTGAAGCTTGGGTACGTAGGTCTTATGCCAACCGTATTGGCCCCCGAAACTGCCGCAGAGATCGTAGCTGACCTGTCACAGGGTGGGACCTCAAGGGTCGAGAGCGGGCCCGTTGCGCAGAACCCCCCCTCGCCCGAGATCAATGCGCCCTGAGGTCTTGAGCGTTCTTTGCCTGCTCTCCGCCTGAGAGCAGTCGGCCGCGGGCTGAATTGCCCCTGCCGGCCACTTAAAACGGCAGTCCGGTCAGCTCCGCAAGTGGAGCTGCGTCAGACCTCCATAGATCCCAAACCGGAAGGAAAACAGTCCCTTCCTCCATTGCCAAGGGAATTGATGTAAGGCACCTGACTGTCTGGTTTCACGAACAGAGGATGAACACAATGAACAGGACTTGAAACGACCACTTGTTCATTTAAAATGGCGCATTGCGAACAGCTTGCTCATGAACAGCCGATCGGGCTGTTCGTGGCTTTTTTTCATTCATATTGCTGTTCATGCCCATCTCTATCCAGAATCACCTTAAATGCTCATGGTGACAACTTGCCCCTGCTACAGCTTCCCCTTCTACACAACTATCAATGATACTTCCTGGTTACTCTCTCTGAAGCATAGAACATGACATGTCAATGTGAATAATCTAAAAGCTATTTCTGGTTAAGCATTTTCTGCCGTGCTTCAGCTCTTCTCCAGAGACAAACAATTGTCATGTTTGTGCAGACTGATCTGCGGGAGTTGATGGATGGATAGTTTTGCCTCACAGCAGGATTGGACAACCCTTTTGGAAAATAATGGAAATTTCCAACATGTAATTATGTTGCTGTTTTCTGAAACTCCCTTTAATTGTACATAAAGTCAGTATAGTTTTTCATTTAACTACCAATATTATCTCAGTAAGACCCTTTTTAGATTTTCATAGCGAACTAACTTTTTGTCAAAATTCTAAGCTTAATTCCTTCACTATATCAAATAATAAAGTGTTTGTCCCCATGCCAGTCATAACAACAGCAAACCTGGGCCACCAACGAAGAAGGTAAGGATCTTTACATTCTTGGTGTAGTCCACAGGGATGCAAAAAAAAAAAAGACTTAATAAGTTAATCATAAGGAAAAAATGGAATGTTGAGAGCAGCTGATGATCAATTGAACGAAAAAAGAAGGGGAATAAAATCAGCCTGCTCAATACCATGAGAGCTTATATTGTCAGGTTCTGATTGTGTTTAAACCAAAGAGACTCCATTTTAATCTTGTCAGTGTATTAAGTGTTTCTTTTGCAGGCGGGAAGCCTATTGATGGAAGCTTACAGAGAGAAGAGGAATGTTGTGTCTACATATATCTGTCTTTCCGACACCCTTGAGAAACTTTCACTTTCTCACCCTTGGGCCATTTGTTTTGAGAACTGTGGGGGAGGATGGGGCCTGCAGGGAACTGCTTATTCTGTACCTCAGCCTTTGCTTGGCATTCGTAACAATTTCCTAGTTCAGCTAAGATCTGTGTATCTTGGAATGTGTACTCTAATGGTTGTTTATCTCCAGTAAAGCCTTTTGAAACCAAGGGACTTTTGTCTTATTGCAAGAGGCAGGCTGAGTTGCAACTTTTAGCAAGCCACAGTCTGACATTTTGTTACGAATCACCTCTGTTCCAATGCCTTGGCTGGAGGAGACGGATACCAAGGCCGAGCCCGACAGGGACCCTTTGTTTGATCCTTATGTCTCCAGTACGGAAGGAGTGGAACCTACTACAATAAATCAACCCGTTCCAGGGGGAACGGAGTCTGGTCCTGCTACAGTGTATCCCCTAATACCTGAGAGAGTTGGTACCCAGGACGTCCGGAGGGACTTGGGAGCTCGACCACGGGCAGCAGCGGAACCCCTGATATCTTTGCCTACACTGAGGCAGTGGGGCTCCAGGCCTAGAGAAATGAGGGAGAGGAGAGCAAGCACGATGTTCTCCAGGTCGCTCATTGATGTGAGACGGATGGTCGGGTCGTCAATGAAGGAAGGACCTAGCATCATTTGGGGACAGGGTAAAAGCCAAAATGAGACTAAAATGAGACAAAAAGCACCCGGAACAGCACAAAACAGCCCGGAACGGGCACTAAAGAAATGCCAGTGCCACAAAAAACAGTGGGATGTGTTAGAGACACTCCAGAACAATATTTTAGAAATGAAAACTCTGGACTGGCACCCTTCAATTAACCCTTTCCATGCCAAAAAGCTCCCAGAACAGCACAAAACAGCCTGGAACGGGCACTAAAGAAACGCCAGTGCTACAAAAAACAGTGGGATGTGTTAGAGACACTCCAGAACAATATTTTAGAAATGAAAACTCTGGACTGGCACCCTTCAATTAACCCTTTCTATGCCAATATGCTCACGGAACAGCACAAAACAGACTGCAGTTTTCTGCAGACTCGGGACTGAAAGCACACCCAGACCATGTTTTTCGCTTCCTTCCACCCCAACAATTATCTGTTGGTAGCCTGGGACTTAGCCTCAGGCAAAGAGGAGTTACCTGGCTGGATGCTCCAAGGAACGTTTCTATCTCTATTTGGGACACAGCCACAGATGACCAATGATGAGGCAAGTGAGGCAAAGACGAGCCGAGGGAGACAGGCAGCAATAGTCCTTGGCTTCACTGTGGTGCTGCCTCCTGCTGCTTGCTTGTACTTGCATATTAGCCCATTATCTGTTGGATCTCCTCCAGATGAGGCGGGGCGGGGGGCATCGGGGGGAGCGGCGCAGCCGCGACCCCCAGGGACCCGGCTGTCTTCGTCTTCGTCTTCGTCTTCGTCTTCGTCTTCGTCTTCGTCTTCGTCTTCGTCTTCGTCTGGGGATGGGGATGGGGAATTTTATTTTTGGCAACCTCTTCTACATGCAAAACTTTTTTGGTACAAAGTTGTAATGTTATAAAATGGTAAAAAATTCATAAAATTGTAATTTTACTAACAATCCAATTCAAATAAGTTTATAGAAAATTCAAACAGTATTGCTTCTATAATCATATTAGGCATAAATATTAAACATAACTTTTAAACATTAAGTAAAAAGTATTAAATACTCGGTAGAGATGGGTTGAAGGTTTTATCTTAAATCCTGAGCAGCTTGAAACCTTCAAGTGAGAACTGAAAACACGTTTCTCTGTTTTAGAGAAACTGCTTTTCAGTACAAAATAAACGGGATGTATGTTTTTGTTGCACTCTACCAACCAGGAGACAGACTCCTCCTAAGAGTTTAATGGCTTCTTTCATTAACAAACGCTAGTCGTTTTCATTACGTGAGGTATCAAAATATAAATGTTTATTTAAATAAAACATAGAAAAATAGAACAGATGAACACAACAAGAATTAAGTTTCCTAACATTTCTTAATGAAATCTAACTCAGTCAGATTAACGATGAAATGCATTCAAGTTACCGTGGCACATATTACAAGGGTAAGTTTCCTGCCTAGATCTTCATGAGATTTCTTTTGGCCAAAACCCTGATCTGCTATTTGGGTTACCATTTTTATATATCTTATGCAGAAATCTAAGATCTTTTCATAAGTTAACAAAGATAAATATCAAACCAATCATAATTTAATTCTTTTTTACTATTTCCAATCATGTGACATTCTACCTAGCCAAAAGTACCACTATGCCCAGCTGCAAAATAAGAGATATGGATAGTAAAAATGACAAGAAAAGTTACATGACCAGATCATCCTTGGTCTCTGCTAACAATTACAGAACATGTATCTGATACTGTTCACTATTTTTAATTGGCTGTCAAAGATAAAGCACCAGTTATACACCATACTAGAAAAAGAACTACAGTGATGTTCATACAGGGTTATTTAGAATGCATATGTTTCACGAAGCATGTGTTCTAAACCATAATCAGCAGTCTACTGGTTTGAATCCCACTACTGACATGAGCTCAGTAGGTGGCCTTGGGTCAGCCACTCCTCTCAGCCCCAGCTCCATTGTGGGGATAAGAATAACACTAACTTGTTCACTGCTCTGGGTGAGGCACTAATATGTGTAGAAGAGCGGTATATAAGCACAGTTATTATTATTATTTATATTTCCATGACACCATCCCTTGACCTGTGAAATTAAGTATTTTGATAAATATGAAAGTGATACAAAATATAAATGCATTGCATAATGTGTGAGTGTACATATACAAACTTTAAAAATTGTATTGGATAATACCGCAAAGCATGATTACTGAGAAAGCTGCTTTCACTGCTTTCAGTGTGGAGAGCTGCTTGTAGATCAAAACAACCTGACGAGCTGTCTTCATGCAGAGTACACTTGATTCTCTTGGCTTTCAATTCTGCTTTCGTTCAGCATGGTGTCAGCAGTAAACATTTGTATCACTCCTCTCTGAATGACCTTTTAAATTTTACTGCCTATCGTGTCAAAGCAATTAAAATTAACAATACAGTTACTAAGCTGCTAAGATCAATTAATGGCTCTTAGTCTTTATCTATTGATCTAGTGACATCTTCAAAACCCACTGGTAACAGACTATACATACTTCTCTTCTATCCACAATATATACACAAGGATTGATTACATTTTCTTATCTTCTAAATTACATATTTAAATGACATATTCTTATCTCCTAAATTAATTAGTCAAACTCTTACATCAAGGATTGGTGACAAGTTGTGGACAGACTATGCTTGGACAGAATGTACACTGAGAATAAATGACATCAAACAAATTGGAAACTAAATAAATCACTTTTGTTTAACAAATAAATTTCTTCTGAAGTCTCTGTAGAAATTAAACAATAGAAACAAACTATGTGGCATTCCTCAAATCCACGTGTAGGATGCTATGGAAGTGGTACTTAGAGGGAAATTAATCTCCGTTGCCTCCTGTCATGAAGAGCAAAAAGAAAACATTAGAAATGAAATGATATCTAGAATAAGAAAACTAGAAGATGAACACAAAAAAGGCCACCCAATCTATAAACTTGCTGGCATGAAAATTAGAGGAAAAAACCTCCTCACATTCTATACAAGCTATTAAAGGCACCCAGGAAAAACTCAAACTAATTCTGTAAAATTAGCCGATGTATTTGCTGAATACTACCAAACCATTTGTACATCAGACAATCCTGACACTAATCATATTTTAAATTATTTATCATCACAGGAAATTTGGAAAAAGACTCACAAGAACATAAACAATATCTGGACCAGCCAGTCACAACAGAAGATGTCACAGTCACTATCAAATCCTTGAAAAAAATAACAAAGCTTCAGACAGGGATGGATTCCCTGCCAAATTTTTACAAAAAAATACATTCACCTACTTTCAACTCCACTAACTGCCACATGCAACTCTGTTATGTTAGGAGGTAGCATCCCTCTATCTTGGTCAGAGGCTGAAATAGTAGTTACTCCAAAAAAGGACAACCATATTACAAATACTAAATCTTCTCAACCAATACCCTTACTGAATCAAGACCAAAAGATCTTTACAAGCATATTTGCCAAAACATTGTCTAAATTTAAATAATCAACTACATTCACCTTGACCAGACAATACATGTAACACTTTAACTATAATTAATTTCTGTGAAGCATACAAAACCCCTGCATTACTTCTGGCCTTTGATATAGAGAAGGCATTTGATTAAGTGGAAATACCATATCTAAAACTTTTACTTCAAAAAATGGGTTTTGGCGACCAATTCTAAAATGCCATTAATGCTCTTTATCTTTCTCCAAAAGCTACAGTTAGGACTAACAATGTACATTCAATGTACAGATCTCCAGCGGGAGAGCATTCCACCAGGCCAGGGCCAGGGCAGAAAAAGCCCTCGCCCTGGTTGAGGCCAGATGGATGTCCTTTGGGCCAGGGACCACCAGGAATTGCTTGTCTGCAGAGCGCAACACCCTGCAGGGGACGTAATGAAAGAGGCGGTCCCACAGGTATGGAGGTCCCAGTCCATGAAGGGCTTTAAATACCAAGGTTAACACCTTGAACCAGATCTGGAACTCCACTGGAAGCCAGTGCACCTGGCACAGCACATGATGAATGTGTGCTTGGATGGGCGTTCCGGTACGGATGTGTGCCGCTGCATTCTGGATAAGCTGTAACTTCCGGGTCAGACCCAAGGGCAGTCCAGGATAGAGTGAGTTGCAGTAGTCTAGCCTGGAGGTGACCGTTGCATGGATTACTGTGGCCAGGTCCTGTGGTGAAAGATAGGGCGCCAGTTGCCTGCCCTGTCGAAGATGAGAAAAGGCAGACCTGGCAACAGTCATGACCTGGGCCTCCATTGAAAGTGTAGCATCCAAGGTCACACCCAGACTCCTCACCATCAGGGAAGATTTCAATTGTACGCCATCAACAGCTAGGAGCCGGTTCCCAGCTCGATTGCCCCATGATCCAGACACAGAACCTCTGTCTTCAGGGGATTCAATTTCAGGCGACTCTGATGTAACCATACCGTCACAGCCTCAAGACCCTTGACCAAGGAATCCAAAGCAAGATTAGACTGGCCATCTGTAATGATTCCAAGTAAATGTGTGCATGTATCTTTAAATGCTTGATGAGATAGGTGAAGAGTGGGGGGTGAAGGAGATGGATGAGTGAGTGATACGTGTCAGGCTATGGCATTTCAGACTTGATAGTCTGTTTCACTCCCTTCTGCAAGAAGACGAGGTCTTTTGATTTCAAAAGTTTTATTGTGAAAGACAGCATTCAAACCCAGATGTGCATATTCCAGGATTAGAGATCCTGGCCGAGCAAAGCGTTGCTAGGAATGAATCATAGAGCAAAGGTTGTTACATTTCTCACTCCCGGAGCCCAGCCTCCCCCCCGAGTTCATACAGCAAAACTTCTCAGAGGTGCGCTGAGCTGGCCAAGGTCGAAACAGCAGATAAGACAGGATCCTTTCCCATGGAATCGGCTCCTTGCAGGTGTTGCCTGGAGGGAAAGAAGTCTAAACACTACACGATTAAATATGGCGTTACTTAGGTTAAAACAGTTTCTGACAATATGATTGGTTGAGGACGGAGAGGGTGGGTGGAGTGAATGCAGTTTGAGACTGAGAGTAGAGAGAAATTTTTTAGTCAGAAGAAAGCAGGCTAGCTGTGTGCTGCCTGAATATGTTGAAGTGTTTATGAGAGAAATATAACCTGTGTGGAACCTGAACTGAGCATGTTTGTGAAAGGACACTCAGTCAGGGATCCAGACACCCTCTGTCCTAGATTGTGAAGGAAGGAGTTCAGCCATTGCAGGGCTGTTCCACGAATCCCCACATCGGCAAGGCAATAGGTCAGAAGATTATGATTGACCATGTCAAATGCTGCTGTAAGATCTAAAAGTGTAAAGAAAAAATGTTTAAGAGTATAGGAAGCCCTTTTGAGAGCTAAGTTGGAGGCTTCCTTGGCTGGAGAAATTCCCTCCCCCTTTTTGGAGAGGCTTTTCACTTTTGCTAGCAGTAAGTTATGTATGCTCTGTCCTTGAGTCAAGATAAGCTGTTCTTACTAGCTAATTGGTAATTAACTTCACACCTGTAGTTTGGGGTCGTGTGCCAAGAGCTGCAGACCTTCCACATGTCCCTTTGTGTACTTGTCAGGTGATGTGGTCAGGTTGGGAGCGGGTGTGGTTAGGCCTGCCTCACTTTGGTTCCAGCTTGAACCAATATAAACCGGCTGTCAACCAACATGGAGAAGCTTATGTTGAGTGTGTACCTTAGACCTCTGCCTATGCTCTTTTGCTTTGTTTCTGGCTCTATTTGTTGAGAAGGACTGAAGCTCCATCTTTTGCCTTGCTGTTTTGTGGGACTTTTGCTTGCTACAACTGAGAAACCAACTTGCTTTGCCTCCTAAGAATTTACTGTGGTATGTAGAGCTTACTGCTGTAGGTTTTTGTTTGTTTGTACTCACTTTTTGTCTCGTGTGTGATAACCCTGCACCTGGAATTAATAAACCTTTATATTTTTATCTTGTGTGGGTTATTAAGACTCTGAAGCCTCACTGCTATAAAACCTTTGTTGAACTCACCCTATGTGTGCTTGAGATCCACCTACCAAACAACTATTCTTTTGCTGTGAACTCTGCCTGTAAGTTTATTCTTGCAAGGTAGACTTTGCTTTGGCTAAATTCCCTAATAGGCTCTGGAGCTTTGCTCCCTAACTCCTTAGCCTAGGGATAGACTGGGGAGCTGGTGGCAGCTTACTTGGTTTGCTATTTGCAACAGGACCTTCCAGGCAGCCTGTGTCCCTTCCCCTGAGCTGGGCTGGGCCCCAGGGGTCTGGAACTCCTTGACATGGTTGGCAGCGGTGTGGGTTTTGTCTAATTACTGACTTGCGGGTCAGAGTTGGACCTTTGAGACTCCAGAGTCAATTGCCTGCTTTGCATGTGCAGTGGTTATTCATGAGACTCGTGTGAGTGTTTGTTATTTTTGACTAGTGCAGTTAGGCATTTGAAAAATGGCTGCAGGAGGAAGAAGCCGTAACTCCTGTGTCAAGAATGAGGATGAAAGCTTTTTCACTATAGATGTTGTTGGAGAGCCAGACCAAGTTTTGTGGAAAAAGTACAGACCTCGTTTCCCTGTGCCAGACCGAACCTTGAGATCAGAGCGCCAGAGGAAAGATAAGAGATATTTGCCTGCTGTTCGTTCAAGAACACGATTCTTTGACCCTGAGGATGTATCTCCGTGCAACTCTGAGAAAGAGCGAATGTGGAGCCACATCAGCCCAAGAGGTGAATGGCATGTCGCTGGGAGTGCGCGTTGCAGAAACCTCAGAGGTAATGACCAGAGTGATGTTTGTGGAAGTGAGCTTGAATATGATACTTGGCAGCCCAGGAGACGGCGTAATGTGGAATTCTGGTCAGTGGAAAAGGAGGAAGACCAAAAAGCTGAAAGTCCTAGGAGTTGGACTAACAGAGACACTTCCTCAGTTGAGACCTTTCAAACTGTTGACTGTGTTGGAGAACCAGATGATTGGAGAGCAAACTGTCAGTTTATCCCTGTTGCAACTACTGATGAGTCTATGCAGTTTGAGGAGCAACAGTGGCTAGACGAGCAGACAGATTTGTTTAGAGAAAATAGAGATCTGGAAACCTCCAAAGTAAAGGCAACTAGTGAAATCCTAGCTGACAGTACATTGCTAACTGCCAGAACAGTGGACTGTATTTTGAAGGACATTAAAGCACTTGAAAAGAAAGTTGACTTTTTGTCACAGAGGATGTTGGAAGCTTCAAGAGCAGATAGCCAACGTGTTCCACCTGTTCATCCAAGAACATGTTTTGCTAAGAATGTGCACTTTGCTCTGCCTGATGATACTGTGCAGCTGAAGAGCCGACAGCAGCATTCTGTTGGATTCAAAAAACAGGAAAGAGCTGTGAGTCCTAGGAGACGGACCGACAGAGACGCTTCCTCATTCCAGCATACTAAACCTCGGGATTTATTGCCTTGGGAATTTGACAGGCGCTTATTCCCAGTTTACAGAGATGGCCAAGATGTTATTGCTTTCTTTTCTTTGTATGAGCAGACTTGTCAAGATTTGGGTGTTCCACCTCGTTACTATATGTTGATTCTTCGTTCCCAAGTTACTGGAGCACTAGCTGACCTGTTGGGAAGTTTGCCACCTAGAGCCGTTGGGAACTATGAGGTATTTAAAACTTTGGCATTGCAGAGATTTGCCCTCTGCTCTGAAAGCTACAGAAGGGCGTTTAGGAGAGTGGAGTGCAATCAAGAGAACTATTATCTAACTGCTGCCAAACTCGCCCAGAATTTGGATCGCTGGCTTGCTGCAGAAGGAGTTAAAACTTTTGTGCAGCTGAAAGAACTTATTTTGAAAGAGCAGTTTTTTGAACTACTACCAGAAGATCTGGCTGCATTAGTGCAGGACCGAGACCTTGATACCTTAGAACATGCAGCCGAGACTGCCCAAAGAATGAGACTCCACAGACAGGGAGAAAATTCTAAGCCGGCCAGTACTGACATTGTTTCCCCGGCTGAAGAGACGACCTCCCCCACTGTGGTTGAGAGATTGAGTAAAGAACCGAGACCTGTTGCTGAGTGTGAATTGTTGAAAGCTAAAGAACAGAAAAAGATAAGTCCACCTGTTGTAAGAACTTTACAGACAACAAACACCGACCTCCAGATAGAGAACTGGAAAGGAGAAGCAGCTGTGCTTCAACCTGCTCAAGTTTTAGCTTTTGCTCCATCTGGAAATGTTGCTGCTATGGACTCAAAACCAACTAATTGGGCTCAAATGGAATGTGGGCCTAGAATATGTATGAATTCTATCAGAGTCTGCGGACTGTATGAGGTTCCTTTAAACCAACTTGACTCAGGTAAAGCCTTAAAAGCTAATTTTTGTCCTTGCCAGTGCAGAGAGAAAGATATTGCCAATGTGCCTGCAACTGAGTCAGTTTCTAAACAAACTGTTGCTATAGCAAATTGTCCTCCTGACTCAGCTAATTTGTCCGAGCTAAACGGCTTGAATTGCTCTAGCCGAAGTGTTGTTGCAGCTGTTAATTTGTCACCTTGCCATGCTGAACCATCTAAGTTACCTCATGGCGACTTTGTGAAGAAACATCTGGAGATGTTTGCCTTAAAGAATACTGGATCTGACCCTTCCTGGGTTGACTGTAAAGATGCAGAAAGCCAAGACAGCCTTGTGTCAGAGTCTACTTTGAAACATCAACTTTATGCTGTCTTAGAGAAACCTACTTTTGTTAGCCATCCTGAAAGAAAAGAGTGTAATACATTTGTTCCTCATCTTACCTGCCAGCTTGTGACTGGAACTTGCAATGGGTTGCCTGTGTACATCAAATGCAATCCACCAAATGCAGTTTAAAGTTGCAACCATTTTTTTTCCTTTCTGCAATTGTCTTTAATGTACCAGTTGCTGCCCTGTTTTGCTCACTGTAACTAATATTGTTCTTGAATCTCCTACAGGCTGTTTTTAATTTCTTGAATGCATATTTTATTGTTTGCGGGGGTTTTTTTTGCCCATATGTGTCCTGTTATGTGCTTAGGGACACGGGTATTGTTGTAAATTGCACCCTCTAACATTTTTTCTTTTGTTTTTTGTTTAAATGAAATTTGGGACTCTGCCCAGTAATTTCATTTATCTAGGGGGAAGGTGTAAAGAAAAAATGTTTAAGAGTATAGGAAGCCCTTTTGAGAGCTAAGTTGGAGGCTTCCTTGGCTGGAGAAATTCCCTCCCCCTTTTTGGAGAGGCTTTTCACTTTTGCTAGCAGTAAGTTATGTATGCTCTGTCCTTGAGTCAAGATAAGCTGTTCTTACTAGCTAATTGGTAATTAACTTCACACCTGTAGTTTGGGGTCGTGTGCCAAGAGCTGCAGACCTTCCACATGTCCCTTTGTGTACTTGTCAGGTGATGTGGTCAGGTTGGGAGCGGGTGTGGTTAGGCCTGCCTCACTTTGGTTCCAGCTTGAACCAATATAAACCGGCTGTCAACCAACATGGAGAAGCTTATGTTGAGTGTGTACCTTAGACCTCTGCCTATGCTCTTTTGCTTTGTTTCTGGCTCTATTTGTTGAGAAGGACTGAAGCTCCATCTTTTGCCTTGCTGTTTTGTGGGACTTTTGCTTGCTACAACTGAGAAACCAACTTGCTTTGCCTCCTAAGAATTTACTGTGGTATGTAGAGCTTACTGCTGTAGGTTTTTGTTTGTTTGTACTCACTTTTTGTCTCGTGTGTGATAACCCTGCACCTGGAATTAATAAACCTTTATATTTTTATCTTGTGTGGGTTATTAAGACTCTGAAGCCTCACTGCTATAAAACCTTTGTTGAACTCACCCTATGTGTGCTTGAGATCCACCTACCAAACAACTATTCTTTTGCTGTGAACTCTGCCTGTAAGTTTATTCTTGCAAGGTAGACTTTGCTTTGGCTAAATTCCCTAATAGGCTCTGGAGCTTTGCTCCCTAACTCCTTAGCCTAGGGATAGACTGGGGAGCTGGTGGCAGCTTACTTGGTTTGCTATTTGCAACAGGACCTTCCAGGCAGCCTGTGTCCCTTCCCCTGAGCTGGGCTGGGCCCCAGGGGTCTGGAACTCCTTGACAAAAAGTATCAGCAGTGCCGACCCACTCTGGTCCAGGTGTCGCCGCAGATCATCTGTGAGGGCAACCAGAGCCGTCTCTGTACCATGGCCGGGCCTGAAGCTGGACTGGAATGGATCCAGGATAGAGGCATCACCCAGGTATACCTGCAGCTGTTCTGCTACCGCCCTCTCAATTACTCAAAGTTATCTCAGACGTCTCAGTCAACTTGAGAGGAACAATCCTTAGTGAAACTACTCCTTTTTCGCTCTCCAGAGAGCCAGCTAAAAAGAAGAAAGCAAACAAATTAAGTAACTGCAGACAAAAGTATCTCCTTTTCAAGTACAACACAATTCTCTCTCTCATTGTCTCACAGCAAACATGAGAATGGTGCCAGTAGCAGAGATGAGCCAGCTTGGAGAAAGAGGCTTAATGAACCCAGCCTCACCTGTAGGAGAAACTCCCTTTATAAGGCCGCAGCTAGCATGGGATTAGCTAGTCACAATTGTGGTATTCTGGACTTGGCTGTTGGTGAGTTCTTCGGTTCTGGCTGCCTGAGCCTTGGTGGGTCACAGTCTTTGATTTTGGAATCTGTTACTTGACCATGGAGTTTGACCTGAGAATCTTTGTTGTTGGCCCTGTAGTCGTCAGAACTTGCCTCCAACCTAGTGAGTAGGATACTTTTAATCCTTCTGTTTCTATCTGTTGCTCTCCATTATACTCTTAGATTATGTTGCTGCTGTTTCTGTGTGTTTGTCATGAAAATATGGTTTAGAGCAAATTATACTAAGTGATACATGTGAACTTTGTTTTAGAATTTCATTAGGCTGTCTTGGTTTGGGGCATAAATTGAGCCAAATGTGTAAGTTTGGTTTTCAATAGTGCCTTTAATAAATATGAATCTGCCTTTCGGATCTCTTAGCATATCTTTACGTTGGAAGGGTAAATATTTTTACTTTACCTTTTCAACGTAAATTTTAAATTTCAGGCATGGGAGAGACAGAGCTCTTTCAATGTGCTATCATTCTCTTCAACACCGACACCACACCCTCCGCTTTTCTCCATTTCTCAGCTTCTTCTGGTGGTAGCTAGGATATTTCACCCCATGAAGTAGGTTCAGGTATTTCTGCTGTTCTTAGTGCAGAGGTAGTCAAGTCAAGTTTATTATTACAGTCTGCGACCAGTACATATAAAACCATTTGCATATCAGTTTAAAAACAGTTGAGACTGGATACCAGGGAAAAACGATGAATAAATATAAGAGTAAAAAAATAAGATCATCATAAATTAGTTGTTTAAGCTGCCTTATGTGATTTATGTTGCTTGTAGACCTGGGCACAGAATCTTGCTACTTGACATGGTGTCTGGTGATTCTGATCAGACAAAAGATAATCAAGTTTGATTTTATTTGAACTTCCAGGGAATCTTTCTACTAATGGACTGATGGTTTCCGCTCTAATTTTACTATGACTTGGGCAGTTGAAGAAGATGTGCTCCATTGAGTCAATTTCTCTTAGGGGACAGGAGCAAAGCCTAAGAGAGTAATGGACAGCTTTAAACTTTCCTTCCAGAACGGCAGAGGGTAGAGTTGAACTTCTAGCTAAAGCAAATGCCCTTCTGGAGTTACTGGATTCAAGAAAGTAAAAATAGGCTGCAGGAGCGGCAATATATTTAGTAGTATCTGAAGAAATAAAACCTGGTGCTCTAAGAAAATGTTTGTCTTTCAATGTCTGTCACTCTCTGCTTAATGAGTGATTTTGCTCGGTTTAACCCCATGACTAGCAAACTTTGAGGGGAAAGACCCAATTTTCCCAGGGATTTCAGAGTCGCCTTTTGCCAATTAGATTGTCTTGGAATAACAGAGGGAGCAGACCTTGCGGGTTTAGACGTCCTGACAGCCATTTGAAAATTGAAAGGATGGTGGTTCTGGCCTCTACCCTTAACATTCCTGTTTCCAGTCTAACCCATGAGTTAGGCATGCATTTGGGCACTTGTAATAGGGCTCTAAGGAATTTGGACTGCACTCTCTCAAGTTGAGAGAAAGAGGAGGATGGCAGCCCCAAGAATGATCCATATACTAATTGGGCCAATGGTTTGGCTTTAAACAATCTGAGTGCAGCCGGTACATACTACCCCCCTTGTGATCGATAGAATTTCAGTATACCGTGTGCTGTTTTTTCTCCCACATCAGCAATGAAGCTGCTATGTGTTGTTTTGGTACCTGAGGCTTGCAAAACTACACCCAAATATTTGAAGCTGGTAAGTTGTTCTAACTGATGCCCCTGAAGCTCCCATCGTCTGATCTTTGGATTTTTACCGAAAGCCAGGATCTTAGTTTTTTTGGTAATTAGTTAGAAGGTGTTCAGTATCACAGAATTGGGAGAATTTTTTTAGGTCTCGTTTCAGCCCTAGAAAGTAATACAGCATCATCTGCATAGAGCAGTACGTGAATGTGCCTATTTGCTAATTTGGGAGGGTGCAATCCAGGGTCATTCAAAAGGTTTACCAAATTGTTGATGTAGAAGATAAACAGAAAGGGGGCTAGAAGGCACACCTGCCTGTAAGTTTGAATGGGGTCAGTCAAATGCCCAATTCGGCTGCACCTTAGGGCAGTTTGCTTGTGCATAGCCCCAAAAGGGACAGCAGTCGCCTATCAATAGAGGAGGCCTGCAGTTTCCTCCAAAGTCTATTTCTAGAGACTGTGTCAAAAGCTGCTTTTAAATCAACAAATGCCCGGTAAAGTGATGCTTGGTCTCCTGTAGCGTATTTCTCTACAAGGTGTTGCATTACTAGGCAGTGATCTATTGTTGACCTGCCAGCTCTAAACCCAGCTTGCTCATCAGCAATTATATCCTCCTGTTCCAGCCAGTCTAAAAATTTCTTCAGCAGATGTTTTGTAGACAACTTGCTTACAATGTTTAGTAAGCTGATTGGTCTATAATTGGATGGATCCTCCTTCTTTCCCTTCTTATGGAAGGGGACTACTATAGCCATTCCCCAATCATTGGGAATGTAGCCGGTTTCATCAATATAAGTAAATAGGGAGGCTAGGAAAGTTTCCCACCAGTCCTTATTTGTTTTTAGTAATTCTGGAGATATTCCATCAAGCCCAGGGGCTTTTGCATTCTTTAACTGGCTAATATAAGCTTTTACCTCTTCGGCATGAACTGGGGGGCATTTGGCCAGATTTTCTATTGTTAGGGCAGGAGGGGGTTGAATAGGATCATCATACATTTTTTGGAAAAAAGAAGTCCATTTATCTGGGGGGATAGAGGAAGCCAAGGGGGAGGCGGCTGTGGAGACGCGGTTTGACACTAGTTTCCAGAACACCACTGAGTTTTTGCTCGTAGCTGCTTCAATTATATTGGCCCACAGTTTTCTGGTATGTTCTTTCTTACAGCGGGCAACCAGTGATTTATATTTCTTTTTTTAAAAATGAAAGAGAACGATATGCATCTTGTCTGGTCTTTTCATCAGCTCTCAGTGCTAGCTTATAGGCATAGATTAAAGCATTTTTAGCACAAATACAGCTTTGATCAAACCAAGGTTTAGATGACAAATTGGTCTTGACCAGTTTTCCCTCTCAAGCACCTACCAAAAGTGGCCTTAAGGATTGGATGAGGTCATCATAACTCTTTAAAGGATTTTCAGATTTTGAGGAAACCTTAAAAGCTTGGCTATATAGTTGTAGGTTCTAGTGCAGAGGTATTTTTCCCTGCACTTGTTCCTCTGCAGCAAGCATGCTATGCGCATTGCTACAGCAGAATTCCTTCTCACTTCTTGCTTGGCTTCCTCAAGTTGCTGAAAAGTTTCTTTTTGTAGCATTGGAAGCTATTTCCCCACCTTTTTCCTGGCTGGCACAACAGAGTGTCTTCTACTCCCACCCCCTTCTCATGTTTGCTGTGAGACAATGAGAGAGAGAATTGTGTTGTACTTGAAAAGGAGATACTTTTGTCTGCAGTTACTTAATTTGTTTGCTTTCTTCTTTTTAGCTGGCTCTCTGGAGAGCGAAAAAGGAGTAGTTTCACTAAGGATTGTTCCTCTCAAGTTGACTGAGTCTTCTGCGATAACTTTGAGTAATTGAGAGGGCGGTAGCGGAACAGCTGCAGGTATACCTGGGTGATGCCTCTATCCTGGATCCATTCCAGTCCAGCTTCAGGCCCGGCCATGGTACAGAGACGGCTCTGGTTGCCCTCACAGATGATCTGCGGCGACACCTGGACCGGAGTGGGTCGGCACTAGGGATGTGCGTTTCGGCATTCAGAATGCCGAAAGAATGCCGAAACAAAAGTGTTTCGGCATTCTTCAGGAATCCCGAAACGTTTCGGGGAATGCCGAAACGTTTCGGGATTGCCGAAAGAAAAACCCGAAACGTTTCGGGATTCTTTCGGCATTCTTTCGGCATTAGAGAATCGCCATTTTGTTTTTGCTAGCCGTTTGCCTTAGCAAGCGGCTAGCAAAATCCTGCTGGAAGCAAAGGCTTCCTGCAGGCTCTTAGAAGAGGGGAGGGGGGGAGAAGGAGTGAATCACTCACTCCTTCTGTCACCCCCCACCCCTCTTGCAAAGGAGGATAGGGAATCCTGCTTTGCCTTGCAAATGCAAGGTGCAAGCATTGCATTGCACTTTGCATTTGCAAAGCAGCAGAGATTCCCGCCAAAACTAACAGGTAGGGGAGGGGGAGCAGGAGGAGGGTGGCTCTTGGAGTGTGGGTGGGGAAAGGCAGGGGAGGGGGGACTTTAGGAGTCACCAATCCCACTGCTGCATTCTCATGCCAGCCAATAGATTTAAATCTTTGGCTGAGGCTGCAGCAGGGGATTTAAATTTGGAGCAAGACTGTCTGGAACACTTCTGTTGCTGCTGCTGCTGAGCTGTGACCGAGAGAGGAGAAGAAGAGAGACTGCACCTGGAGCCTGGAGGACATCTGCCTGGAGGATCAACTGTGCTGGACATCCTGAGAGGACACCTGGTAGGCCTTTTTTAAATTTTTGTAAATTTTTTTGATGCTGGGCAATGTGCTGCTGTGGCCTGCCTCTGCAAAAAGGTGTTGCAGTTTATTCTTGGCATGGCCTGGGGGACAGGTTGGGCAGACAATGTTTGATGGTGGGGTGGGGGTTTCAGCATTGGTTGTTGTGCTTGCCTTCTTTAAGCTTGATCCACTGTTTTAAGATTAAAACAAGAGTGTGCCAGCTTTGGGCCTACACAGGCCAGAAGCCTTTCTTCTGGCTGGCTCTCACAGTTGTGCTTCACAATCTGGAATGGTGTGGCTTGCTTTTCTGTGTCTGGTCCCCTGCTTGCAAGGATTCACAACAGGCTCCGTCCTGATCAACTGTGCCAGCCTGTGGGCCACACACAGGTATGCTGCTTTGGCCAAGGTAACCCTTTTTGGTTGCAGGCCTGGCACTCACAGTTGTGCTCCACAATCTGGAATGGTGTGGCTTGCTTTTCTGTGTCTGGTCCCCTGCTTGCAAGGATTCCCAACAGGCTCCGTCCTGATCAACTGTGCCAGCCTGTGGGCCACACACAGGTATGGCCTGGGGGACAGGTTGGGCAGACAATGTTTGATGGTGGGGGGGGGGTTTCAGCATTGGTTGTTGTGCTTGCCTTCTTTAAGCTTGATCCACTGTTTTAAGATCAAAACAAGAGTGTGCCAGCTTTGGGCCTACACAGGCCAGAAGCCTTTCTTCTGGCTGGCTCTCACAGTTGTGCTTCACAATCTGGAATGGTGTGGCTTGCTTTTCTGTGTCTGGTCCCCTGCTTGCAAGGATTCACAACAGGCTCCGTCCTGATCAACTGTGCCAGCCTGTGGGCCACACACAGGTATGGCCTGGGGGACAGGTTGGGCAGACAATGTTTGATGGTGGGGGGGGGGGGTTTCAGCATTGGTTGTTGTGCTTGCCTTCTTTAAGCTTGATCCACTGTTTTAAGATCAAAACAAGAGTGTGCCAGCTTTGGGCCTACACAGGCCAGAAGCCTTTCTTCTGGCTGGCTCTCACAGTTGTGCTTCACAATCTGGAATGGTGTGGCTTGCTTTTCTGTGTCTGGTCCCCTGCTTGCAAGGATTCCCAACAGGCTCCGTCCTGATCAACTGTGCCAGCCTGTGGGCCACACACAGGTATGGCCTGGGGGACAGGTTGGGCAGACAATGTTTGATGGTGGGGGGGGGGGTTTCAGCATTGGTTGTTGTGCTTGCCTTCTTTAAGCTTGATCCACTGTTTTAAGATCAAAACAAGAGTGTGCCAGCTTTGGGCCTACACAGGCCAGAAGCCTTTCTTCTGGCTGGCTCTCACAGTTGTGCTTCACAATCTGGAATGGTGTGGCTTGCTTTTCTGTGTCTGGTCCCCTGCTTGCAAGGATTCCCAACAGGCTCCGTCCTGATCAACTGTGCCAGCCTGTGGGCCACACACAGGTATGGCCTGGGGAACAGGGTGGGCAGACAATGTTTGATGGTGGGGGGGGGGGTTCAGCATTGGTTGTTGTGCTTGCCTTCTTTAAGCTTGATCCACTGTTTTAAGATCAAAACAAGAGTGTGCCAGCTTTGGGCCTACACAGGCCAGAAGCCTTTCTTCTGGCTGGCTCACAGTTGTGCTTCACAATCTGGAATGGTGTGGCTTGCTTTTCTGTGTCTGGTCCCCTGCTTGCAAGGATTCCCAACAGGCTCCGTCCTGATCAACTGTGCCAGCCTGTGGGCCACACACAGGTATGGCCTGGGGGACAGGTTGGGCAGACAATGTTTGATGGTGGGGGGGAGGTTTCAGCATTGGTTGTTGTGCTTGCCTTCTTTAAGCTTGATCCACTGTTTTAAAATCAAAACAAGAGTGTGCCAGCTTTGGGCCTACACAGGCCAGAAGCCTTTCTTCTGGCTGGCTCTCACAGTTGTGCTTCACAATCTGGAATGGTGTGGCTTGCTTTTCTGTGTCTGGTCCCCTGCTTGCAAGGATTCACAACAGGCTCCGTCCTGATCAACTGTGCCAGCCTGTGGGCCACACACAGGTATGGCCTGGGGGACAGGTTGGGCAGACAATGTTTGATGGTGGGGGGGGGGGGGGTTTCAGCATTGGTTGTTGTGCTTGCCTTCTTTAAGCTTGATCCACTGTTTTAAGATTAAAACAAGAGTGTGCCAGCTTTGGGCCTACACAGGCCAGAAGCCTTTCTTCTGGCTGGCTCTCACAGTTGTGCTTCACAATCTGGAATGGTGTGGCTTGCTTTTCTGTGTCTGGTCCCCTGCTTGCAAGGATTCCCAACAGGCTCCGTCCTGATCAACTGTGCCAGCCTGTGGGCCACACACAGGTATGGCCTGGGGGACAGGTTGGGCAGACAATGTTTGATGGTGGGGGGGGGGGGGGGTTTCAGCATTGGTTGTTGTGCTTGCCTTCTTTAAGCTTGATCCACTGTTTTAAGATTAAAACAAGAGTGTGCCAGCTTTGGGCCTACACAGGCCAGAAGCCTTTCTTCTGGCTGGCTCTCACAGTTGTGCTTCACAATCTGGAATGGTGTGGCTTGCTTTTCTGTGTCTGGTCCCCTGCTTGCAAGGATTCCCAACAGGCTCCGTCCTGATCAACTGTGCCAGCCTGTGGGCCACACACAGGTATGCTGCTTTGGCCAAGGTAACCCTTTTTGGTTGCAGGCCTGGCACTCACAGTTGTGCTCCACAATCTGGAATGGTGTGGCTTGCTTTTCTGTGTCTGGTCCCCTGCTTGCAAGGATTCCCAACAGGCTCCGTCCTGATCAACTGTGCCAGCCTGTGGGCCACACACAGGTATGGCCTGGGGGACAGGTTGGGCAGACAATGTTTGATGGTGTGGGGGGGGGGGGTTCAGCATTGGTTGTTGTGCTTGCCTTCTTTAAGCTTGATCCACTGTTTTAAGATCAAAACAAGAGTGTGCCAGCTTTGGGCCTACACAGGCCAGAAGCCTTTCTTCTGGCTGGCTCTCACAGTTGTGCTTCACAATCTGGAATGGTGTGGCTTGCTTTTCTGTGTCTGGTCCCCTGCTTGCAAGGATTCCCAACAGGCTCCGTCCTGATCAACTGTGCCAGCCTGTGGGCCACACACAGGTATGGCCTGGGGGACAGGTTGGGCAGACAATGTTTGATGGTGGGGGGGGGGGTTTCAGCATTGGTTGTTGTGCTTGCCTTCTTTAAGCTTGATCCACTGTTTTAAGATTAAAACAAGAGTGTGCCAGCTTTGGGCCTACACAGGCCAGAAGCCTTTCTTCTGGCTGGCTCTCACAGTTGTGCTCCACAATCTGGAATGGTGTGGCTTGCTTTTCTGTGTCTGGTCCCCTGCTTGCAAGGATTCCCAACAGGCTCCGTCCTGATCAACTGTGCCAGCCTGTGGGCCACACACAGGTATGGCCTGGGGGACAGGTTGGGCAGACAATGTTTGATGGTGGGGGGGGGGTTCAGCATTGGTTGTTGTGCTTGCCTTCTTTAAGCTTGATCCACTGTTTTAAGATCAAAACAAGAGTGTGCCAGCTTTGGGCCTACACAGGCCAGAAGCCTTTCTTCTGGCTGGCTCTCACAGTTGTGCTTCACAATCTGGAATGGTGTGGCTTGCTTTTCTGTGTCTGGTCCCCTGCTTGCAAGGATTCCCAACAGGCTCCGTCCTGATCAACTGTGCCAGCCTGTGGGCCACACACAGGTATGGCCTGGGGGACAGGTTGGGCAGACAATATTTGATGGTGTGGGGGGGGGGGGGGTTCAGCATTGGTTGTTGTGCTTGCCTTCTTTAAGCTTGATCCACTGTTTTAAGATTAAAACAAGAGTGTGCCAGCTTTGGGCCTACACAGGCCAGAAGCCTTTCTTCTGGCTGGCTCACAGTTGTGCTTCACAATCTGGAATGGTGTGGCTTGCTTTTCTGTGTCTGGTCCCCTGCTTGCAAGGATTCCCAACAGGCTCCGTCCTGATCAACTGTGCCAGCCTGTGGGCCACACACAGGTATGGCCTGGGGGACAGGTTGGGCAGACAATGTTTGATGGTGGGGGGGGGGGGGTTTCAGCATTGGTTGTTGTGCTTGCCTTCTTTAAGCTTGATCCACTGTTTTAAGATCAAAACAAGAGTGTGCCAGCTTTGGGCCTACACAGGCCAGAAGCCTTTCTTCTGGCTGGCTCTCACAGTTGTGCTTCACAATCTGGAATGGTGTGGCTTGCTTTTCTGTGTCTGGTCCCCTGCTTGCAAGGATTCCCAACAGGCTCCGTCCTGATCAACTGTGCCAGCCTGTGGGCCACACACAGGTATGGCCTGGGGGACAGGTTGGGCAGACAATGTTTGATGGTGGGGGGGGGGGGTTCAGCATTGGTTGTTGTGCTTGCCTTCTTTAAGCTTGATCCACTGTTTTAAGATCAAAACAAGAGTGTGCCAGCTTTGGGCCTACACAGGCCAGAAGCCTTTCTTCTGGCTGGCTCTCACAGTTGTGCTTCACAATCTGGAATGGTGTGGCTTGCTTTTCTGTGTCTGGTCCCCTGCTTGCAAGGATTCCCAACAGGCTCCGTCCTGATCAACTGTGCCAGCCTGTGGGCCACACACAGGTATGGCCTGGGGGACAGGTTGGGCAGACAATGTTTGATGGTGGGGGGGGGGGTTTCAGCATTGGTTGTTGTGCTTGCCTTCTTTAAGCTTGATCCACTGTTTTAAGATTAAAACAAGAGTGTGCCAGCTTTGGGCCTACACAGGCCAGAAGCCTTTCTTCTGGCTGGCTCACAGTTGTGCTTCACAATCTGGAATGGTGTGGCTTGCTTTTCTGTGTCTGGTCCCCTGCTTGCAAGGATTCCCAACAGGCTCCGTCCTGATCAACTGTGCCAGCCTTCGGCCCACACACAGGCCTGCTGCTCCGGCTTTGGTAACCCTTCCCGTTTGCTGGCCTGGCACTCACTGTTTTGCTTCACATTCAGGTTGTTTATCGTTGGTGGACCTCTTCTGGACTGGACTGCACTTGGTGGACATCGGCCTGCAGATCTCTACGTGGAGGATCAACATTGCTGGACATCTGCACTGGTGGACTGGTAGGGTTGTTGTTAAATTTGGTTTTTGAGCTTATGTCTGCTGCTGTGCCTACCTGCGAGCATATGCTTTGGCTCTGTCTTTATGGCTTGGGCTGGGGGGGGCCTTTTCTGGTTGGGCAAGAGGATATTGTTTGGGGGTTAGGGGGGCCAGCATTGATCGCAGTGCCTGCTTTCTTTCATGTTTCATTTTTCAAGTTTGAGTGTGGGGTGGGCTTGAACTACTGTTTCACAGGACTAAAAAATGAGTGTGCCAGCTTTTGGCCTGCACAGGCCAGAAGCTCTGCTGGGTGGATGTGTTTTGTTTTGCTGCTGGTTGGCCCTAGCCTTTAAGGGGGGGGGCTGACTTGGCTTGTGCAATGGGGCCTTGAATTTTGGGGGTTGCGTGTGCGGCGTGTGGTGTTGACTCTGCTAACATTTCCAATTTTCTTGACAGCATCGTGGAGGAGAGGAGGACCAGCTGCAAGACCGCCTGAACATCGCTGGACTGCAGGACTGGTGTTACTGTGAGCGAGTCCGGGTTCACATTTGGGTGGCCTTGGGGATGGGTTCTTGCTAGCTTGGGAGGGGGGAGGCTCATCTTCAAAACACCACATCCACACCCCACACCGACATACCACAGATACATCGGTCCCGCTAAATAGTGTCTCTTAGGTAGGTAGGCCAGTTGGTAGGTGATCAGTGGATAATTGCCCTCAACATAATTATTAGGGAAACCGAGCCTAGTTTTTTTTAAAAAACTAAATAGGGACTCAGCAGGGAAAGCATTAGTGAGTGAGTGTTAGGTTTGAATTCTATATATATATATATATATATATATATATATATATATATATATATATATATATATATATATATATATATATATATATATATATATAAAAATTTGTAATAGCTGTCAATAGGCTTCCCATTAGTGCCCCCATAACTAGGGTTCCACTGCCCATCTCTGGCACCCGTGGTGGTGCCAGGCCGGCCCGGGCATACTAGTGTGTGAGTGTTTAAGGCTTTGTCACCTGTTATTGGGGTTTAGGGCCAGCTCAATTCCAGAGGAATTCAGCTGATTGGCAGGCTCAGGTTCCCTGACATAAATAGGGTTGCTTAAAAAGGCACTTGATTGTTCATCTCCAAGTCACAGAGCCACTAGAAGCACAGATTTAGAGCAGGTTAGTTAGGTCTTGAAAACAAAGTTGACCTTTGTTTTCTAAATCTTTTCTGATTAGTTAGGGTTGAATTTGGGAGGGGAAAGTATGTCGGAGAGGAAAGCAGAGAGGGGCCCCGGGGGAAAGGCTAGGGAGAAATCTAGAGGGGAGGAGGGGAGGGGGAGGGGGACTGCTGCGGCAGCCCCTCCATCTGAGCGGAGGAGGCCCTCCCCTGCGCTGCTGCCGTTCACCAGCCTGGCTTCTGGTGACAGGAAGAGGGTTCGCAAGACTCTCTTTCCTGAGGCAGCTGCTGGAGGGCCACCCCCAACCCGGGTGCGTGAGGCAGGGGCTGGCACTGGGCGGGGGCCTGCTGCTGAGGCTCCTCCTCCTCCAGTGGTTGCGAGCCAGCTGCTGGAGGAGGGGCAGCATGTGGTGTCTCCTGGGATGGGCGCGGAGCACATGACTTTCCCTGCGCTCCCGCTCACCCCAGGAACCCGGAGGATGTTGGAGGAACTGCCCGTGAGACCCCCCCTGGGGCGGTCCACCCCAGTTTCCTCTGAGGCCAGCAGCAGGCCTCTCGCGGCTGTGCAGGAGGAGAGGACGCGGGAGGAAGAGGCAGAGACTGTGGTGGAAGAGCCCACATCTCTGCCCCTTCAGCCTCGTCCATCCCCACCTGCCCGGCCGAGAGTGGGACACGGTGTGTCCGGCCAGAGCACCTCACAGGAGGTGCCGCAGGGTGGTCCCGAAAGCGCTTCTCCTGGGAAGCGTGGGATGCCCTTTTCCTCCGAAATCTGGAAGCACTTCCAGGCAGCGGAGGATCCCCGAGCAGCCCTGTGCCTGCATTGTAGGCAGCGCGTCAGCCGTGGCAAAGATGTGTGGCATCTCTCCACGTCTGGGATGAGGTACCATATGAAGAGGCACCACCAGGCGGTGCTTCTTCGGGAGGAGGGTTCGAGTGGCGCCGCACGGCCGCCAGCTAGCCAGAAGGAGGCAGGCTCCTCTGGTGCTCTCCCCCCAAGGGTACCTGCAGGAAAGGGACGCCAAGCCTCTCTCCCGGAGATGCTTGGTATGCAGGGCGCTAGTGTGCCCAGAGAGGGGATCCGGAGGGCGAGCAGGCGCATCACGCGCCACATCGTCAACATGATAGCAGTGGATGGGCAACCGTATTCCGTAGTTGAAGACTTCGGCTTCTCAGGGCTGCTCCAAGATTGCTTTCCCTGGTACGCCGTCCCTGCTCGCACGTCGTTGAGCAGATCGGTGGTGCCCTCGTTTTACAGGGCTGCCAGGGATCATGTGAAGGCACAGCTGTCCCGGGTTGCCGGGAGAACTGTGCACTTCACATCGGACATCTGGACCTGCCCAAGTGTGCAGCAAGCGTACCTCTCGCTTACTGCTCACTGGTGGGAACCCGAGTCGGTTCTGGGTGGGGGCTGGGGGGAGGTGCCTAGCACAGCTAGACAGGGAAGGATGCGAGACCGCCAGGCCGGCTACTGCAAGGCCTTGCTTCACGCCGAGGTGCTCGACGTGTCCCACACGGCGGAGAACATCGCTGCCACCTTAAGGAGACAGTTGGACGAGTGGATAGGCCAGGGACCCGCCACCGTGGGATGCATGGTGACGGACGGTGGCAAGAACATGAGGGCAGCGGCGCATCTAGTGAGCCGAGAGAGCGTCTACTGTGCCGCTCACAAGCTTCACCTAGTGGTGAGAGATGCGCTGGGGTTGGGCTCCTCGAAGGAACCCGTGGATACCCGGACCCGTGAACTCCAGTTACTTGTCCAGAAATGTCGGAGGCTCACGGGTCACTTCTCGCGCAGCGTGAAGGCCACGCACGAACTGCGCCAGACACAGGTCAGGACAGGTGTGCCAGAGCACGCTCTGATCACTGACGTCAGCACTCGCTGGAACTCCACCTGCGCCATGCTTGAGCGCTTGGTGGAGCAGCAGGCCGCACTCCACGCGTGGCTCTCCGAGAACCGCGGTGCAAGTCAGGTGGGTGAGTTCAGCCGGGAGGATTGGCTCACCATCACCCAGACAGTGGAGGTCCTGAAGCCCTTCAAGGACTTCACTGTGGCGGTCTCGTCAGACACGGCGACCCTCGGTCTGGTCATTCCCCTGGTGCACACGCTCCAGAGGAATCTGGCCACCCTTGCAGACCGGGTCGCGCCCCGTGCTGACCTTGTTCCAGCGGTGCGCGCATTAGTGAGAAGGCTGCAGCAGGGCATAGCTGCCAGGCTAACTCCTCTCACTAAGGAAGAGTCATACATGTTGGCGACCATGTGTGACCCGCGCATAAAGGGCACTTTCGCCGAGCGGGACGGGAACCTCACCCAAGCCAGAGACGGCCTCTGCTCTTGGGTGAGGCGCAGGCAGGCCAAGAGGGGACGCCTGTCGACAGGGGGGACGCAAGAGGGGCCCTGCCGTGCGGGTCCCTCTGACGCCCCCTCTGCGCAGGCCCCCCCCGAGGCCACCACCGGAGTGCCGATGGAGATGGAGATGCTCCGGTGGGCCCTCGTCCCCTCTGGGGTCGTGAGGACCGTGAGAGAGGATCCGGCGGAGGCGATGGTCAGGGACTACCTCGCGGAGCCCTGCGAGTCGCTCTCCACCGATCCGCTCAGCTACTGGGCCAGGAAGGAGTCGGTCTGGCCGGACCTCTCCCTCGAGGCGCAGCGGCTGCTCTCATGCCCTCCGACGAGCGTGGAGAGTGAGCGCGTCTTTTCACATGCGGGCGACATTGTCGGCCCACATCGCACTCGCCTTCTCCCATGGAGAGTCGAGCAGTTGACCTTCCTGAAGGTCAACTCTCGCCTCTTCGATTTCTCAGGACTGGACTTCCAGAGTGACTGAGGTGAGCCCAACTTGTGGCCTGCATCCTCTATGAGTCCAATCCTTTGGAATCGCGCTCTCCCCTGTATAAAACCCTGTATATACAGTTAAAACCGGCCAGTAGAGGGAGGGTGGTTAGGAACCAGTGGCAAAGGGAAAACACCCAGCAATTTGAAAGCCCCCCCCCCAGGGTATTCAAAACATCTCCCATCACTGAGACATACCCTGTGGGACCAAATTTATTATGAAAAATAATGCCCCAGAAACATGGATTGCTACTGGAGGGAGAAACAGGTTAGATAGGGATTGCTTAGGTGTTTTTATCAGATGAAATCCTTGTAAAAAAAAATTGTAGAAGAATTGTTGTACTGTTTTTTGAAAGTTGATGTTCTGTTCATGTAAAAAAAAGGAAAAAAAAACAAAAAAAATGTTGTGATTATGTTTTTTAAAAGTTGATTGAATGTTCATGTAAAAAAAAAAAACCCAAAAAAATGTTGTGATTAAGTTTTTTAAAAGTTGATTGAATGTTCATGTTTAAAAAAAGGAAAAAAAACCCAAAAAAAATGTTGTGATTATGTTTTTTAAAAGTTGATTGAATGTTCATGTTTAAAAAAAAAAAACCCAAAAAAAATGTTGTGATTATGTTTTTTAAAAGTTGATTGAATGTTCATGTTTAAAAAAAAAAAAATTTGATGTTAATGTTGGGTTTGCATGGTTGGGGGATGCGGGAAGAGTGGTGGATGGGCACCGGCCAATGATGATCTCTCACAGATGTTCCCAGGTAAATTCTGAGGCTGGTGTGGGGGTGGGGGGAGACCTCTGCAGAACTGCTCCAGAAATACCATTGTCCAGTGCCTTGGAAGTGCCCAGTTCAGCTTTGTGTGTCTGAACTGAAAGCACAGCCACAGGAAATGACATAGGTTCTGCTGGACCCTGTTGCAGTGGTTCCCCCCCATTAAGTCGTTTTATGGAGGGAGAGTTGTATTAGGCTGGTAGTTATGATCATCTTCTGTTTCCATGCCCTGTTGTGCCCGCTCACTATGTAACCTGTTGTAATGTTCAAAACTTTACTGTTTGTCCATTTCAAAAGAAAAATTGTGTTTAAGATTCTCTGATGTGTAGTTAATTGTGTTGTGTTGTGCTATGAGGGACAATAAGTGTAATATGTTGTGATTTGTTGACCACTTGTAATTTGAAAATGAGAAAATAAAGGTTTTTTAAACTTAATGATTGTGTGTCTGTGTTCCCTTCTTTGATGGGAGGTTGGTTCCCAGCATAGGGAACAATGGGGCAGGCTGGCCAGCCTGTTCCTGGGGTACTCGGTGTGGGGCAGCTGAGGGTGGTTTTGGTTCTGAGAGGGGCTGAGTGGAGGATTTGGGTCTGTGTGTGGCAGCTGGGATGGGGGAACTGGGTTTGTGTGGGGCTGTAAGGAGTGGACTATGGGGGATGAGAGCACTGGTCGTCCCTTGTGCCCAAGTAGGCCCCTGCTACTGTCCTGGTGTGGGCTTCCATGCCTCTATCAGTTGCTGGCCCTCCTTTGCCATCTTTTTCTGAAATTTTCCTAGGGCTGCCAAACTCCTGGTTGGGCTTGAGTTCAGGTTAGAGAGAGTAGTTCCCTACAGAGAAACTGGCTGCTTCCAAGGGCAATCTCTTTAGAGGGCAAATGCGGACCATGGATTCTGGGGGAGATCCCTACTCAGATTTTCCTTTCCACAAGTCCCACCCCCAAATTGCCAGTAACTTCCAAGGCCAGAGTTTGCCACCCCAGAGAGATCCCGTTCCCACCCTCTTAGCCTTGGCATGAAAGTTGTAGCCCCCATGGAACACTTCCAGGTTTCTGATTCCAAGCCCAATTACACCACTGTAAGACAATCCAGACCTCCATCAAAAATGGATTTTAAGTAGCAGTGGGATTGGGCTGCATTTCAGTCATTCACATATCTGGTTGTGTTCCCAAACATTTAGCTTATGTTTTTTTAAATCAGCGTATGGCACTTAAAGACACTTTTAAATGGTTCTAAAAACATATTTTTATTATGAAGTATTTAATGTGGCATTGATCAAGGGCAGGCCTTTTGGCCAAATGAGCAGTATCAGTACAGTAAAATTTAGACAAAGCTCATAGGAGGAAAAAGCATTCACACTGTGAAGTGGGAAGAAAGTTTTAATTTACATGTACCATGGACTCCGAAAAAGACATGTAAGTGGCATCCAGACCAAATCAGGCCTGCTTTCTCCCTTGAAGATATCAATTGATGATAGTGCTTATGTCACATCATGAGAAGACAAGGTTCACTAGAAAAGACAATAATGCTAAGAAAAATTGAAGGCAGTAGGGAAAAGAAGAATACCCTAGATGTGGTAGATTGACTTCGGTTTGCAATACATGGACAAGGTTTTTGGGATACTGTGGAGCTCAATATAATTCTAAAGTACACCACAAGTGATTTGAATGCATAAAACATACAGACACATACACATAAAATGTATATACCCCCTCCCCACCAAATTAAAGGTTTATCTTATGCCCCGGTTTTCTCCCCCATGGGAACCTAGAGTGGTTTACACATTGCTGTTCTCCCTTGATTTGTTTCACCCTCATCACAACCAGGCTAACAATAGACAGCTGCTCCATGCCTCACATTGGAGTGACTCCACCGATGGCCTTCTTAGTTGTATGAGGGGGTGGAGGGGGGGGAGGAAGGAAACAACGCACTCCTGCCCACTCTATCTGGGGCCTAGGTGACCAAATTGCTTGGCCTTGGCAAGGAGCCAGTGGTGGGGCGGCACTGGTTCTGGGGCCCCGTCCAGAACATTTGTCCAGGGCCCCAAAATCACCTAGACTGCCTCTGGAAAACACAACACAATTGTTTACTTAGGCTGAGCCAAGAACATCCATCAAGCCTACAAGGCACAGAATCAGAGTCTGCCAGATTCTAGACCAACTCTCTAGCCATTGCACTACAGTGGATATCTAAAAATTGTTCATACCCCCACCAGCAACTTGAACATTTTTCTCCAAAAGGCACACAACTTGGCTGGGTCTCAAAAAGGACTATGATGCATGGGCCTGTCAATGCATACTGGTACTAAGGCTCTGGCCGGGGGGAGGGGGGCATTGTGCCAATGCCACCCTGGCTTTGGAAGGGGACAGTAAAATAGAAGAAATAATCTAGGTTCAGTGCCTCCCCCCCTTCTCTGTCTCTCTCTCTCTCTATAATGTGAGTGAAAACATTACTATACCATCACTGAAGCCTACAGGATACTTAGGGTCTGTTCACACACGCATGATCATTTAATGGCAATGCTCTGGCATGATGATGTCTGTTCTAGGAAGTGATGTGATCATCACACAAGGCTGGGGAGCACGCACAATTCACAGCAGGCAGATTTGGGCCACAAGGGATCCTGCTTTGGCCTGTAGGGCCCAAATCAGCCCACTGCAAAGCACAGGAATACTCTCAGGGCAGCCAGATGACATCAGTGACATCACGGCAGCAGCCCCTGGAGCGTACCTTGAAGGCTCATTCACTGACTTTCCCCCTTCGGGGTGATAGGTGAGAGTGGGGGATCCCCCACCAAGGGGAAACGGATCCCTAATTGTGTCTGAGGTTGTGGAAATCAAATGGGTCATTACCTCCATATTGCTTCTGTCTTTGAGGGACTTACATGCACATTATATTTAACTCCAGATTTCTTGATTGTCAAGGAATGCATGTGGTGGGGGGTGGGGGGAAGGGTGGGAGAAGGGCCCCTGAGGGTAAGGGTGGCATTTGGCATGCAAAATGCCACCCCTGGCAAGACAAGCCTCTCCCAGCTGTCAGTGGTAGAGATGAGAGCAGAGCACCCACTTGGGGAGGCCATGAAATGCCCCCCCCCAAGTGGGAGCAGGCTGAGCCTTGGTGGGGGGGTGGGAGGAAGGGTGGGAGAAGGGCCCCAGAGGGTTGGGGGGGGATTTTGTTGCAGTGGTTCCCCCCCATTAAGTCATGTTATGGAGGGAGAGTTGTATTAGGCTGGTAGTTATTATGATCATCTAGTGTGGGCTTCTGTTTCCATGCCCTGTTGTGCCCGCTTACTATGTAACCTGTTGTAATGTTCAAAACTTTACTGTTTGTCCATTTCAAAAGAAAAATTGTTTTTAAGATTCTCTGATGCGTAGTTAATTGCGTTGTGTTGTGCTGTGAGGGACAATAAGTGTAATATGTTGTGATTTGTTGACCACTTGTAATTTGAAAATGAGAAAATAAAGGTTTTTTAAACTTAATGATTGTGTGTCTGTGTTCCCTTCTTTGATGGGAGGTTGGTTCCCAGCATAGGGAACAATGGGGCAGGCTGGCCAGCCTTCTCTGCGGGTGGTGGGGGGGTCAGGGGGGTGGTTGTCTGTGTGCCAGGGCAGGTGCTCTTTCCCAGGGACGATTTGGCACTGCCACCATTGTGGCACCCCTTGTCTGTGCAGAACTGCCCTGGGAAAGAGAGTTTAGGGGTTCCCAAAAGGGGAGGGCAGGCCAGCCTGTTCCTGGGGTTATGGTGGGTGTGGGGCAGGTGGGGGTTGATTTGGGTCTGTGAGGGGCTAATGTGGGGATTTGGGTCTGTGTGTGGCAGCTGGGGGGAATTGGGTTTGTGTGGGGCTGTGAGGGGTGGACTTTAGGGGCTGAGAGCACCTACTTGGGGAGGCCATGAAATGGCCCCCCCCAAGTGGGAGCAGGCTGAGCCTTGGTGGGGGGTGGGAGGAGGGGTGGGAGAAGGGCCCCTGAGGGCTGGGGGGCATTTTGCATGCAAAATGCCACCCCTGGCAAAGGAAGCCTGCCTCTTCATTTTTTCCCCATAGGAAATAATGAAGAAAGATGAGCAGCAGCATGCTAACAATATGCTGCTCCTTTGCTTTCTTATGGGGAGGATGGGGGGACCTGATTTGGGGGGCCATAACATGGCCCCCCAAAGTCCAATCTGTCTGAAACTTGGGTAGTTGTTAGAGAAGGGTTAGAGGAAGGTCCCCACCAATTTTGGGCTTATTTGGTGGGAAAATGCCTCCTCCAGGCGTCCTGAAAGACGGAGGCATTTTCCCAAAAAAAAAACCCGAAAGAATGCCGAAAGAATGCCGAAAGAATGCCGAATCCCGAATCCCGAAAGAGATTCTTGTTTCGGCTTTCGGCTTTAACGGTAGAGAATCTTGTTTCGGGTAATCCCGAAACAAGAAAGCCGAAAGTTTTTTCCTTGCACACCCCTAGTCGGCACTGCTGATACTTTTAGATCTTACAGCAGCATTTGACGTGGTCAATCATAATCTTCTGACCCATTGCCTTGCCTATGTGGGGATTCGTGGAACAGCCCTGCAATGGCTGAACTCCTTCCTTGTTGCCAAGTAGGCCCCCTCCCCTGCTTTAAAGCCTGCTATGAACTGTGTTAAAGTTTCCTGCATTGCTGTTTTATTACTACACAAAGATTGCTTTACACGTGTGGGTGTTAATACACGTGTCAGTTTCCTGCCTGCGTGTCAATTACCTTGCTGCTGCAATAGACTGTGTAGTTCCCTGACTCCATGTTTGGATAACTGCACAAAGGACTCTTTTCCTGGGCAGCCCTGCCCTGACCTGTATCTGGACTTCCCAGTGTGCGTTTGGACTGTGTTACAAGTATGCCCCGTGCCTGCATTGCCATCTGCCACGGACCGTGCCTGTTCCCTGCTTTGGACTGTGTTTTAAGTGTTGTTCCCCCTGCCTCCATGGAAGCCTGCCTCATATGGACCCAAGCCGCTGCTAGCAGCTGGGCGCCTGCCGGGGAAACCTCCAGCGAGCCTGGCTAGGCGCTCCCTGGTCAGTTCCCGCCTGGAGCCTCCCGCGGGCCGGGTCCCCGAGCTTGCTCTCGCTACCGGGCAGCCTGCAAACCAGCCTCAGCTATGCCCAGCCGGCATCCATGTTCTCAGGCAGCCAGAAGACCCTGAAAGGAAGACTGCTTTGGGAAGCCATTTCGGCAAAGCGGGCACACCACGTCCGCAGCGAGAGTACCTCGCCCCGCTCTGCATATCTTAGGAGCCGCCCCAGAGAAGAGCTAAGTGCTGACCATCCCAAGCACTTGGAGAATGCATCTCAAAGAAACCTCTGCATTCCAGAGCTGATGACATCAGGACAAGCCTTGTCCACTGGAACATCCTTTCAGCCCACTTGGATTTCCCCCTCCCTCTTTTGTCCCCTCTTCCTGAGGTGTCACTTATCACAATCTGATTACCAAAGTGGCCCATCCAAGCCATTCAGTAACCCATTAGAACCTTTGTTTTAAACTGTGAGAACCACCAAGTACAGCACCAGCCCCAGGGTACGTTTTGGGGTATTTAAGCTGGTCTCCCAGACCACTCGGGGCTTAGGCCATTCCTATCCAGACCCCCCCCCCCTTGCTGTCTGTGGCTCAGGCCATTCCCTATCCAGACCCCCCCTCTTGCTGTCCGTGGCTTAGGCCATTCCTATCCAGACTTCCTTGCTGTCCGTCTGTGGTCCCAGTGCTGGCATTGGGCCACCCCCCTTGCTGCTGTATCTCTGCTTCGCTCCAGGATAAGTGAGTATTTCCCCTATCATCGTTGGGAACCCGCTAATGCGAACGTCTCTGTATTTCCTACTCTGTATTTCTTAGATCTTGTATGTTCTCTTGTATGCTTGTGCAAGTTTAGGCTTACGCCACACTAAATACACGTGTTTGGAACTTATTTGTTGTCTGCCTCTTTTTCACTAGAGTGTCTGGGATCGGGACCTCCGTATACATAGGTTATGATCCGCGCTTAATTTTAAGTTACAGACTGCTATAGCTAATTCCCCATTATAATAAAGAGCAGTTCTGGTAACATCCTTCACAATCTAGGACAGAGGGTGGCACTCAGGGAACAGATGTCTGCTTACCATTCTTTGGTATGTGGCATCCCTCAGGGGGCGATTCTTTCCCCGATGCTATTTAACATCTATATGTGCCCCCTTGCCCCGTTAGTCCGCAGCTTTGGGCTAGGTTGTCACTGGTATGCGGATGACACTCAGCTCTATCTGCTGATGGATTGTGTTATGACCTTTACTTTCTTTAGGGTAGATTTTTCTTTTAATCTATCCCCTAACCCTCTGGGTAGTCTGCTGCCACCCGGAATATTTTATTCCAAGATATTTTATTTAAATTTTCTCTTTGGTAACGTTCCTAAGCGTCAGGCTCCTTCGTGGTTCTATGTGGCCCTGAAGATAGGAATGGGATATAGCAATGACAGCTACACTGGGATATAGCAAAACAAAAATAAGCTTTTATTTATTCGAGAAGCGTATCGGTTTCATAAACGTAGTTCTCGGTTCTTAAAGTTACTTCATTTACTCTCATTCTTAATCGTGTAGTGTTTAGACTTCTTTCCCTCCAGGCAATACCTGCAAGGAGCCGATTCCATGGGAAAGGATCCTGTCTTATCTGCTGTTTCGACCTTGGCCAGCTCAGCGCACCTCTGAGAAGTTTTGCTGTATGAACTCGGGGGGGGAGGCTGGGCTCCGGGAGTGAGAAATGTAACAACCTTTGCTCTATGATTCATTCCTAGCAACGCTTTGCTCGGCCAGGATCTCTAATCCTGGAATATGCACATCTGGGTTTGAATGCTGTCTTTCACAATAAAACTTTTGAAATCAAAAGACCTCGTCTTCTTGCAGAAGGGAGTGAAACAGACTATCAAGTCTGAAATGCCATAGCCTGACACGTATCACTCACTCATCCATCTCCTTCACCCCCCACTCTTCACCTATCTCATCAAGCATTTAAAGATACATGCACACATTTACTTGGAATCATTACAGATGGCCAGTCCAATCTTGCTTTGGATTCCTTGGTCAAGGATCTTGAGGCTGTGACGGTATGGTTACATCAGAGTCGCCTGAAATTGAATCCCCTGAAGACAGAGGTTCTGTGTCTGGATCATGGGGCAATCGAGCTGGGAACCGGCTCCTAGCTGTTGATGGCGTACAATTGAAATCTTCCCTGATGGTGAGGAGTCTGGGTGTGACCTTGGATGCTACACTTTCAATGGAGGCCCAGGTCATGACTGTTGCCAGGTCTGCCTTTTCTCATCTTCGACAGGGCAGGCAACTGGCGCCCTATCTTTCACCACAGGACCTGGCCACAGTAATCCATGCAACGGTCACCTCCAGGCTAGACTACTGCAACTCACTCTATCCTGGACTGCCCTTGGGTCTGACCCGGAAGTTACAGCTTATCCAGAATGCAGCGGCACACATCCATACCGGAACACCCATCCAAGCGCACATTCATCATGTGCTGTGCCAGGTGCACTGGCTTCCAGTGGAGTTCCAGATCTGGTTCAAGGTGTTAACCTTGGTATTTAAAGCCCTTCATGGACTGGGACCTCCATACCTGTGGGATCGCCTCTTTCATTACGTCCCCTGCAGGGTGTTGCACTCTGCAGACAAGCAACTCCTGGTGGTCCCTGGCCCAAAGGACATCCATCTGGCCTCAACCAGGGCGAGGGCTTTTTCTGCCCTGGCCCTGGCCTGGTGGAATGCTCTCCCGCTGGAGATCTGGGCCCTGTGGGACCTGTTACAGTTTTGCAGGGCTTGTAAAACGGAGATGTTCTCCTGGGCCTTTGGCTGAGTGCCAGCGAGTGTCCTTCTTCTTCCATCTAAGACCACCATTTCTTCCGGAGCTGCCCTCAGCCATCTGCCATGGCTGTATACGGACTCCCAATATTTGTTTAAATAGCCTGCTCCTGGACTATTTTAATTATTTTTAAAAAAATATTATTGATTTTATGTTTCTGTGATTTTAATGTATTTTTTAATGTTGTTAGCCACCCTTAGCCCATCTGTGAGGAGGGCAGGGTATACATCAAATAAGTAAATAAATAAATAAATAGAAAAGTTACGGTGAGCTTTTGAGCTGCTTGATGTCTGTGGACAGGACCATTTAGGGGGTGCTCAATAGGTTTTCTCAGTTGCATTTTTTTCAAGAAAGTAATCTGTATAAAACTATGCCCCTCTTGAGGTCTTTGCCCAAGGCGGCTGCCTAGTTGGTCTAATGGTAGCATTGGCCCTGTCTATAGTTATGGCAAACAGAAATGGGGAAAGGGGACAGCATTGTCTAGTTCCCCTTGCTATATGGATATCTATTGAATGTACATTGTTAGTCCTAACTGTAGCTTTTGGAGAAAGATAAAGAGCATTAATGGCATTTTAGAATTGGTCGCCAAAACCCATTTTTTGAAGTAAAAGTTTTAGATATGGTATTTCCACTTAATCAAATGCCTTCTCTATATCAAAGGCCAGAAGTAATGCAGGGGTTTTGTATGCTTCACAGAAATTAATTATAGTTAAAGTGTTACGTGTATTGTCTGGTCAAGGTGAATGTAGTTGATTATTTAAATTTAGACAATGTTTTGGCAAATATGCTTGTAAAGATCTTTTGGTCTTGATTCAGTAAGGGTATTGGTTGAGAAGATTTAGTGTAATATGGTTGTCCTTTTTTGGAGTAACTACTATTTCAGCCTCTGACCAAGATAGAGGGATGCTACCTCCTAACATAACAGAGTTGCATGTGGCAGTTAGTGGAGTTGAAAGTAGGTGAATGTATTTTTTTGTAAAAATTTGGCAGGGAATCCATCCCTGTCTGAAGCTTTGTTATTTTTTTCAAGGATTTGATAGTGACTGTGGCATCTCCTGTTGTGACTGGCTGGTCCAGATATTGTTTATGTTCTTGTGAGTCTTTTTCCAAATTTCCTGTGATGATAAATAATTTAAAATATGATTAGTGTCAGGATTGTCTGATGTACAAATGGTTTGGTAGTATTCAGCAAATACATCGGCTAATTTTACAGAATTAGTTTGAGTTTTTCCTGGGTGCCTTTAATAGCTTGTATAGAATGTGAGGAGGTTTTTTCCTCTAATTTTCATGCCAGCAAGTTTATAGATTGGGTGGCCTTTTTTGTGTTCATCTTCTAGTTTTCTTATTCTAGATATCATTTCATTTCTAATGTTTTCTTTTTGCTCTTCATGACAGGAGGCAACGGAGATTAATTTCCCTCTAAGTACCACTTCCATAGCATCCTACACGTGGATTTGAGGAATGCCACATAGTTTGTTTCTATTGTTTAATTTCTACAGAGACTTCAGAAGAAATTTATTTGTTAAACAAAAGTGATTTATTTAGTTTCCAATTTGTTTGATGTCATTTATTCTCAGTGTACATTCTGTCCAAGCATAGTCTGTCCACAACTTGTCACCAATCCTTGATGTAAGAGTTTGACTAATTAATTTAGGAGATAAGAATATGTCATTTAAATATGTAATTTAGAAGATAAGAATATGTAATCAATCCTTGTGTATATATTGTGGATAGAAGAGAAGTATGTATAGTCTGTTACCAGTGGGTTTTGAAGATGTCACTAGATCAATAGATAAAGACTAAGAGCCATTAATTGATCTTAGCAGCTTAGTAACTGTATTGTTAATTTTAATTGCTTTGACACGATAGGCAGTAAAATTTAAAAGGTCATTCAGAGAGGAGTGATACAAATGTTTACTGCTGACACATTGATTTACCCATGCTGAACGAAAGCAGAATTGAAAGCCAAGAGAATCAAGTGTACTCTGCATGAAGACAGCTCGTCAGGTTGTTTTGATCTACAAGCAGCTCTCCACACTGAAAGCAGTGAAAGCAGCTTTCTCAGTAATCATGCTTTGCGGTATTATCCAATACAATTTTTAAAGTTTGTATATGTACACTCACACATTATGCAATGCATTTATATTTTGTATCACTTTCATATTTATCAAAATACTTAATTTCACAGGTCAAGGGATGGTGTCATGGAAATATAAATAATAATAATAACTGTGCTTATATACCGCTCTTCTACACATATTAGTGCCTCACCCAGAGCAGTGAACAAGTTAGTGTTATTCTTATCCCCACAATGGAGCTGGGGCTGAGAGGAGTGGCTGACCCAAGGCCACCTACTGAGCTCATGTCAGTAGTGGGATTCAAACCAGTAGACTGCTGATTATGGTTTAGAACACATGCTTCGTGAAACATATGCATTCTAAATAACCCTGTATGAACATCACTGTAGTTCTTTTTCTAGTATGGTGTATAACTGGTGCTTTATCTTTGACAGCCAATTAAAAATAGTGAACAGTATCAGATACATGTTCTGTAATTGTTAGCAGAGACCAAGGATGATCTGGTCATGTAACTTTTCTTGTCATTTTTACTATCCATATCTCTTATTTTGCAGCTGGGCATAGTGGTACTTTTGGCTAGGTAGAATGTCACATGATTGGAAATAGTAAAAAAGAATTAAATTATGATTGGTTTGATATTTATCTTTGTTAACTTATGAAAAGATCTTAGATTTCTGCATAAGATATATAAAAATGGTAACCCAAATAGCAGATCAGGGTTTTGGCCAAAAGAAATCTCATGAAGATCTAGGCAGGAAACTTACCCTTGTAATATGTGCCACGGTAACTTGAATGCATTTCATCGTTAATCTGACTGAGTTAGATTTCATTAAGAAATGTTAGGAAACTTAATTCTTGTTGTGTTCATCTGTTCTATTTTTCTATGTTTTATTTAAATAAACATTTATATTTTGATACCTCACGTAATGAAAACGACTAGCGTTTGTTAATGAAAGAAGCCATTAAACTCTTAGGAGGAGTCTGTCTCCTGGTTGGTAGAGTGCAACAAAAACATACATCCCGTTTATTTTGTACTGAAAAGCAGTTTCTCTAAAACAGAGAAACGTGTTTTCAGTTCTCACTTGAAGGTTTCAAGCTGCTCAGGATTTAAGATAAAACCTTCAACCCATCTCTACCGAGTATTTAATACTTTTTACTTAATGTTTAAAAGTTATGTTTAATATTTATGCCTAATATGATTATAGAAGCAATACTGTTTGAATTTTCTATAAACTTATTTGAATTGGATTGTTAGTAAAATTACAATTTTATGAATTTTTTACCATTTTATAACATTACAACTTTGTACCAAAAAAGTTTTGCATGTAGAAGAGGTTGCCAAAAATAAAATTCCCCATCCCCATCCCCATCCCCATCCCCATCCCCAGACGAAGACGAAGACGAAGACGAAGACGAAGACGAAGACGAAGACGAAGACGAAGATGAAGACGAAGACAGCCGGGTCCCTGGGGGTCGCGGCTGCGCCGCTCCCCCCGATGCCCCCCGCCCCGCCTCATCTGGAGGAGATCCAACAGATAATGGGCTAATATGCAAGTACAAGCAAGCAGCAGGAGGCAGCACCACAGTGAAGCCAAGGACTATTGCTGCCTGTCTCCCTCGGCTCGTCTTTGCCACACTTGCCTCATCATTGGTCATCTGTGGCTGTGTCCCAAATAGAGATAGAAACGTTCCTTGGAGCATCCAGCCAGGTAACTCCTCTTCGCCTGAGGCTAAGTCCCAGGCTACCAACAGATAATTGTTGGGGTGGAAGGAAGCGAAAAACATGGTCTGGGTGTGCTTTCAGTCCCGAGTCTGCAGAAAACTGCAGTCTGTTTTGTGCTGTTCCGTGAGCATATTGGCATAGAAAGGGTTAATTGAAGGGTGCCAGTCCAGAGTTTTCATTTCTAAAATATTGTTCTGGAGTGTCTCTAACACATCCCACTGTTTTTTGTGGCACTTGCATTTCTTTAGTGCCCGTTCCGGGCTGTTTTGTGCTGTTCCGGGAGCTTTTTGTCTCATTTTAGTCTCATTTTGGCTTTTACCCTGTCGCCAAATGATGCTAGGTCCTTCCTTCATTGACGACCCGACCATCCGTCTCACGTCAATGAGCGACCTGGAGAACATCGTGCTTGCTCTCCTCTCCCTCATTTCTCTAGGCCTGGAGCCCCACTGCCTCAGTGTAGGCAAAGATATCAGGGGTTCCGTTGCCGCCCGTGGTCGAGCTCCCAAGTCCCTCCGGACGTCCTGGGTACCAACTCTCTCGGGTACGAGGGGATACACTGTAGCAGGACCAGACTCCGTTCCCCCCGGAACGGGTTGATTTATTGTAGTAGGTTCCACTCCTTCCGTACTGGAGACATAAGGATCAAACAAAGGGTCCCTGTCGGGCTCGGCCTTGGTATCCGTCTCCTCCAGCCAAGGCATTGGAACAGAGGTGATTCGTAACAAAATGTCAGACTGTGGCTTGCTAAAAGTTGCAACTCAGCCTGCCTCTTGCAATAAGACAAAAGTCCCTTGGTTTCAAAAGGCTTTACTGGAGATAAACAACCATTAGAGTACACATTCCAAGATACACAGATCTTAGCTGAACTAGGAAATTGTTACGAATGCTAAGCAAAGGCTGAGGTACAGAATAAGCGGTTCCCTGCAGGCCCCATCCTCCCCCACAGTTCTCAAAACAAATGGCCCAAGGGTGAGAAAGTGAAAGTTTCTCAAGGGTGTCGGAAAGACAGATATATGTAGACACAACATTCCTCTTCTCTCTGTAAGCTTCCATCAATAGGCTTCCCGCCTGCAAAAGAAACACTTAATACACTGACAAGATTAAAATGGAGTCTCTTTGGTTTAAACACAATCAGAACCTGACAATATAAGCTCTCATGGTATTGAGCAAGTTGATTTTATTCCCCTTCTTTTTTCGTTCAATTGATGATCAGCTGCTCTCAACATTCCATTTTTTCCTTATGATTAACTTATTAAGTCTTTTTTTTTTTTTTGCATCCCTGTGGACTACACCAAGAATGTAAAGATCCTTACCTTCTTCGTTGGTGGCCCAGGTTTGCTGTTGTTATGACTGGCATGGGGACAAACACTTTATTATTTGATATAGTGAAGGAATTAAGCTTAGAATTTTGACAAAAAGTCAGTTCGCTATGAAAATCCAAAAAGGGTCTTACTGAGATAATATTGGTAGTTAAATGAAAAACTATACTGACTTTATGTACAATTAAAGGGAGATTCAGAAAACAACAGCAACATAATTACATGTTGGAAATTTCCACTATTTTCCAAAAGGGTTGTCTAATCCTGCTGTGAGGCAAAACTATCCATCCATCAACTCCCGCAGATCAGTCTGCACAAACATGACAATTGTTTGTCTCTGGAGAAGAGCTGAAGCACGGCAGAAAATGCTTAACCAGAAATAACTTTTAGATTATTCACATTGACATGTCATGTTCTATGCTTCAGAGAGAGTAACCAGGAAGTATCACTGATAGTTGTGTAGAAGGGGAAGCTGTAGCAGGGGCAAGTTGTCACCATGAGCATTTAAGGTGATTCTGGATAGAGATGGGCATGAACAGCAATATGAATGAAAAAAAGCCACGAACAGCCCGATCGGCTGTTCATGAGCAAGCTGTTCGCAATGCGCCATTTTAAATGAACAAGTGGTCGTTTCAAGTCCCGTTCATTATGTTCATCCTCCGTTCGTGAAACCAGACAGTCAGGTGCCTTACATCAATTCCCTTGGCAATGGAGGAAGGGACTGTTTGAACTCTGTCTGTACTCCTTCTGTTGTCCTGGAAACCTCAATCTAAGCCCAACTTAGCTTGATAGGCAGGTCTACCTTCCAAGTGTGGAGCTCTAAATTGGTGACATGGGAGCAAACACCAGGGGGGGAGGTCTTCTGTAGCCATGGGAACACCTATCGCATCCCTCCAAACCCTGTTAGGCAGTTCTGACCATTCAATGCACCACATACAGCTGGTGTGTTTGGGCGGCAACAGCCTCCGCACCACGCAAAATGCAGACAGCAGCATCTGCCACGATGCCATGCTGTCCCCATCTGGTGGATGTATTTTGTGGTCTCTGACCCACCGGTGTGTGTGTGTGTGTGCAAGGCCTCCTCGTATGCCACAATGTCTTGCTAGAGGGTGTTCTTAGCAGATTGTTTCAGAGACATTTGGTTATGTGGTGGTAGCCAAGTCCATCAACTGCCTCCCCGAGCCCACCAGGTGGGGCGGCCACCGACATTGCCCATCTCCCTGTCTTGGTGACACTGGCCTCTCCTAGGACTAGTGGGCAGGCACATGGGGGGTAGTGCCAGCATGCGGCCAAGCCCCCCTCCCCCTACAAGGGAGGCAGGCCAACACCACCTCTGTGAGCCCACCAGGGATCTGGGGTCCATCTCTTGAAACAGGGCCAAAGTTAACTGATGGCTCCTATTGTATCAAATGGGAGTTTCCTGGGGGCGCCGGCTTTGGGAATGTATAACTCCAGGATGCATATTGCAATCTTGACCAAACTTGGCTGATGGATAGCTACAAAGTAGCCACCCTGGAAAGAATGTCCAATAAAATAAAACCCAGGGTCCAATAAAATAAAACGTCCAATAAAATAAAACCCAATAGAAGACCAAGACGAAGACCAAGACGAAGACCAAGACGAAGACCAAGACGAAGACCAAGACGAAGACCAAGACCGAAGACCGAAGACCGAAGACCGAAGACCGAAGACCGCCGGGGGTCGCGGCTGCACCGCTCCCCCCCGACGCGCCCCGCCCTGCCTCCGGCGGGCCGGGGGCCCCCGGGGGTCGTGGCTGCCCCAAAATTGGGGTACCGATCCTACCCAGACGGAGAAAGCCCTGTTAACCAAGAAGAAATCAACCAAATACCAAAAGAATACCGAGCATTTCTTCAAGCCTTCACTGAAGAAGAAGCAAATGCTTTACCCCCTCATAGGAGGACAGATTGTGCAGTAGAAATCCTCCCAGGAGCCACTCTGCCCATGGGCAGACTATATTCAATGAGTCCTATAGAAAGAGAGGAACCACGCAAATTTATTGATACCAACTTGGAAAGAGGATTTATCCGACCTGCTAATAGTCCTCATGCAGCCCCAGTACTGTTTGTAAAGAAAAAGGATGGGGTGCTAAGACTGTGTACTGATTTCAGAGGACTCAATGCTGTCTCCTCCACGAACGCTTACCCAATTCCCCTCATCAGAAATTTGCTCAACGTCATGGCCCAAGGTAAGATCTTTACAAAATTGGACTTAAAAGATGCTTACTTCCACGTTCGTATAAGACAGGGGGATGAATTGAAAACCGTGTTCAATACGCCCTTAGGGCAATATGAATATTTGGTCATGCCCTTTGGCCTGTCTGGAGCACCTTCGGTTTTTATGTCCATGATCAATGAAGTTTTACATGATTTTCTATATAAAGGGGTGGTTGTTTATCTAGATGATGTGTTAATTTATTCAGAAACGGAAGAGGAACATGTGAAATTAGTACAAGTATTAACCACCCTCATGCACAATAAGCTACCCATCAAATTGTCCGAATGTGAATTTCACAAATCTGAACTCAGTTATTTAGGATAACTCCAAAGATGGGCTAAAAATGGATCCAGGCAAAATTAAAGCTGTACAAGAATGGCAACCCCCCCGTCCCTACCCGTAGAGAACTGCAATCCTTCCTGGGGTTTGCCAATTTCTATCGAGAATTTATAGAGAATTTTGCCCAAATAACTCTTCCCCTCACAGAATTACTAAAAACAAAGAACAAAGGGGAACAAGCCAAGAAACCCACATCCAAATTAATGTGGACTCCAGAATGCCAATTGGCCTTTAAAGCAACAATTTGTATCGGAACTAGTTTTGCAGCACCCCGATGAAAATCGCCCATTTATTGTGCAGGTAGACGCCAGCGATACGGCGATAGGGGGAGTCCTCTTGCAAAAAGGGGAAGACAATGGCCTTAAACCTTGTGCTTATCTCTCACACAAATTCTCAGAATCGGAGAGAAATTGGAATGTCTGGAAAAAGGAAGCGTTTGCAGTCAAGGCAGCACTCTCCTCTTGGAGACATTGGCTGGAAGGGGCCCGTCATCCTTTCGAAGTGTGGACAGATCACAAAAATTTAGAAGCATTGCGTAGCCCCAGGATATTGCATGCCAAACAATTAAGATGGGCCGAATATTTTTCCAAATTTAATTTCACCCTACAGTTTTTGCCTGGCAAAACTAATTTTTTAGCTGATGCTCTGTCGCGCATGCCACAACTAAAAAGCAAATGGGAGGAAACAGTAGACACAGTATTTTCACCAACACAACTCGGAGGTGTGGTAACAATGCGCAGTCGCGCAGCACAGCATACTCAAGCGGATCAGGGGTGGAGACAAAAACTAAAAAGCGAAGTGGAGAAGGAGGGGGAGGATATACCCAAAGAAAAACTATCTCAATCTGAACAAGGGGAATGGCTATGGAACGATCGTTTTTATGTACCAGCTAGCCTAAGAAAAGAAGTGTTGCAGCGTTGTCATGATGCCCCAACTGCTGGCCACTATTAAAAACACTATTTAAAAACACTTCATTTGTTACAAAGACAATTTTGGTGGCCAGGTTTACGCAAAGATGTTTCCCAGTATGTTGCGTCCTGCCCAACTTGTCTCAGTGCCAAGACTAGAAAAGGAAAGCCTCAAGGACTGTTACAACCCCTTGAAACCCCAACCAGACCTTGGGAAATCATTTCTATGGACTTTATCACTGATCTCCCTCCCTCAAAGAACCACACCTGTATACTAGTCGTGGTGGATTTATTCTCAAAACAAGCCCACTTCATTCCTTGTACCACCATACCTTCTGCAAAGAAATTGGCGGACATTTTTATGAAGCATATTGTAAAATTACATTCTTTTCCATCAAAGGTGATATCTGACCGCGGCGGACAGTTCATTGCCAACTTCTGGCGGGAGCTTCTCCAGCTTATGGGAGTGGAACAAGGACTTGGCTCCATCCATCATCCACAAACCGACGGACAATCGGAAAAAACTAATCAAATATTAGAACAATTCCTCTGCTGTTATATTAATTTTCAACAAGATAACTGGGCTGATCTGTTACCTTTGGCAGAATTTTCCTATAACACAGTGTGCATGCCTCTACAGGGGAAACGCCCTTCAAAGTAGTTTATGGTTATGATTTTAAACCTTTTCCTTTTGAAGCTCTACCCCCTCCAGCAGCGCCTACCTACTTTGATTGATGACCAGATCCACTATGAAGTGCAACAGATTCTGGATTCCAAGATTCGACACAACAAGTTGTTTTACCTTATTAGACGGAAGGACTTTGACTCTGGGCATGATGAATGGATAGAATCTATCCATATTCGTGCCCCTAAATTGTTGAAAGCTTTTCATACTCAATAACCTCTTAAACCTGGGGGAGGAGCATTTTAGACGGGGCAGAATGTCAGGTTCTGATTGTGTTTAAACCAAAGAGACTCCATTTTAATCTTGTCAGTGTATTAAGTGTTTCTTTTGCAGGCGGGAAGCCTATTGATGGAAGCTTACAGAGAGAAGAGGAATGTTGTGTCTACATATATCTGTCTTTCCAACACCCTTGATAAACTTTCACTTTCTCACCCTCGGGCTGTTTGTTTTGAGAACTGTGGGGGAGGATGGGGCCTGCAGGGAACTGCTTATTCTGTACCTCAGCCTTTGCTTGGCATTCGTAATAATTTCCTAGTTCAGCTAAGATCCGTGTATCTTGGAATGTGTTCTCTAATGGTTGTTTATCTCCAGTAAAGCCTTTTGAAACCAAGGGACTTTTGTCTTATTGCAAGAGGCAGGCTGAGTTGCAACTTTTAGCAAGCCACAGTCTGACATATATAATGCTTGAGAGGGATTTTGGACAATGAGGTAGGATTTTTACATTATTCCTTCTTCCTTGAAAGCCCCTAGCATTTTAAACTGCTTAATCATCAACAGATAAGATTACCAGTTCCCTGGTGGGAGAAAGGAATCACCTGCTCCCAGAGTCTACCCCCTCCACCGCTCACCTGGCTAGAAGGAAGGAAAGTGCAGGGAATGGGCCCTGGAATAATAACAGGATGCAGAGCAAACTTCACATACTAATACAGATTGAGAATCACTGCTTTAAAGTTGTGTTTAGTCTTTTAAGAGTTGCTTTTGCTGTCTGACAGCCAGTTTTATTCATGTGGGCAGGTGGGATGACATAGTTACTTCTCACACCACAGCCACTCCTCTGTAAGCATCAGTAGAACTGGTGTGACAAAAATCCATGGGGCTTAACCACCTTTATGCTTCTTGATTAGACTGTAGTATTACTCTGATAATGTTACCAGAGTAGCTAGCATAGAATCAGGGGTGCTTAACTATGTACAAGTTCAAACAGTTTGGTCCTTGGTCTCCCTCTCTCAGGGAGACCACCAAATTCTTAATTTGACCATGGGCTGTGAGGCTTTTGCAAGCTATTTTGCAGGCAAAATCTTGTTCCTTCGCCGTGGCCTGCCACCCACTGTTGATACAGTAAGGGAACTGGAGACCCCTTGGCTGTCTTCTGGGTCTGTATTAGATCATTTCAGGCTGCTCTCCTGGGATCAAGTTGACAAGATCCTGCAGGGGATGAGGCCAACCACCTGTCCTCTGGACCTCTGCCCATCCTGGCTGGTGAAGGCCAGCTTGGAGGAGCTATGGGACCATTTGGAGGCCATTGTTAACATCTCCCTGAGCACTGGGGTTTTTCCTGGAGCATTAAAGGAGGCAGTAGTGCAGCCCCTCCTGAAAAAACCATCTTTGGACCCCACCGAGCCGTCCAGTTACTGCCCAGTGTTGAACCTCCCATTCCTGGGCAAGGTGATTGAGAGGGCAGTGGCGGTACAACGGCAGAAATTCCTCAGTGATACTGTAGTCCTAGACCCATTCCAGCCCGGCTTCTGTCTTTGCCATGGGACGGAGACAGCCTTGATTGCCCTCACAGATGACCGTCGCAGGCATCTGGATCAAGGCGGGTTGGCTCTGCTTGTGTTACTCGATCTCACAGCAGCATTTGACATAGTCGACTATGACTTGTTGGCCAGCCGCCTCACCGACGTGGGGATTAGGGGGACAGCCTTACAGTGGCTGGTCTCCTTTCTCCAGGTTTGGGGGCAGAGCGTGGCATTCTGGGGTGATCTATCGCCCCATCATCCTTTGGTGTGTGGGGTTCCACAAGGAGCAATACTCTCCTCGATGTTATTTAACATCTACATGCGCCCCCTCGCCCAGTTGGTGCAGAGGTTTGGTCTGGGTTGTCATCAATATGCAGATGGCACCCAGCTTTTTATGTTGATGGATGGATGGCCAGACACAGCCCTGGACAATCTGGCCAGAGCTCTGGATGCTGTGACGGCATGGTTGAAACAGAGCAGGCTGAAACTGAACCCAGTGAAGACGGAGGTCCTGCAGCTGGGACGGGGGCTGCCAGATGTTGGGATCCAGCTCCCTGCCCTGGATGGGACACCACTGGCAACTTTGCCAGTGGTGAAGAGTCTGGGCGTGCTCCTGGATGTCTCCCTGTCGATGGAGACCCAGGTCATGGTGGTTGCCAAGTCTGCATTTTTCCATCTCCATCAGATCAGGCAACTTGCCCCTTACCTGACGCTCCAGGAACTGGCTACAGTGACCCATGCAACGGTCACCTCCAGGCTAGATTACTGTAACTCACTTTACACTGGGCTACCCCTGGGCCTGATCCAGAAACTACAACTGGTTCAGAATGCGGTGACACGGGTCCTGACCAGTCTATCCTACCAGTCACATATCACACCTGCCTTGCGCCAGCTGCACTGGCTTCTGGTTGAATTCCAAATCAGGTTTGAGATGTTGGTTCTTACCTTTAAAGCCCTGAGCGGGTTGGGACCAGCATATCTTCGGGACCGCCTCTCCCAGTATGTTCCCTGGAGACTGCTTCGATCAGCGGATAAATGTTTACTGGTGGTCCCCGGCCCTAAGGAAGCCTGCCTCACTTCAACCAGGGCCAGGGCCTTTTCACTCCTGGCCCCAGCCTGGTGGAACGCTCTGTCAATGGAAACCCGGGCTCAGTGGAACATATTATCGTTCCACCGGGCCTGTAAAACAGAGTTGTTCCACCAGGCATTCAGTGATTGAAGGGGGTGGTGCCATGTCGGCCTCCCACCTTTGGAGTTGGGGGTTCTCCCCACCATTGCACTTTAATGTACTTGGTTAATTTATTATATTATTGCTTATTGTATGTTGATTTTAGAATTATTGTTTTCTTGTTTTTATTGATTTTGACTGTTGTTCACCACCCAGAGCCCCTGAGGATGGGTGGTTTATAAATTGAAATAATTAAAAAAATTATGTCCTCCTTGCAAGTATCATCTTAAGAGCTGACACTTAACAGGACTATTCATCTGCAACCAGATGTCTCAAATGTGTCCAGCAGCTTTCTCATTTGTCTCCCATCACCACAATCTCTGCTGCCACCTCCAACTTATTTCTTTGTTTGTTTGAAACATTTATTAGCTGCCTTTCCACTTTAGAGGAACTTACTCAAGGCAGCTTACAATATAAAACAGAAAGCAACATAACAATACATGAAAAGCACAGTAAAAAACACTGATGCATAAAAAACTGGCTAAACAAAAGCCATCCTAAATAAAACAATCTTCAGCAGCCTCTTGATGGGAGAGAGTGAGGGGCCAGGTGCAATTCCCCGAGGAGGTTGTGCTATAATCATGGGGATACCACTGAAAAGACCATCTCTTATGTACCTACCAACCATGTTTCTTCAGTTAATTGGACAGTTAGGAGGGCCTCTCCCTGTGATCTTAACTCTCAGGCAGGAATGTAGGGGAGAAAATAGTCCTTTAGATACCCTGGTCCCAAGCCATGTACGGCTTTAAAGAATAGGGCCAACTTCTAACCTTGGGCCCTGGAGTAGATTGGTAGCCATTGTAATTGCTGCAATAGCAGGGGCAAATGTTCCCAGTAGCTGTCCCCAACCAGCCCAAAATGCACATTTTTAAAAGGAGGAGGTAGTGATTTACTTTTTATTGAGACTAATTTGATATCTCTTTGCAACTTACTCTGACATTATAGCTCACTATGGAGCATTTGGATTCCGGACTGAGTTGTACATTCACACATAGCCTCATGGGAGTTGTAGTTTATTACCCATTCACAAGTCAATTGTCTTTTAAACTCAAAACTTGTTGCCAAGCAGCCCCCCCTCTCCTGCTCCAAGGCCTGCCATGAACTGTGTTTGGGGTTCCTGCATTGCTGTTTTAGTGCTACACCAGAGACTGCCTTGCACATGTGCACTTTAATACACATGTCTGTTTCCTGCCTGTTTATTATCTACCACGGACTGTGTCTGCCTCCTACCCTTGCTATGGACTGTGTTGTACGTGCTGTTTCCTGCCACCATGGAAGCCTGCCTCACCTGGGCCCAAGCTGCACTGTTAGCAGCCAGGTGCCGGACAGGGAGACCTTCAGCGAGCCTGACCAGGCACCCTCTGGCCAGTCCCTGCCTGGAGCCTCCTGCGGGCTGGTCACCCAGCTTGTCCTCGCTACCAGGCAGCCTGCTAGCAAGCCCCAGCCATGCCCAGCCAGCAACCATGTCCCCAGGCAGCCAGAAGACCAGCCTGAACAGCCTGCTGAGAGAAGCCATTTTGGAGAAGCGAGCAGACCACGTCTGCAGAGGCAAACCTCGCCTTGCTTTGCATATCTTAATAGCCACCCCGGAGAAGAAGCTAAGTGCCGACCATCCCAAGCACTTAGAGAATGCATCTCAAAGCATTGTGTTTCCTAGCTCTTGTGTGTAACCTTGTATGCGTGTGCTAGTTCAGGCATACGCCACATTATTTAGTAAACCACATTATACTGTTATTTAGTCTGCCTCTTTATTGCATGAGCATCTGGAAAGGGACCCTGGTATACAATTGGTTAAGATCCGCACTAAATTTAGTTCCAGACTGCGAGCTAATTCCCCATTCAAAAAGCAGTTCTGGTAACAAACTACTAAAAGGAATATGTCTTGGGATTTATTGCAGTTCAGTGCCCCTGCAAACAATGCCTGTGCATTAACTAAAAGGAAAGGAATGACAGATCCATGAGCCCGTAGTATGAGCTGCTACCTACCTTACAGCTGCAAAGCTGCTCAATGTGACATTCAAGTCATACATTAAACAGCAACATCATCGAGGTATGCTTGCCTGGTGGACTATGTTTGGTTTCTCGGAATTGCTGCATGAGATTACGCAAAAGTGAATACCAACGAGTAAAGAATATTTGAATCTGCACTCAGATGCTGGTTTGTATTCTCTTTCAGCTGTGTTGTTTCTATGCAATATGAATTAAAACTGAAGTATCATCATTATACTGGGCAAGTTATATTCTTCATTTTTAAAGATATACAGTGGCAGTATAGATCAACAAGGCACGTGCATTATATGTGGGTGGTCACAATATAGTCTCTGCCTGCTTCTGCCTGCATTATTCTCCTTCAGAATGTAAAGAACAATCCTTCTTTGCAGATAGGAAAGGCACTTATACTGACAGGCACTTGTTAGTGCTGTGTGCTGACTCGGGCTTGGGCTTCTGACAGGAAAAGCAACATGCAGATTTATAGGATGTATACAAGATTTGTGCTGGACTCTGGCCACTGTGAACATTATTTTTTATTATTGTTATAAAACGATATCATAAAATGTTAGTAATACAAGGACCTAGACTATTTTGAAGGAAGTAACATTGCCAGAAACAATGGATGTGGCATTCCTAGACCTTTTTAAAGAGGAATTTTCAAGGGTATATTTAAGCCTTGTTTTTATTTAGTCATTGCTTCTGTGTGCTGCACTATTTTATTTTCCCTTTTCAGCTTGACCCACTCTCATTTGCAGTGGACACTTTATCAAAAACCAGGTTGGGGCCAGGACTGATTAGCTAACCCTGGAGAAGGTAAACGGGCCAATATTATACAGACAATCTCAAAATGGAGAAAGTAGGAAGCCCATTTAGAGATACCCCCATAATTAACTGTCCACTAATCAGATCTCATGCTTTATTTGAAGGAACTCACAGCATTCATGGCCATAAATCAATTTTCCTTTGAAATCTGAAGGGGGAGATAAACATCTGGAATTCAGAAGAAACCCCAAAGAGTTATAGGTCCAAAAGCAGCAAAAATCATTGGTGCAAAAAAGGCCTGTACCTACATACAATTCAGAGAATAATTTGTATTAAATGGTGTGATGCACCGGCATGAGACACTACGCCAGAGAGGCAGGGTGGAGGCAGCAGGGCAGAGGCAGCGGGGCAAGAGCTTAAAAAGGAAGATGCGCAGGAGAGAGGGGGTGGGCATTGGAGAACGGAGAGGTGGAAGATGGAGAGAGAGAGCTGGGAAGGATTAAGAAGGCTGTGCTGCAAAGTCAAGGCAGCAGCAAGCAGCAAGGCTAAGAGAAGAGACAGCAGGGACAGAAGTCCAGTGTCAGAGAGCCAGGGAGGAGGGAGGCAACCGAGAATGTCTTCTCAGGCATGCCGTTACAGCCTACCAGCCTGATAAACTGGCGGGCGAGTAACACCAAAGGAACACAGGTGAAGGGAACAGTGGAAACACACGAGGTCAGAAAGTCCAGTCAGGCCTGGGATGAGCTGTAAGACTGCAGCCTTCTATTAAAGGGACAGCATCTACTCTGAGGCCACTGCACCAAACCTCACAAATGGAAATATGATATTCTAAAGGTATGTAGTTATCCCTAATACACAGGGAGAAACGTGTGCTCAAGTCACTGAAAACATGCTATTTGGTCCGGAAAATATGGATCATGGCTATGGTATTGAAGAATGGAGATTTATCTTCTCCTTCTTGTATCATTTTCTTGATTCTGTGGGAAGTAGATTTAATGAAGGAGATTTCACGTACCTCTATGTGCCTTTTACTATTGTCATGCACTTTTATTATTCTCAGGAGCTAATGTAGTATTTGTAATGCAACTTGCAAGAAAATGAGACTTGAAACAAAAGGCCAAAGCAGAATGTATGTAATACATGTGAATCACTGTGAGAAGTGAGATCAGACACTGTGAAGCTTGCTACCAGGTAGATTGCACTTGCCAGACACCTGTTTCTGACTTGATACAGAAACCTCTTTGTAAAACTGCTTATGCAAAATGTTGCAATGAAAGAATGGGAAAGAAGAATGTGTTACCGAGAGGAAAAAGCGAGCTGCAAGTTAATTAGATTAAAAGAACCTTTCAAGGCTGGGAGGAAACCACAAAGCAGAGGAATGGGTGCTGAATGTAACTTAAAGTGCATTCCTAGGGAAGGGAGAGTGTTCCCCTCCCACGGAACCCAGAGAAATATTCCCTGCTTGAAACCCACAAGGTTGCCAAAAGTGACATTGGGGCGCCTTTGCTAAATGTTACATGGAGCAGAGGAATGGGCAAGAATGAAAAGCCTATGAAAGAGATGTGTGGGAAAGGAAGGGAGATGTTCCTTCTAGAGACAGACCAAGGACAGATAAGACAAGTAATGGCAATTGGGTAATATTGTAATTGTGCTGTTGACCTAAGTTGTGTCTTCCAATAAGAATACCCCTGGACACTTGTATCATGAGAGGTGGTTGCCCACTTGAGCCAATGGGGGCCACTGTATTTTCTGAGCCAATAGAATAACAAATATTATAATTAATCAAAAGGTATTAATTGCTTTGCATTGCTATTGTAGCTTTGATAAGTGTTGGACACGAGGAGGCCTTTTACTCTCTGTGTAACCATCATTCCTCCATCATTTAATAAACAGTTATAGACTGCTTCATCCTCAGGACGTCGCGTCTGTCTCTTATGGCTGAGGGACATTCGAATTACAAGTTGTGTGGAACAAACCTGGGGGCTCTTCCAAAACTTAAGCTTAGGAAGCAATTTCCAGTCTTGGAAATGGAGTTATGAGAGAATGGGAAAGAGTTAAACCCCTCTTCTCCACAATCATGGTCTCATCCATAACTGGAGTATAATTATGGAACTCTAATGTCAAACAAAGCTTGACCAGCATCTCTAGCCTCATATCTCCAAATATCTCATCAGAGAAAAACAGCCCCAACACTTCAGTAAGTGTACTAAAAACAAATGTGGTATATGGACTTGCAACTATTTGTGTGGTATCATAACACAGGAAAGAAATTAAATAAACCCAAAACATATATACAAGGAATCAAGGTCAGAAGTATTTGTAGGGGGAAGGTGCTTTTTATAGAGAACAGTTTGATAGAGTACTCCTTCTCCCAGCAATTTACTACAGCCCACGCTGTTAATCATCATCCAAAGGTGCCTGAGGGGGAAAATGGTCTTTTTGAAATAGGTAGTGAAAAAGTAACAAATGCTTGAGGACGGAAGAAATAATCTCAAAATCATTAAATTCCCTAGCAACAGCCCACTCTTTCGAAAGGTTTGTTCAGTGACCACTGCAGAGAGAGAGTCATGGGGGCAAGAAAGTACAGCATGACTTAGTGCTTTCTAAGATAAGTACAGGCAATAGAAACCAAACAGGAAAAACACCAGTGAGCAATTAAGGTAGATTCTACAGACTAGGCATAATGTGCTTTCTGTGAGACAGTACTTATCAAAAGGGCAGCTATAAGAACAGATTTGATTTTCAGGAAATTCATTATATTTTTTTTCAGGTAAGAACTGCAAAAGTAATCTATGGCCTGGTCATACCACTTCTCTAATTTATGTGTGTTCATAATGAGTTGCGTTGTTGCCTCCTCTTGTGTAATTTAGCAAATCTAGACACTTAGGATGTCAGTTCTGTTATGCCAAATGCTAACAGCTCCCATTGCAACCTATGGTGTAATGATGTAGTAGAACTCTGTTATGTAGCTATTATGAGGAAATGGTGCGAATGGTTCTCATATGTGATATGCTAAACAAGTTCAAACTACAGTACATCTAATATTTGGCTTGAAGCATTTATCCTGGAACATTTATCCTGAAACAAGTAAAACGACAGCTTGGGCTAGCCCATTAGCAAGCATAATAATGTCAGAAGAAGCCAATATGCATTTCAGGAATTGAGAGACACATCCATAGGGTTGGTGTGTGAGAGGAGGTGTGATGATAAATTAGTTGCTATGAGGGAGGCTCTCAGAAGGCTTACTAAACATGAAAAAGAAAAATCCTAGTTTGCCTTGAGTTATAGATGCAACTTAGTCAAAAACCCTTTAACTAGTGATATAGCAAGATTCAGTGATGCTTAAACTTCAATGTGATAGTTGCCTTCTTCATCGGCAGGGTTTGTAATGATGGATGTACACAAAAACAATTTAGGCATGCAAGAAGGATGACAAGATCTTTGGGGATGTCTTAGTATGGGAAATAGCCATATCATCTCATCCACCTACATGGCTGTTGATTATGTATATTACCAGAGCAGCATGGGACTCTCATTTTGACAATTCTAGGGGAAACAAATTGATACTTAGGCAACAATATTAGGAGTGAGAGAGTAAATTCTTAGTTGTTGCCTAACACCCACCTACATCAGACTATGGAATCCCTGTTATCTAGAGTTCGTCTCCCCCTTCTACAAGAAACACAAATTCTTGATTTCAAAAGGTTTATTGCAAGACTAGGCTCTGACACAAGTATCCATATTCCAAGGCCTAGAAAGGATCTTGGCTGAACACAGTCATTGTCAAGAATGGGAAAAGAAAGCACAACATGTGATACATCAAACCCTTCATTCCCAGCCTCCGCCCGCCCCCATCTTCCATGATGATGAGAACTTTGCTGTGAGAAGGCTCGGCTTGTCAAGGTCTCTGGCTGTAGAAACAGATAAAAGTATTCTCTCCCATGGAAAGCGCGGTCAAAATAACACCAGGACCTGGAGGGAGAGAAAGGCTAACAACTACAGTGTTAAACATGGCGTAACTCTGACCACAGGAAATGTTATATCCTGACACTTCACTGGATCAAAACAGTTTTTTCACAGAAGTAACAAGAGATCCACCTACTTTAAATGCATTATTTGAACCAAGAATGGCTGTATTAGGGAGCAACTGAGTGATGGAAAGAGTACTTTGATTTTTTTGGCATTATGTCAAGACCACATGTACACCTTGATGTTACAAGAGTTGTAAGAACCATCTGTTATCAAACTGTGTACTGTACATTTAAACTGAAAAATTGTAAATAAACTTTCCTCTATAAAGGGTTAATTTTTCTAAGGGCAACATGCTGAGTTATATTCCTATGATGCTTTTACCAAATGTTTTCAATTTTTACTGTTTTTAGAACTTGCATTTGATTTGCCTTAGGTTTTTATGAAGAATATTTCTCCTTCCTGGTTTCAGTGCTGAAAAGATCCTCAGTAGTTGTTATTGAAAAGACTGTATAAGACTGTAACAATTAAAACAGTGCATGTCAGGATATCAGGAGTGACACACAGCATGTTCCTTATGTTCACATCATTTTCTTATTTTTTTAATAATTATTTTCTATTAACTTATTTTATTTTTTGTTAGTTTTTTCTTTGTATTTACCTTTGCAAACTCAACCACAAACAACCAATAACAATAATTTTCTCAAGACCAGTTACTCTGTGCACTTTAGAAGCTGCTTCTGAACCTTGTAGGGATCTCAGAAATACCTTTCAATGGGCTGCAAAGAAGTAACTTCTATGGGTACAGAGAAGCCCATCTTCAAATCTATGGATTAGGGCAAATGTGTTATAGAATAATTTTTACAGGATTAATTTTTTAAAAAACAATTAATCAAAGCATTGGACAATATAAGAGTGAAAGTGACTGAGAGAGTATGTTCATCTCCAACTATTAAGGTTATAAAATCCTAATTCAAGGTCTGTTTCCGGATGATTTCCTTTACCTCAAAGTTAAAGGCTGAAAAGACCTATTAAATCAGCCAGGCCATCTGCCTTCTGAAGCAGATATTCCCTAAAGTAAAATTATACTTTGTCCGGTGCATGTTTAATTGTCCTGACCTCTGAGCGATGAGACTTTGGCTTCTTCCTTTGGAAGATCCTCCACAAATGCTTAATAGAATGCAAGGTCACCAGGTTGTTTATGCTGCCTTCATTTTCATTGCTTCCATTTTGTACAATTACTCTTATATTAAAATATGCTGCTTGTTCTCAATAATATCCAAGATAACTTCTTCCCACCTTGATAGGTATGTCAGTGTCATCAGCTAAGCTATATGATACATACTCATTTTGGTTGAGAGTTTCATTGTTCTTCTGGTAGAATCCCACAAATGATGCAAACACAGGAGTTTTCCTCAACAACCCAAATCACAGCATGTCTAGTCATTTAGAATGTGTAGGAAGAACCATATGATTACCACAGCTGAAAAAAGAAAGTGCTTCAGCCAGCTCTGAGTCCCTTGGTTGAAAGGGACTAGTATATGAGCTAATACAAATAGACAATCCATCTTTCTATGACAAGCATAGTCTTGCTTCATAATGGTATTTCTCTGCTCACATTTGGCATTTTAAGAACTATATCACCATCTAGCCCAGCCCTAAATCCTGATGTACTGTTCCTTTATCCTCAAACAAGGGGTTATCCATTAAGTGTTAAAGTTGATGTAACCCTCATGAGCTATTTGGTTTAGCCCAGGGGCAGAGTCAGTATCTGGAGCCAGGCAGCTGAGGAAGAGGCTGGTTGCCAGGGAGCTTGATAATATTTAATGTGCTCTTATCACCTTGAATAAGAAACACATATGTGAACAACAGTGACTAAGAGTGGTGTATGTGTGTTATATTTGTTTGGTATTATTACTGGAATCATATTATTCTTGCAAGGCGGTAATTTTCAAGCTGAAGACAGAAGCCTGGGTTCTAGTTGCTTCATAATCAAGAGGACTGTAGCAAAGGACCCTAGCACTTGGTGGGATCCAAACAGTTGGACCTTGTTTGCCCCCCTATTTGGAATAAAGAGACGGACACAAAGGCCTGAGTGAAACAAGGCCACTTAATGACCGATTTATTGATAATTAAATAACCTGATAACGTGATAACGGCAAGGGTGAACTAGTGGAACAGTTCAGGCGAGGGGTCACCAAGACCTGCTCCTCGATCTGCATGGGCGAGCACCCCCTGCCCCAGGTGCGAGCCATCTGTTGCATGGCTGTAACCTGGCTGGCCAGGCGAATGGTTCCCCCCTTTAAAGCACCATACCCCCAGCCGTAAAGCCCGAGGGAAGGCCTTTTCCAGGGGGTCCCAGGGCAGCCTGCCCTCTCAGCTGGCAGCCGTAAAGCCCACCAGCCAATCCAAGACAGGCCCCCATTCCCCACCAATGGGGCTGTGCCACCGGGTGCTCACCGGCCCGCTCTGCCTACCCCAACTAACCTGCCACCGCCAGGGCCAAGCCTCTGCTTAGGCCCTGACACCCCACATCTCCTGCAGGGAAAGCCACAACCCTTGCCGCAAATCAGTCAAAAATATTGCAAATATTGCAGAGGGGAATACCATCCTCTCTGTAGAGGTCAGCATATGTGTCACGAATCTGCGGGTGGGGCAAATAAATCCCCAACCCTGCACCCAAAGCCTTGAACATCGCTTTGTTCGCCTTGCGCCTGGCATGTTCTACTGCGTCATGATCCAACGCCTCCCGCCAAACACGGCGTGGGAGGATGGCAGACCAAATGATGAGGACACCAGGCCATTGCTTAGCAATGAACTTTAAGTCAGCCTGTGCCTGTAAGGTAAGGGCCTTACCTTTTACCCAACCCAAATAATTTCCACCTAAGTGGATAACTACGAAGTGCGGAGGAGGGGAACACCTCCCTTCAAACAGGAGAGGCCCTGTCCCTGCCACTCAACCTGGGCCCACTGACTAAGGCCAAGCTGGGACCCCAATGGAGTCCTCTTGGCCTGATGAGCTGCCCAAAAGATCATAATGTGTCCGCAAATGAGGATCCGACACCTCCCAAGGTGAACCACAGCACCTGAAGAAGAAAAGAACAATTAACCAGGGTTTACAAGGGGGGCGGCAGAGGGCGGACATACCCACGGTAAGCCAACGATCACCACAGCCCGACGCCACGGACAGCAACTTCCAGATATCCCATTGCGGCTGCCGTAGAAGCAGCACCTATTCTAAATGAATGAGAACAAAATTTGAACCCCTTCAGGCCGAGCTTGCCCAAAGCTCTGTCAGCAACGGACCAGAACTGGTACCGCGTAAGGGGTGTCCCATCACAGTGGCAGAAAAGAACTCCATCAGCCGAGCCTCTCTGATCAATATAGGCATGCAGCACCCTCACAGGGCAAAGCTCCCGCTCAGCGCATGAACCCAGCCAGATAACCACCCCCTTCTGGAGCTGGTCAGTCTTGGAGCGCCGCAAACGGATGGAAACTCCATCCCCGACAAACTGCACATCCCGCACCTGAAGGGCCCGATCAGACCGATCAGTGCGCGACTGAGCCACCAACTCCCCAATTCTAAAAGCCCCAAAAAAGGCCGTAAGGGAAGCTGCATGGAAAAGCATGGCCTCATACTCTGAGGAGCATATCGGCCTCCACACTGCACCCAACCCCTTCAGGATGGAAGGGGAAATGGGCTGCCTGGTATCAGGCCTAGAACTGGCCTTCCTCCAACATCTTCCGGACCCTAAAGTCCCCTGTGACCTCTGGGAAACCCCGGGGCCTTACTAGCAAAAGCCAGGGCAGCCAACAGCCCCCACAGGGACTTCACCGACAGGCCGGATTTCCTCCTCTCCACACAAAACCACATAAGGTGTTCCGCGGGGATAGGCCAGCTTTGCTCCAAGCCAGCTTCCAAACGGAAGCTAGCAAATTGCTGCACCGCGCGATCATACGACCTTCTGGTGCTAGGAGCGATGGCTAGGAGAATGGCCCTGAGCGCTTCGGCCCTCCAAGATTCCACAGCTCCATGGGCATTGGGACAGGAAGAACGTCGGCTTTGGGTGCAAGTTGGTGAAACCGTTCCATCTGCCGGCGAGACAAAGCGTCTGCCACACCATTGTCAAGACCTGGAACGTACTTAGCCCTGAACAATATGTTCAGCCGAAGGCACAGGAGCGTGAACGGCCTGACCAGCTGCATGACCCTAGGCGACCGAGATGACAAGGAGTTAATAACCTGGACCACAGCCATGTTATCGCACCAAAAGTGTACCACATGGTTGGCCAGTTCGTCACCCCACAGCCATAAAGCTACCAAAACTGGGAAAAATTCCAAGAATGTCAAGTCTTTATTGATGTCGCCATTGTGCCATGCCGCAGGCCAGGGCTCCACGCACCAGTTGCCCATGGAAGTACACCCCAAAGCCCACGGATCCCGATGCGTCTGATGCCATGTGCAACTCCGCTTCAAGCAAAAGCTCGTCACATCAAAGGTGACCCCAATTAAAGGATGAGAGGAAATCCTCCCAAACCCTCAGGTCAGGAAATCCTCCCAAACCCTCAGGTCATCCCTAATCCCCTGGGCCAACCTAACCCTGTGATGCGGCAACCTGAGGCCGGCCATCACATCACAAAGCCTCCGTAAGAAGGGGCGCCAGGTGCCACTGCCTTGCAGGCAAAATTGAGGTGGCCCGCCAGCTGTTGTAACTCCAGCAAAGAAACCTTCCTCCTCTCCCGGAGCGCTGCAGGCGCTCCCTCAGATCAGCCACCTTGTCCCAAGGTAAGCGGAACATCTGCTGCACAGTATCGATTTATGTCAAAACCTGAGCGGGCCCCTCGGTCTTCTCGTGGGCAGGGGTACCCCCCAGCTCATCGGCTAGATTAATAATTCTGGCCAAAAGTCTTGCACATTGGCCGGACCCCTTGGGCCCACAGAAAATAAAGTCGTCCAGGTAGTGGGTGGAGACACGGCATCCCTGCTGCTGACACAAAGCCCACTCCAAAAAGGTACTGAACTTCTCAAAGGCAGCACAGGAAACAGAGCACCCATAGGGAGCGCTCAGTCCATATAAAACTGGCAGTCAAAGGAGAAACCCAGCAACTCGAAGTCCAGGGAGTGAACCGGCAAAAGATGAAAGGCAGACTTAATGTCGCATTTTGCCATTTCCGCTCTGACGCCATTGCCCTTCACCATTGCAACAGCCTCATCAAAAGATGTGTACCGAATGGAACACAGCTGCTCTGGAATGGCATCGTTAACGGACCCCACCCTGGGAAAGGATAGGTGGTGAATCAAATGATACTCACCCACCGCTTTCTTAGGTACTACTCCCAATGGGGAGACCCTCAAATTGGGCACTGGAGGGGCAGGGAAGGGGCCGAAAACTTGCCCCTTCTCACATTCTTCTTGATTTTCTGCCTCACTACCTCCTCCATGCCAACCACCGAACGCATGGTTGGATGACATGAAGGGGGCCCTCGGGCCCTGAAAGGGTATACGAAAACCAAAACAAAACCTGTCTAACAAAAACTCGGCAGCAGCCTGGTCTGGGTATCCCAGTAGCATTTCAGAAAGCACCCTCAACTTTATGGGTATTGGACCCCTTGTCAGCTGGAGGCTTCCCCTGGCCACTTCCTGCCGAGGGCCCCCTCCCCGTGGACGGGGGCATGGGCAGGCTGAAAAGATGTGGGGGCCCTTACATCGCGGGCATTCGTGCCTGAACCCACACCCCCTCCTGGAGCACACCCCCTGGTATGCAAATTCCCAGCAAAGCAGCTGGGGCTGAACCGACTGCCCCGCGGGGGCGCGGGGACCAGGAGGGGGTGGCAAGTCACTGTAAGAAATGTCCACTGTCTGACCTATCGCCCAGGTTGGGCTTGGCTGGTGCCTAAGCTGAAGCCAAAGTTGTTGGTGGATACAGTCCCAGGGTAACGTGGGATCCACCGCCACACGCATACGGAATTCCTCGTCATACTGCATCCATGCAGCACCGACAAATTCCGTATGCGCCCTGCACACTATATCAATGTACGGAACAAAGGGGCAGCCCTTTGCAGCTGAGCCCGAGCAATAACCCCCGCATAAATCAGCATACTGGGCAACCAATTAGCCCAGGTGCGATCAACCTTACGCCATTTAAGGCGCTCCTTATCGCGATCATCCATCTCCTCCTTATCCTTCTTTTCCAGCTCGCGGAAAAGAAGGGTAAAGACATCTACAAACTCACCACACAGGATCTTATCCCTGGTGGCGGGTGTCAAATGGTCACCTAATGGCAAAGCAGTATCGCCGAAAGGCATAGCCCTATAGGGCATGACCCCCCAAAGCAGGGTAATAAGAACTGGCCAGGAATGGGGCCAGAGGAACTGAGGCTGCCCAAGCGACTGGCTGCCTGCCGCTGTATCAGCTCCGCTAGCCTGAGACACACAGGTACGGGGGGCGCCGCCACAGGCGGAACCTGCAGGGGCTGAGAGCCCCAGCTCGGCCAAGGGCCTAAGCCACCTTGCACACCCAGGCATGGAGACCCCAGCAAGGCTGCGAAGCTCCGTACGGAAGGGCAGGGGCTCAAGTACCTGCGTTGGTGGCCCCCAACTCCAAGGAGCAGCTCCACCAACCGGCCCCCAAGGCCACGTGTGTGTACCGTGTGGTGCAGCCAACTTACCATCTGGCTCAGGTTGATCCATGACCACAGCAATGGGAGGCCCTTCAACTGACTCATGGGCATCCTGCTCCTCCTGCGTGGCCATTCCACCCGACTTGAGGTTTCCAGTCTGAGCAGCCGCCGCACCCGTGGCACCTTCAAGGAGAGACAGACGGGATAAGACCTCACGCTGAAAAGTGGCAGCAGATACCCTCTTTGATGCCCGTTGAGACCTAGCCCCGGAAGGCTGCCCCGGGGCCGCCCCACTCCTACTTTCAAGTGCAGCCAGTTTGGCAAGGATCTCCTGCCGGGCAGCCTCTCCCTCCTCCTCATCTGATGATGAAAGAGGCAAGGATTGTCTAGCAGGGGGGCGCTTGGCAGGCTGCTTGCCTTTGCTTATCCCGACTCCTTTTTAGGAGGCATGGCAACAGTCCATGTCACTACTGTATTACTCAGTGTCCAAGGAAAGCCACCCCCACGAAGAAAAGGAATCAGTTGAACCCTGCTCCAACCACTACACCTCCTGCTATCCAATTTTCCTCTATCTATATATATATGTGTTTATTTATTCATTTATTTTATTCAGATTTCATAGCCAGTGGACAAAACCCACACCCCCCAAAGTGAGCTTGGAAGGGGGGATTGGGAAGGTCCACCTGCGGGGGGGGGAGTGCCACCCAGACAGCCCCCTACCCACACCAACACACTAGCAAGCTGATGCCTGCAGAAGGAACAGCCCCAGACAGCAGGCCAAACGCACACGAACGCAGCGCCCGGGGCAAGCAGGGGCACTGCAGGCCAAACAGGCGGCGCAGGCTCCGAGGCCTGACGAGCAAACGTGGCGAGAAGGGACGGGAAGAACACAAGTAAGCGCAGAGCCCAGAAAAAACAGCGCTGCCGCAGGCCCCAGCAAGAGCAGAACGCCAAAGAACCACCGTAGGACCGGCAGCGAGTGCTAGGGGAGCGCAGCTGAAGGCGTGCTGCCGCAGGCCCGACCCCGCCCATGCTCGGGGTGGAGAAGCTGACCCAGCGCAACAAGGGGCCAACACCAAACCGCTTTCCCACTCAAAGGTCCCTCGCTGAATCCGCTGGGCTGGGTGGAACACCGCTGACAAGGAAGGGCTCGTGCCCGCTGGCGCCTTCCTCCGAATCCTCCGGCAAAACGCCGCAGGCACGGAAGGGCTCGCGTCCGCTGGAGCCTTCCTCCGACCTTGCAAGCCAAAGATAGAGCACACAGCTCCTACCACTCCGAGCTTGCAAGGCAAACTGCGCCACAGAAAAGGGCAGGGCTGGCCTAAAGTGGCCGGCCACACCCCCAAGAGACACCCGGATGCCCGGGAAAAGCCGTCCCTTTGCTCCATGCAGGAGAGCAAACTGTGGCACCTGGGTAAGCGCGCAGGCATGCCCCGGGAGTGCCGATTTATCTGAGTGGTTTCAAAGACAACCAGTTACTTGACTGAACTTGGAGACATTATTGGCTGCAAGTTTCTGTTTTTTGTTGCCTATGAGTTGGTTTTTAAAAAAGAGTTGTATTGTTCTGATTGTTGAAAGGTTTGAAATAAAGAAATTTTCTTAACTTAGATTTGTGTTGCAAGTTTGGTTCCTAAACTAGCCCCATAGAACCCAAACAAACAAACAAAAAGAAGTTATATTGACAACACTGATCATCTGTTTGGTTGGAGGGGAAAATCCAAGCATACTTTCTGCTGCTATTGACATATGTCATTAAGGCAGCACCAAAGTCTATAAAAATTTTCTTTGCTGGTATACTACAATAGTAAATACAGTGGTGTGCCTATAAAATACAGCTGTGTTTTACACTCTGATATCAATTGTCATTTGGAATTTCAAACTCCTTTTAATGAGATTGATGCTTTGCAATTATAATATACTTTTTCTTCTGGGATTATCATTGATATAGAAAATGAAGATGCCACTTTTCTTGATGGCTGCTCTAGAAAACTTTGGAATAGGATAAAAACTTTCATTGTAGCAAAACAATATCAAAACCCACGATGCATAATGTATCCTCATAATTCAAAAAGTCAGAAGTGTGTCTTTTTATATCCCTTATTATTTTAATTTTCTTATTATTTAGAAAGTTTTGAACTTCTACAAGAGGTCTCATAGCATGGGCTATTGAGAAACTGGGACAGCACTTTAGATTTTACTTATTATTTCAATGACTGTAGAGGCCATACATGGCTATTTATTTCTCTTTCATGTTATCTGGATCTTTAGAATGCAGAAGGTTTGCCATATGGCATCAAATACCTAGGCAGAATTTGGATTTTTCTAACCTTAGTCTAGAATCTTATCATCTCTGACTTATTTTAATGTTGGCCACAGCCTGGGCTTCACTGCCTCAAGATGCTTGTCTTTCCTTCATCACCCCTCAGTGGCTATTCAGTTGCCTTGTCTGTTTCATCTTACAACAGATGTGCCTCCCAGTCACTGAATTTATCTAGCACCTCTAGCACCTGTATAAGTCCAGCAACCACATCTTTTCCAATCAATTCAAATTATGCATTGGGATAATTGCAAACTCCGCAATCAGCTGCATTTTAGTTGTTGCAGAAAGAAAGAAAGAAAGAAAGAAAGAAAGAAAGAAAGAAAGAAAGAAAGAAAAAAAGAAAGAAAGAAAGAAAGAAAGGAAGGAAGGAAGGAAGGAAGGAAGGAAGGAAGGAAGGAAGGAAGGAAGGAAGGAAGGAAGGAAGGAAGGAAGGAAGGAAAAGAAACCCTCTGCTTCCACTTGTTTTGTTGTATCTTCATTGGCCCTGCATACATAATTTTCATTATTTACATCCCAATTCTGGATGTAAAACAATGATTTGCTGCTTAAAGATGCAAATTACAACACACAAATCCAAACTCATGAAAATTTGGTTCACATCAATTGTGGATTCCATTGATGCAATCTGGCTTCCAGACTTTATCTGAACCACTACTGCCTGGAATCCAGTTTTTGGTAAGACTATTTGCAGATGGCTTTCTGAGAACAAGCATGATAATCTTATACAAACCTCTGAAAAAATAAATGCTGATCTTTTATTGTGCAGTCTGCATCTATTAAGCAAGCGACTAAAATAAATCAACCCTATACATCACTATGCTTACCATGGGAGCTAGTTAAATGTGTGCCACATGTATTACCCATAGGAAAAATAATCTTAATATTATCAAGCAAGAGATTGAATTATGTATGGTAACTTCTCAAAACATACGCTTGAACAGATGGCATTAGCTCATTGGAATTGTGTTTTAGGGATACATGCCTGAGTGCCTCTTAGCACAATCTAAAAATATATGCAATGTCTGTGTGAAGGCAAGTGCTTGACAGACCTAGCAGATGCTACACAGGCATCTATGTTCATTGGAATCTATTAGTCTGTTTGGTTAATTTCGCTATTCATTTGGACTAAATACTTAGATGTTCAAAAAAATCATTTGGTTAGGCTGTTTGTTGGCACAGAACCCTTTGGTTAACCAAGGACATCCAAGCATGATTTGGCTCAAAGCACAGCTTAAAAGTTTACATAGTTACTTGTATCACTTTCATTGATATCAGGTACAACTTTGCAATCCAAGAGAATACAACTTTATTGTAGCATAAACTTTCAAGAGCCACAGCTCTCTTCATCAGATGCATCTGACGAAAAGGTGCTACTGGACTCTTTACCAACTTTTGGAGGTTTTTCCATAAGTGAAGTCATGCTGATGGACAATTTTTAATTTAATTTTTCTACTGCCACTGTTCAGAGTGGCAGCAGAGTAGGGTACTATTTCCTTAGCAGAGAAGTAGGTATGAAAAGGGGGGAAGAGTTTTCAGGAGGTAGAAATTTTGAAACAACTGTCCTAAATCATCATAAAGTCCACTTACTGATTTCCTGTTAATGATTAAAAACAGAAGTACACATAATTATCGTCTCATTATTTTCATTGTATTCCTTTGAACAAGATTCCTGCTTGTCAAGACTGCGGGAAGGCTGGAAGTTTCAGGTAGGCCTTTTGGGTGTTCTGTAGAAGCTCAACTTGCACCAAGAAACTAGGTTACTCAGAGCCAAGCTAGATGTGCAGGTTTTTAAAGAGTTGGCCCAACTCAAGTTCCCTGCAGCTACACAGCAGCTTTGGGGAACAGTTGTTAAAAATAAAGGAAAGCCTAAAAGGCCTCAGAATGTTTCCACAGGGGGAGGAGGGGCTCCCCCTCCCCCCTCAAGCTGTTTCTCCATGTCAATAAATTTATCTCAAGCTATACCCTTTCCACCATTTGCCTGTTGGGGAGGGGTGTTTTTTCACCTACCTTGCACTGTGTGCATGGGTTGTGGTCATTGGCTTAAGGTGGAGGTGCATATAGGTTGTTCAGTGGCAGGACAGAGTTTAGGAAAGTCAGGATCAGCTGGCATGTTTGATGGCTGCCAGTTGGGAGGGCAGACTGCCTGGTGGGATCCGCTAGACAAGCCAGTCCTCCCCTCAGGCTCCACACCTTGAGGCGGTTGGAGCTTTAAGGTGGGAATCATTTGCCTGGCCAGCCAGGCCCTGGCCATGCTCATAGGTGGCTCACACTCTGGGCAGTGGGGCTCACCCAGGTCAAGGCAGAGGTCCAGAGGTGACCCCAGGGCTTGACTTGTACTGCTAGTTAGATACTTGCCATGTTAGAGTAAATGTTGTTAAATAAAAGTGGGACATTAGTACCCAAGCCTTGTTTCTGCCTTTTTATTCTGACTGGGGCGGTGGGGATCCTATTTTCCCTTGCTTATGTGCTCTTTCTCTTTTGGTAGTTTGCTGTTGTAAATAAAGACCTTTCTTGGTTAAGGGAAAGTTGAGTCAATTTTCACCCATGTACTGGCCACTACCTACCAGAATTTTGTGTATGCTCAGAGGCTAACCAGCTCTTCCTAATGGCTGGAAGGGAAAGCCTGGTTCCTAGCTGAGATGGTGGTACCCTACCAAAGTACCAAGGATCAGGGGGAGAGAGAAACCCTTTCCTTGATTTTTAAGAGCAACCATCAAGCAAAGCTGTTGGCATAGTCTGAAACCGACCAGATTTAAATGCTTTTCTGAAATTATGAAGAGTGATGTGGAAGGATGACACAAAAAATTGTGATATACTATGCCATTGCCATGAAGTGCCATTTTGTGGAATGACTTTGTCATGGATATAGCTAAAACTATATGAGAACAGTTGCTGGATGTGACCAAGAAAGTCACAGAAGATTCCATTGCACGCAGAAAGAGAGTTACCCCAGACCCATAACTAGATATGCCACAAAGGGAGTCTGGAGGCCTAGACTAGAACAACCTTGAAAAGGAGCATGATACAATGGAGTAACACAGTTGTATGGCCCTATGTAGATTAGAAGAGCCATCTAACTCGAAAAAGTACAGATGGGTAAGATGTTTATTCAAGCAGTTAAGGCGATATATAAGAATCAATCTGCAGCCATAGTTGTCAACCGAGAAATAACAAAAAAGCTGGACATAAGAAAGGGAACAAGACAAGGATGTCCACTCTCTCCACTGTTATTCGGGATGGTGTTGGAAATTTTACTTAGACAAATACGAGAAGACGATGAAATTAAAGGTTTGAAGATTAAAGGATATACATACAAGGTGGGACTTAGAGTTAATAGATATTGTTAGAATTACTAAAGTAGATATTTTATCCGACTGTTAGTTTAAATTTAAATATATGTGGAGCTAATATAAAGTAATAGATAATAGATTTTAAGTTTATAACAATATTTTTGAAGTTAATAGATAGGGCTTAGTTGAATAAAAGAGTAAGTAAACATGAGATAAGGAGTTACAGAAAAAGGGGACAGATTGGGAATAGATTAGGCTATAGGGTTGGAAAGCTGTTGGAAGTCTTGGAAAAGGGGGGGAGGGAAAGGGTGGGGGAAAGGATAATGAGATGCTATTTGAAAGTTGTATATTAATATTCTCACCTAATAAAAATTTTCTAAAAAAAAAAAAGATATACATACAAGGTGAGGGCCTTTGCAGACGATGTGATGGTGATAGTGGAGGACCCTCTACAAAATATGCCAAGGTTAATGGAGAAGATAAAAGAGTTTGGAGATTTGGCAGGATTTTATATAAATAGGAAGAAATCTAAACTGCTTTGTAAGAATATGTCTAAGCAAGAACAACAAGAGTTAATGAAGATAACGGATTGTGAAGTGGTTCATAAAATAAGATATTTAGGTATTGAGTTGACTGCAAAAAATATTGATCTATTTAAAAACAATTATGATAAGCTTTGGCACCAAATAGACAGAGACATGATGGTGTGGGATAAGTTAAATCTATCGTGGTTGGGTCGTATTGCTGCAATTAAGATGAATGTGTTACCAAGAATAATGTTTTTAATGCAGACAATTCCAATTGTGATAGATAATAAGCAATTTGAAAAATGGCAAAGAAAAATTTTAACCTTTGTTTGGGCAGGAAAAAAGCCTAGAGTGAAGATGGTGTTATATGATGCAAAGGAAAGAAGACTCCAATTACCAAATTTGAAACTATATCATGAAGCCATATGCTTAGTTTGGGTGAGGGACTGGATGTTGTTAGAAAATCATAAATTATTGATATTGGAAGGGTACAATAAAACCTTTGGATGGCATACATATTTATGGTATGGAAAGAATAAGGCTGATGCAATGTTTTTGCATCACTTTGTGAGGCGGAGTCTATTTGCAGTATGGACTAAATACAAGCGATATTTGAATGAAAGAACACCAATGTGGATTGTACCTGCAGAGGTTGTGAAACCAAAAACTGACTATGAAGGAGCGGAGTGGATGACATATCAGAACATTCTTAGAGTGGATCAGAATTTATACAATGTTAAAAATAATGATGAATTGCCATTTCGATATGGGTGGTTTTAATATATGCAGATAAAAGATTTGTATGCCACTGATCGGAGGAAAGTAGGGTTTAGGGTGGAAAATTCAGAATTGGAACAATGTCTACTGCAAGGGGGGGAAATTGATATCTAAAGTGTATAAGATTTTGTTGAAATGGTTTACAGATGATGAGACAGTTAAAGTTCAAATGGTAAAGTGGGCAATAAATTGTAATAAAGATATATTGGTGGAAGCTTGGGAGAAATTGTGGAAAAATACTATAAAGATATCAACATGTACCACGATAAGAGAAAATGTGTATAAAATGATTTATAGATGGTATCTCACGCCAAAAAAGCTAGCCAATGGAAATAGTCAGATGTCAGATAAATGTTGGAAATGTGGAAAGCATGGGGGTTCTTTTTATCCTATGTGGTGGACATGTGAAAAAGCTAAGCATTTCTGGAGGGAAATAGTAGACACTATGTCAGAGATATTGAAGAAAAAAGTTGTTAGCAAGCCAGAATTGTTATTGTTATGTATGAACCTAGAAGACTTTGACAAAATGGACAGAATAATGGTATTTTATATGACTACGGCGGCTAGGATAATTTATGCACAGCTGTGGAAGACAAATGAGATACCATCGGTGGAAGATTTGATTTTAAAAACATTGAGCTTGGCTGAAATGGATAAACTAACGAGGAAACTTTGAGAAGAAGGTATGGAAGAGTATGTAACAAGTTGGGAGAAATTCAAGAATTACATAGAAAAAAAGTGGGACATTAAAGGGAAGGTGTGGTCTTTGGATACTTTCTGAGGGGAGGAGAGTGTTCTGTTACTTTGAATTAATATAGAGGCAGTAATCATTATATTATATTAGAGGTAAAAAATCTAGTTTGTGATAATATACCATTTTATTAATATATGTAGGTACAATATGTTATAATTTACTAGGTTATAACGTCATGAATTGGATAAAAATATAAAGGATATTAATAATTTTGAACATTATAGATATGATAGATATATGTAATAGTGCTATCTAAAGATATGCAATGGTATAGAATATATTACTATGACCCATTCTTAGAATGTAGTATATAGCTATTAATATAGGGGACATATTATATTGTAGGTTATTCGATATTATGGATAGATAGTACTAAAGAATATGGAATGTTAGATAATGATATTTATCATTAGATAGGTATTATTATATTATATATATTTTAGCTTGGTTAAGGTTTTATTTTAGAGGTAATAAAGGGAATGGAAAACTGTCAGAAGTCAACAGAAAAGGGTGGGAAGGGTGGGGGGTATTACAATATGATGGAAAGTTAACTGTGTATATTTTTATATTTGTATAATGACCCATCCAATTTTTTTTTTTTAAAAGAAGAGCCATCTAACTCATATCACTATGTTCAATGTATTAAGGCCTAGGTGCAGCGAGGGACTGAGAATGGCAGGAATGTTTAACTTCACAGAAGTTAGCGATATTACTCAAGGACAGATATATTGGTTGAGGACAAAAGCTGTGTGAAACAGCTGTGCCTCAAATGTAGACCAGCAGAGGCTGGGGATGGCCCGCAAGATGCGGCGCATAATGGTAAGGGTGATAGGGCGCCTCTCGTCAGGGGGGTGGGGCCAGCTGGGATCAGCCCTCCAGGGCCCAGTGGGCTATGAAGCAGTTGCATGGGTCAGGGTAACTTAGTGCCTTACAGAAGAAGGAAATGGCAGCCAGATCCCTGCGCATGGACCAGGGAGATCTGATCACACTGGACCAGGGGGCGAGCCTCAGCCCCCTCAGATGTCCCAAGTACTGAAGCACCATGGCCTGAGAAGCAGGCCAGGATGCCCGGCCTCCAGCCTCCTTTGAGAGGGCCAGGAAACATGGAGCAGCTGCTGAGTAAGCCCATAGCATTGATGGAACCACCGAGCACAATACTCCCTGCATTATGGAGTCCCACCAGTCAACCAAAAGTCCTCTGGAAATGGGTCAGGGTGTGACGATCCTCTGGTGCCAGTGCAAAGAACCTCTCCATCTGAAAGTGAGGTAAAGCATTCACCAAGCTGTTATCCACACCTGCTACATGACAAGCTGAGAAGGTGATGTTAGCAGCGAGACACATTAGCACAAAATGACAAATGAGACTCATGACCTGCTCAGAGCGAGAGGATTGCCTGTTGATAACTTTTACAGTGTCCTGGTTGTCACACCAAAAGATAACTCGCTTGTCCCGCAAAAGTTTTCCTGAAATGACCACAGCCACCACGATGGGAAAAAGTTCTAGGAAGGTGAGGTCCCTGAGGATCCCCAGCCCAGCCCAGGAAGGTGGCCATCACTGTGCACACCAGCACCCTTTGAAGTAAACCACAAACCCAAGGTTGCCAGCTGCAGCCAAATGAACCTGCAATGAACCTGCAACTCAGAGCCCAAATCTAGCCTGCCAGGCCTGCCAGTTATTCAGAACAACCTGGTTGTAACATTTTTTTTACATACTACAACTTTTGTACATATACTTTTATCATGCTGAATAAATATGATTGTTACCATCATTGTTATCATCTTACATACCAATAGCCAAGTGGCCTTGATCTGTGAATGCTTAAATCCGGAGATTAGAACCATGAACAGACAAGACAGATCTTCCAACACTCCTAAAATATGTCCCAGGTTTGCAAAAAAATCTGAAAACTAAAAATATATATATTTGGGATTTAAAAGCCCCAAAATGTTAAAAGGTGTGCCTGTAACATTAACCAGATACCCTTAGTGGCTCTTGCTAAGGAACCATAAGTTTAGCCAGTATTCCAGGCTTGGTTTTTGTCAGTAAAAGGCAAAGGTAGGGGGCAGGGCTGTTTGGACCTTTGAGGGAGGACTCATTGGGTTGATCCCAGAAGCAACCAACAGGCAACTTGATCCCACATGACTTGCATGATTCACCCAGGCCTTGCTGCTTGATATTGTTCAGACACCAAAAACCAATGTAGTGAATTGGTTAGATTTTCAGAGTAGGATCTGGGTTTGAATCATAACTCTGCTGTGGAAGCTCACTGGGGGAATTTGATCCAGTCACATGCCCTCAGACTTACCTACCTACCTCTCAGGGTTTTGTGTGGATACGTTTGCCAACCTCCAAGTAGGGCCTGGGGATCTCACAGAATTACAACCAATCTCCAGATGACAGATTAGATCCCCTGGAGAAAATGGCTGCTTTGGAGGGTGGATTCGATGGCAGTATAACCTGCTGAGCTTCAGCCTCTCTCTGAACCCCGCACTATCCAGGCTCCACCCCCAAGATTTCCCGATATTTTCCAATCCAGTGCTGGCAAACCTTTGTAAGGATAATATGGAGGCAAGGGGAATTATGAAAGAGAGAGAAGGACATGGGGAAAGGTAAGTGTATGGAGGCTGCCAGGAGGAGAGAGAGAGGAAATAGTGTGGGGAAGGAGTTACAGGGGAAACTGAAGTACCCCCTAGCAATTCCTTGCAGGTTCCCCACCATACAGCTGGGCCTGGCTCAGACAGCATTGCACAACTGGGCCATAGGAGGGAGTCTTTTGGCAGGGGGAAGGGGAAGACCAGGGCAAACAAAGATGGGTGGGAAGGAGAGAAGGAAGCAGAAAAGTGGAAACATTGGAGGGGAGGCAGCAAAGGGAAAGAGATAGGGATCCCCTGCTTTCACCCCCCCACACACACACACACTCACCTGGCCAGCAGGGGAGAAAGGTGTGGGAATGGGCCTCCCGGGTGCACTCCTGGGGCAGTATGATGATCTCATTCCCAGGAGTCATTGTGCTGCCCTGAGAGCATACACTTTGCAGAGGGCTGAATTGGGCCTGTTTGAGGCCCAAATTAACCCATTGTGATGTGTGCGTGTGCTTCTGCACCTGCGTGATGATGTCACAAGAAAGGTAAGCGCCAGATCCCCAGCCTTCTGCTGGGACGATAAGGGAACCTGGCAACCCTAGAAAGAGGACATAGTGGGATTCCCCCCTGCAAATGAGATTCCCCCCCTGAAAATCCTTGTGGGTCCCCAAACTGTGACTTCTAATAATGACTACTGTGTTAAGAATTTTCACTGAGGGAAGGTTTGAGCCTGATCCCTCTCATTGGTGCTGTAGCCTTGCAGTGGCCCTGATATAGCATAGACATTGTTACACACCGATCTGAGGCAAGGTAGCAAATACTACTTCTAAAATATGATGTAAGGACAAAATTTTATTTGTTCCATGACTGCCAGGAAACCAATGGTGTTTTTGTCAAGCTGCATTAGGATGCAAACCAACCCAAAGATTATTTGGAGATTCCTCCTCAGGCAAAACATCCAAGGAATTTCAGGGGGAGGGGCATGTTTAAAAGAGGTTTTTCAAAAGATGTGTAGAATTTCTCAGGTAGGTTCTAGAGATTATTAGGTAACATCCTCCAGATTTGGTTACAGTAAATCTGGAGTTTCTCCCCAGGATGAGAAACCTCTCAAAGTTAAAATAGGCTCAGTTGGGGGGGGGGGTGTTATATGGGGAACAATTTTCACTGGATTCCTTGTGGACTGGTAGGCCAAGTGGCCATGAGTGGCACAGGCATGCTCCTGCTTTATAAATAAGGTGATAAAATAATGGGAATTACTTGAAGCACAGGTACTTCTTGAAGCACAAGTAGTACTATTAAAAATGTGCTGAAACAGAAAGTAACACAAGAGACACCAGAGGTCATAGCAATTTTCATTAGTTTGATAAAATGCCAAGCTCTTTTAAACCTAAATTTAGCAAGTGTTCAATGTCTTTGTATTTAGGGTTCAAGAGTGTCTCCTTGAAGTATCTACACAAGAGTCTAACAGCTTCAAGAAGGAATGTGTGCTCCTTTCACTTTCAGTAAAGTACTTAGGTCATATATCAGTTGAAAATTAGACACCAAGCAAGACATTTCCTTTTCATTACATTGCTAGAACTGCTAGTACTCAATAAGGCGAGGGATTGATGCTAAGTGGCATGGCCTGTGTGCATATTGTGTTACAAATGTTATCTTGCTAACCATTCATTAAAAATGTTAATTAAATGTCTTCAAATAACTTTGATTTATAACAAATAGACATGCTGGTATATTTCTGCCCTAGCTAATTTTAGCCTGTTGTGTTTTATATGATTATATTTAATTAGGCAATACCAAAGAGATATGGCCTGAAATTTACACTACTGGGGAAAAGACTGGTGCTACTTCTAATTAATTAAATATTCATTTCATAGGAACGAGAGCTTGGTGAAGAGATAGTTGCTAGTTTCATTTTTATGTGGTCATAACAGGGTTGCCAACACCAGCTTGGGCAATTCCTGGAGATTTGAGAACAATGCCTAGTGAGAATGGAGAGGGGGGGAGTGACTCAGAGGGGATGTGATACTACAGTCTTTCCTCTCAAGCTTCCATTTTTTCCAGAGTAACTGATCTTGCCTGGAGATCAGTTGTAATTCTGCAGAATCTTGGCCCCACCTAATACAAACTGTGTCACTTTCTGAATGTCTTTATAATGCACATTAATTTTAAATAAACATCTTTATGCATATAATAGTTAAGTAAAATATGCTCATGCCATTTATTTGTGATATATTTGGATCAAGATTGATTGTCATCACTGCATAGCAGTTTCACCAGTTATTATAGTTGCTTCAAATATTATATTTCTCCTCTCTTTCCTGTGTCAATATTTATCTCAGAGTCCTTCCAATTGCAGCAATTTACCTTCTTCCACATTGCATGCAACTGTATCTTGTTTCCATGAAGCTTTATTGCAACCAGACATTAAATCTGGGATGAGCAGTGATGCTGGAGGTATAATATTTCCTGTTTATTTGGACCCTGTGCTCCTCCAAAACTTCATACGCCTGTAGAATAATTAGGCTGAGAAACTATGACTTAGAAAAGCTTTTCTTAGAAAAGTTTAATGGCCGAGTGTGAATTTCAACCTGAATTTCCCACATCTAAACCTGTAACTAAACTAATCCACATTGGCTATTGCCACTTACAGGGCAATAGTCCAGGATCCCTAAGCTGCATAATATTTAATTAGGTCTAAAGTGGGGCATTTACTTCTATATCTGTATGGTCTCAGAACACACAAACTATGACATCTGTATGAATGTAAAAAGTCTATGCAAGATTCAGAATATGTATACATTCAGCAAAAATACTTTCCTTTAACATTTTGCTTCCAAGATTAGAGGCTTCATGCTTCTGTATCCACGCAAGATGTTTCAGCTTCTTTACTTTAATGGCACCAATCAGGCAGGCATTTGTTTCTCAGTAGGGAAGTAAATTTCTGTAGGCATAGGAAAGGGGGAAGTGGCTGGTCTTTCTTCTCTAATCTGCCTCTTGTTCCTCAGCTGTAACTCATTTTATTGACTTCCCATCCACCATATACATATATTTATAATGTCTGCAACCTATATTGGTCTCCTATGGTTGGATCCTCCCATGAAGACTACTTGCACCAACATCAGCTCTATGCATAGACCTGGAACATTTAAGGTAGTGTTAATTGCTATCACTGAAGATAATATAGAATGAATGGGGATTGGGGGGATAAGTTTTGGACCACCTATTATGTTCCTCCCTGTCTCTCATTCATGAATTCCTCCTTGTTCTTCAGTTCTTGTCTCCTCTGTAGTGTTGTTTCTGTCCTTTGCACACAGACGTGTCGGATTGTGGCCTAACCTAGGTTTACAATAATGAGATTTTTGAGAAAGAAACATTCACTCCTAGTTTGGTAAGGCTTTGGTTACAGAATATCTATATACCAACTTGTAATTTAACTTTATATAGTTTCACTTTGCCATCATCTTCTCTTAACTCCAACATGGCAGCTAGCACATATAGAACTGTGTGTCAGCTGTGTGGCCCAGCTACTAAGCATTGGTATAAGCTATTTTTTCCTGTGCACCATCTGGATCATAATAATCTTTGCTATTTTCCTGGCGAGTATCTTGGCCAGTTAATTGTTGGATGTTCTATCCTGATGGATCTATTTAAAAGAACAATTGAGGGTCAAACAGATTATTTCTCCTGTGTCCTGGACATTATATTTAACTGCTGAATTTTTGCTTATCTTCTGCTAGAAAGATTGTAACCTAAATTTATCCTCATGACAGAAGAAATATGTCTCTCAGCACTCTTATCAGTTTTGGCCTTTTCCAAATAAATTCTTAGCTGTAAATCATCTTCTCTTTAGCTTATATTGATATTGTAGTAATTTTTATCTTAATAATCAGTGATTCATAAACCAAAAATATTAAACTATTCAAATTTAGGTTGCACTACTTGCAGTTTGGCCCACTGAGAGGAATCTGGCTGGAATTTGAGTTCTTTGGCTTAATTTTTCAGCTCACTATTGCTATGGTAACAAGCAATGATAATGATAATAACTGCACTTATATACTGCTCTTCTAATCAAGTGCCCCACCCAGAGCGGTGAACAAGTTTGTGTTATTATTATCCCCACAATACAGCTGGGGAGCTTGGGCTGAGAGGAGTGGCTTACCCAAGGCCACCTACAGAGCTCAGGGCAGTAGCGGGAAAGCTATTTCTATACCTGAAGTCTGGACCACGTTGACTGCTCTTCCATCTGATTCCATGTTGCTTGGCATATCCTAGCATTGCAATTATAATTGTAACACATGTTTTAAAACTGGGGTAAAAAAATTCACTTAATGAGTTAAGATTAAGCAAGTATATCTTCAAATCGGGATGTGGAGATTTTTGATTTTTTTTTATTTGTTCATTTTACCTTGTAAAATTTTATTTACTTATTTGTTTATATTTCTAATCCTGCTTTTCTCCTCAATAAAAGCGCAAAGTTCTTACAAAAACAGCAATGCAGTCTAAATAAATTTCAACAAAAAGATGAGGCAAAAGACAAAAAGGAACATAAAAGCTTTTGGTCTAGGCTGATGGCCACTGTGTTGGTCCATCAAAGATGCAGCACACAAGCCACAGGCTAAGAGCCAAAGACTTCTGTCCTTGCTAGGTGGTTATGTACCTGCAACAGGAAGGAGACACAAACTCAACCTGGATCTATAGCTTGTAGCCATCTCTCCGCTATTCCCCTCTCCACCACTTCATTGTCATTATAATCCTTTTATTTGTTTTTTTCTATTGGTTTCCAATGACTTCAATTTATTTGTTTCCAATGAAAAACAGATTTGTTTCAATTTGTTTCCAATGAAAAACAGATTTTTTCATATCGAGCACCAAAAGCAGATTTCTTGCTGCAGCTGCTGGGATTGTAGTTCTCATGTTAAGGAATCCCCCCTTTAAGATTTCAAACCCTACTGAAAATTAACATTCTCATTTGCATAGAAGGCAAAGGCACACATTTGGCAACTCAAGTAAACCATTTGTAGAAACAAGTAATATACAAATCCTTGTGTTCCTGTGGTTCATATCATTCTCTAAGGGCCTCTTTACATGTTACATAAACTCAAGTTTGGTTTGGGGGAAACCCCAACTCACCTTCTTTTTAATATGTGAATGGAATCTTACCTTTAAAATGGGGGGGGGCACAAATCATCTCATGTGTGCATGCAGAAGCTGGAGGAAAATCTTCATCCCCTCCTTTCTGATGGAACAGTTGACTCAGTTTGCCTTGGACACTGGAGGGTGCTACATGTCTCTCTGTGTGTATGTGTAACTCTCTTGATAGTAAGCTACTTCTCTTTGTCTAAGGTGGGAACACCTCCCAACTCCTCCTCTGTCTCTAGGGAGATTCTCTCTTTTTTCTTGCCTCATGGTCTTCAATGGATAAAAATGTATTTCTCAGAGCTCCTGCCACGAAGGCCTTACTTGCAAACCAGCATGCAGCTGCGATGCCAGATTAGTTGGCCGTTGGTATAGGAGGAGTAACTCTTTAGACTAGGACTCTTTTTTATTCTTCCAAGACATTGCTAAACTTTAAGTTCTATTTTTTCTATAATTTGATTTCCTGAGGATTAATTACTGGAAATTTGGGGAAATGTTTCTAAGTAACTCTGCTACTTAAAATGAAATATAACAGTTTCTAATACTTTCCACCCTACATGCTTTTAACTAGCAGAGAAAGGCTGTAGGAAAATGGCTATTTGCCTTACTTCCTGGTTCCATGCCTCTGCCAAAGCATGATTAGACCATATAGGAAGATGCTTGGCAGAGGCATGGAACAGTCAGTAAGGCAAATAGTCCTCCCCCATGGCCCTTCTCTGCTAGTTAAAGGGTGTGGAGGGGATGAACAGCACCTGCTGCATCCATGCTCATGGGAGATGATTTGCACACATACACACACCAACTATTTTTAAGGTAAGCTTCCAGTCAAATGCTAGGTGGATTAGGGTTTCCCTCTAACTAAACTCAAGTTTGTGTAACTTGTAAAGAGGTCCTAATTCTAGTCCTATCGCATAGTTAATTGGTTGTCCTATGCTGTTGGTCTGCACTGTTTGTATTCTATAATCCACCTTGAGTCTCATTGAGAAAGGAAGACTGTAAACAAAGAACTTTTTTAAAAACTCCAGTTAAAAGTATCTGGCAGAAGGTGATGAGAAAGATTTCCAGTTGAGACTCTGAAGAGTCACTGCAAGTCAGTTTACACTAGTCTGACCTTAACAGATGGTCTGACTTAGAATAAGGCTTCTTTACCTGAAGTATAGATTTACGAACTAAATGAGAACTACACCGTTGTCACAGCCTGAAATACCAAACAAGTCAATAGTTGTAATATGCACAAGTTGGTTATTCTAGGATACTTTTATATTCAGACAGATCTGACAAAGCTGTACACTTATATTTTTAACACATCATGCCAAACTTTTGGCTGTCTTGAAATCATTTTCTCACTCCCTGAAGTTGCAGAGTGACTCATTCTCACTTGCTGAATCTCAGCAGTATGGATTTTGGTGAAAAATGAATGCTCTTATGGAAGCACAATGACTTATGCTCTCTTTCTCTGTAGGGTATATCCCTTCTGGTCACATAAGATGTTTGTCCACAGCAGGAGAGAGATATAAACTTATTTCTGTAGTTCTCTCATGTTGTAAATATAGTGAAGCATGGAGGAGAATGAAATTTAATTGGTGTTAGAAATCTAGATACCCTCATTATGTATTGCTACCTGGATTGCAAATTTCATGTTTCACAGTATTTTCTGCCTACAGTGATGAATAATTATCCAGTTAACAAAGATTCTTCTTTGAATCTGTTACAGTATATAATTAAAATCAGTTTTTATAGTGTCACATGCAGAGAATATCCAATTATTCAATTTCTTTTCCTTCTGTAAAATATATACCGGACACTGTATGCTCTCAGAATAAATTATGATTCAAAATTCCATTGAGCTCAAAATGTATGTAGTCTAACACACACTCATACAGGATTAGCATTCATGGAGCATTCCCAGCATGAGGTAAGATACACCTAAACCTCAGAACTCTTAATTCAGTGGGGTATCAAATAAAGCATGTGACCCCTGCTGCTTCTGGATTGTGGCAGACTTTAAAGTGTGATAATTAAAGTTTTAATTTGAGGACATAAAACTGCTCCTATGCATCTTACTCTTTTATTGTACCAATTACCTAACAAGTAGGGGCAAGTTGGAGGGAGATTAGCTTCTAATGTGTAACAACAACAACAACAACAACAACAACATTTTATTTATATACTGCCCTTCAGGATGACTTAACACCCACTCAGAGCAGTTTACAAAGTATGTCATTATTATCCCCACAACAACAATCACCCTGTGAGGTGGGTGGGGCTGAGAGAGCTCCAGAGAGCTGTGACTAGCCCAAGGTCACCCAGCTGGTTACAAGTGGGGGAGTGGGGAATCAAACCCGGTTCTCCAGATTAGAGTCCTGTGCTCTTAACCACTGCACCAAACTGACTGTATTATGCTTTGCTTACCATAATAATACATTATGTGGTTACCGAAAACTGGAACTGCCACCTTACAACATGTCCATCTATTATAAACTGTTAAATCTGTTGATGCACTGGGAGACGGAGGAGGGCCAGGCGATAGAAGGCTTAGCTGTTTTGTCTTCCATGGGTGGGCCTCCTTCAACGATCTGTTTTGTTGGGTGTCTTTGTTACATGACGATGACTTTATGATAAATATGATAGATTCTAGAGTCTTTCTGACTATTTTGGTTAAAGCAGTATTTTTTTTCCTGAATCCTAAAACACCAACTGATTGTGGTATTTACTTAACTTCCCCACATCCTGATCCTAAGCACTTTTACTTGGAATCAAATCACGTCATTTCCACTGACTTGCCAATTGTAACTTGAACATCCAAAATTCAGACTTTTTACTAGCTTCCATCTAATGTTCTGGTGTTTATTAACATGATGGCGTAATTTATAAACACAAGTCATTCTCTTCAATTTTAAGGAAACCTCCTGTAGTCACTTTCAAGAAATGGGATTTTCCCACAGCCTTGGCATCTGTGGCACTGAGCTTGTAGGGATCAAGTCAAAGGCAGTATTCCTTTTTAGGGTTCAACCAGTGTCACATTAAAATGGCACACACACACACCCAA